>NW_019154092.1:34306089-34509166 GCF_002288905.1 Enhydra lutris kenyoni | reverse complement strand
ATAGATATACCACATCTTCTTTGTCCATTCATCTGTTGATAGACAGCAAGGTTCTTTCCATAGTTTGGCTATTGTGGACATTGCTGCTAAAACATTGGGGTGCATGTGCTACATGCACTATATTTGTATCCTTAGGGTAAAAACTCAGTGGTGCAATTTCTGGGTCATAGGGTAGCTTTAGTTTCAACTTTTTGAGGACCCTCCATACTGTTTTCCAAAGTAGTCACACCAGCCTGCATTCCCATGTTCCCATGAACACTGTAGGAGGGTTCCCCTTTCTCCACATCCTCGCCAACATCTGTTGTTTCTTCACTGTGGTTTTAATTTGTATTTCTGAAGACTCATTTTCTTAAAGAGAATGTTAAAGATGTCCCATCTCACTTCCTCACTGGCACCAGGGAACCCATGTTTCCTGCCAATGATAGGTCGAATAGTGAGATCCTGATCTTTAAGTTCTAAAGCAAATCAGCATGTAGTCTGGACTTTAAAATAACATAGAGATGGTTGAAGCTTATACTAGTAAACATTGAGTCCTATGTCATGCTAGCCAATCCTAGCATCCTTCACTGCTTGCCTAATTGGATCTATCTTATCCTTAAAATCTCAGCTCATTTTTATTTCTAGATGACTTTCCCTTTTACTCAGTAGTAAGTGGGTTCCTTAGTACTATGCCTCAACAGAATTCTATTGTTTTCCTTCTTAGTGCTTATCAACACTCACTTGTCTGAGTTTACTGTTTGTTTTCTCCCTAATTAGACTATAGCTTCCATAAAGATAGACTCGCAGCTCTTATTTTATGTTAGTACCTGAACCTAGTTATTGGAAGGGAATGAATGTGGATATAATGCCTATAGGGAAAATGTGCAGACTAGAAGGATCAATTCACTGTGGAATAACAAATCTAAGAACAGACACTGACTCTGAAAGATGAGAATTTTTACACATTAAATAATATTTCTCTTAACATAATGAAGCACAATGCTAAATTCCTATTCAGAAAATGTGAATAGATTAAAAGTGAGTTTGATGAGTTAATGGGGTAAAATACAAGACGATAAGATGTTTTGATGATCTGTGTAAATTTGAGGTTGCATCTTGAAGAATATCCATTCTCCTTCTGATCTAACTTTGAAGATGAGAACTGGGCTAAGGGCTGGTTGAGGGGGCAGATAACTTTGTAACTGATGTGAATGTAAGAATCACTATGCTAAATCAAAGAGGAAAAGAAATCATAATTGAAAAAAATTCAATTAACACAGTATAAAGTAACTGTTCATGAATTTTTTAAAAAGTCTAAGACTCAGCTTTAGTACTATTTAACCAAAATAAGATTATAGAATAAAGCTAAAGAAGAGTTTACTTGCCTTCATGATCTAGCTTAAGCAAATAAAGACAGTGCAATTCTGGATCTAAATTATTTGCTCTATAAAGATCTAGTATGGTAAAAGCAAATGGACATATTGCAATAAAATGAATATGTTGTTGGCTTTATGATGTGTAAAGATGAGTAATATGTACTTCTAGATGGAAATACCCCATTTCCCTTATAAATAGCTTGGAGTTTGCTTAGCTTTTGCCTAATGCCATCAGAAAGGTGAAGGATGGACTTTTTTCAGTAGACGATGTATATTTGCAGCCATACATTGTTTTTATTTTATATGACATACAATTCTTTTTTCAGCACTTTGAATAAGTCTCCCACTGCATTTTGATCTCCATGATTCTTGATGAATAAATAGTTGGTAATTTTCTTGAGAATTTCTTTCACTTTTCTCTTGCTGCTTTCAAAATTCTTTATATTTGGTTTTTGACACTTTGTCTTTTAATATTTTGATTATGATGTGGCTAGGTATGGAGCTTGTGATAGTTAATTTTATGTGTTACCTTGATTGGGCAATAGGGTGACCAGATATTTGGTCAAACATTATTTTGGTTGTGTCTGTGAAGGTGTTTTTGGATCAGATTAACTTTTCAACTGGTAGATGGAGTAAAGCAGATAGCCCTCCCTCATATGGGTGGCCCTCATCCAATTAATTCAGATCCCTAAAATAACAAAAAGATTGAGTAGGGAGGGAACTTCTGCCTGAATGATGTTGCTGGGACATCAGTCTTCACCTACATTTGGACTGGGCTACATCATTGACTTTCCAGGGTTTTCAGTTTGCTGACTATAGATACTGAGAATTCTTTGGCACCATAATCACATGAACCAATTACGTACATACATACATACATACATAAATTTTAATATTTATAAATATATATTCAGAATATACATATTCAGATATATATAGTATATAGTACATATATAATGTATATATTTTGTGTGTGTGTGTGTGTGTGTACACACATACAAATTTTTGTAGAATACACAAAAAAAAACAGTGCTTTTCAAAATATATTTTCACATTTTTTAAGTATGTTGCTCCTCATGGATTACGGTGGCTATCATTATATGGAAATACTCACACAGTGATATTCTCATGTATCTTTGCAGGACCAAAGAGTTCCCTCTCTAAGTAAGGTAGAAAAACCGTAGCATAGACTAAGCAACATATTTCAACTAAGAAGGGGCAAAGCTTACAAAAAACAGTTGAAGTGATGAATAGTGGAAAGAAGTCAGGCTGCATTCACAGGCAGAACCTCCTAGTATTACAGAAGTAGAAAATAACCAGACCCTAAGAAAAAATACCCTACAAACACATAGAATTATGGGACTTTTATTGTTTTCCCCTTTTAATAAATAAAGCAAATCCAATAACTGTGTTCATTGGTGGGAGATTTATAGCTCTACTTTGGTTAGGGGGTGCTCCCCTCTTTTTTTTTTTTTCCTCAAAAAATATGAACTCAGGAAAAGCCAATTTCATGTGCTGTTAATTTAATTCTCAACAATAAAACCTTACTTCTACTGATGGAAAATGAAATTACCTTTTCTATAACCTTTTATCTGTCAATTAAATGATGCTTTTTCCACTCTAGAATAAACCCTATACATTGCTGGCACATATACTCATCTCTTGACAAAATTAAAACTAGATAGGAAGTAATTCACTGCATTAAGTTTAGTAAATCTTGTCACTTAAAGTTGTTGACACAATGACCTTGGGAGCCATCACATCAAGGTTCACACTTCCAATGAGATGACAATTTTTTGGAGATGTGTGGTGTTACTTCTGTACTTATTTGAGTATGTAGAAGCATGATATTTTCCTTGAGATTATGTACAGTGAAAACACCTATAGTGTTTTTACCCAGCTTTAGGTGAATGAATGTCACTTATGCCCCATCTTTTTTAGCCTTCTTGGCAGTAAAGAATCATACAGTTGAGTTTGTAAAATAAATTAATTTGTCCGGGATATATAAAGGATAATACTATATAGGAAATGTTTCCCTTGCCTTAATGTAAATGCCGGCCAAGAGATTTTAAAGTACTTTAAACAAGAATGAACATCAGTAGGACACCTGGATGGTTCAGTTGGTTAAGGTGATGATCCCAGTGTCCTGAGATGGAGCCCCATGTCTGGCTCCCTGCTCTGTGGGGAGTCTGCTTCTCCCTCTGACTGCTGCTCCCCCTGCTTGTTCTCTCCCTTTCTCTCTCTCTGTCAAATAAATAAATAAAATATTAAAAAAAAGAATGAACATCAGCTCTGTCCACACTAAATAAATTCTCACATAATATTACCTTTGAACTTCTAATGGCCCCTACTTCTTGTTTTTTTCTATAGGCTCTATACACAGGGACATATAAAAATCCAGTGTTCAAAACACAGGTTAGGCTTCAGGAACTGATTTTTAGATATTAAAAGTTTTATTTAGAATCATAAATTTATGCACATATACACATAGGTCTGTAATGTGTATAAATTTAAATGTACGTCTTTGAAAAGAGCAATTCAATAGATAACCACTCCTTAGCCTTCTTTGTGAAAAAAGAGAAAAACAAAATTGTCAAACATAATGTAATTTGGAATGTGAAAGGATATAAAACCAAAGTTATGAAATGAGATACATACAATTCTATGGCAATAACTTTGAAAACTTTTGAAATGTCAACAATTTTATAGAAACAAAAAAAAAAGCAAAATTAACTTCAGAGAAATAGGTAACTTAAATAGAACAGTTACCTTTGCTGAGATTGGAATGCTGATTTAAGATCTACCATTAATACAGCCAAAGGCCAGGTGGTTTCACTGTGAATTCTATAAGGTGTTAATGAATATATAATTCCAACAATACCTAAACTATTCCAGGTGTTATAAAAAGATGGATAGCTTGTCAAATCATTTTATTAAGGCAGTATATTTCTAATCTAAAAATATAACAAAAATAAAACCCCAAATCAAACAAACTAAAGCCTATAGAATAATCTAAATTATAATCTTAATTAACTTTAAATTAAGTTATAATAAGAATAGTTACAATAAAATAAGAATTTATAACATATATAAAATTATTAATTCTTATATAATAGGATTTATAACATAAATAAGTTATAATAAGAATAACTTACTATTCTTCATAAGTTATTGAGAAATATAATCCTATAGTATAGAAAAATACTATGTTTCAATAATATTTCTTCCAGGAGCACAAAGATGATTCAGTGTTAGGAAATATGCAATATAGTAAAAACTCAAAGAGAAAAAAATGTAATTAATTAGTTAATGCTTAAAAGTTCTTCCATGATATCCATCATTGCTCATTATATCGACAACAACAAAAAAACTCTAAGCAAAGAAGAATGTAAGAAAAGTATGCTTTTTAGAAAAATTAACATATAATGTATTATTTACTTCAGGGGTACAGGTCTGTGATTCATCAGTCTTATACAATTCACAACACTCACCATGCCACATACCCTCCCCAATGTCTATCACCCAGCCGCCCCATCCCTCCCACCCTCCTCCACTCCAGCAACCCTCAGTTTGTTTCCCAAGATTAAGAGTCTCTTATGGTTTGTCTCCATCTTCATCCATCGGTTTCATTTTGTTTCATGTTTCCCTCCCTTCCCCTATGATCCTCTGTCTTGTTTCTCAAATTCCTCATATCAGTGAGATCATATGATAAGTGTCTTTCTCTGATTGACTTCTTTCACTTAGTGTAATACCCTCTAGTTCCATCCACATCGTTGCAAATGGCAAGATTTCATTTTTGATGGCTGTATAGTATTCCCTTGTATAGATATACCACATCTTCTTTGTCCATTCATCTGTTGATAGACAGCAAGGTTCTTTCCATAGTTTGGCTATTGTGGACATTGCTGCTAAAACATTGGGGTGCATGTGCCCCTTCAGATCACTACATTTGTATCTTTAGGGTAAAAACCCAGTGGTGCAACTTCTGGGTCATAGGGCAGCTTTATTTTCAACCTTTTGAGGACCCTCCATACTGTTTTCCAAAGTGGTCACACCAGCCTGCATTCCCATGAACACTGTAGGAGGGTTTCCCTTTCTCCACATCCTCGTCAACATCTGTTGTTTCCTGACTTGTTAATTTGAGCCATTCTCACTGGTGTAGTATGCTGGTTTTTATAAAGTTTTTAATCATATGGTTTAAATGTTATTTTAAATGGAAAAATCATTAAATCAGAAATAAAAAGGAGAGGCCCTCCATTAAAAATGGTATTTAATCATCATGGTTTTTGTAGTTCTAAAATAACTTTTTATTCATTCAACAAATGCTAATTGTTACTTCAGATGTACCAGGCACTGGTAATACAGCAATGAACGAGGGACACAACCTTACTTCTCATAGAATTGTTTCTTTCAGTGGGAGGAAAAAAAAAATCAGTAAGGACAGAAGACATAGGATAGTAATAAGTGCTATGGAGAAAACTAGGACAAGAAATGCAACCTTGTAGTATTTCTTAAAATTAATATACAGATATTCTTCAATGTAGATATTAATTCCTGGAAATCTATTTCCTAAAAATAAAAAGTTCCATTAGGGACAATACTTTGCCAACAAAGTGAAGGTTATAAAAGAAAAGATTGTGGTAAGTCCTTTCCAAGGAATATTATTCAGTCACTTAAATGAATTAGATTTCAACCTGTTGACTTGAGAGAAGATTTTACATTTTATTATTAAGAAAAGAAAGATGCAAGTAGGATATTCCATTTTGATAGAATAAGCAATAATAAAGAAAAAATTCTGTATATGTGTACATGTTAATCTATCTGCATACATAAGTGCACATATACCAGTTATGTGGAGAACATATAACAGTTAATAATGATCATCTAACAGATGAAGATAATTTCTGTGAAGGTAAGCAAAAAAAATAAAGCCAACTAATACATATAATAATAGTATATATAATACCCATTTATGAGGTTTATGAGGATTTGTAAAATGATTGTGAAAATGTTCATGATAAATTCTAGAGTGGAGTTTAGGTGGTTTGTATTCACATCTTATTAACTATTATTTTAACAATGATAATCATCATCACCACGAGTAATTGGTAGAGATGGTGGAAATGAGATTATGATTTTGGTGTAGTGTTTCCCAGAATATAACTTGTTACTTAAACACTAAAAAGTTCTTGCTATAAACAATGAGCAAAAGAAAAAATCTATGCCACCCAAGAGAATACTTCAAAGCATGTGAAAAATACATGTGAGTTTCTTGAACATACAATGAAATTCAAGTCCGGAACTTCAAATAGAGAAGTGAGTGTATTTTATCCATACCTGATATCCTAACGTTCCTCCATGCCCTATCAAGACCAAATTAACCAAAATAGCTTTTTTAAGATTAAAAAATCATCTTGCCTTTGCAACCCTGTAAGACATTCCAAGCATGAATTTCAGTTATGGGATTTGTTACTTCAGAAATGGTTAAAGTAAATCATGCTGTTTAAGATGAAAAATGTAGCATGCACACCACCATTGCTCTCTCTGCTTTGCCCTCAGTTTCAGATTTTTTTTCCTCATCAAAATGCAAAATACAGTTTGAAAAATTAAGCTAGGCCCTTTGTGTTTATCATGAAGTTTATTTGTATTGTCAGCCCTCAGATGCTTTAGGTAGTTGGCCTAGTCTGAGCAGACTCCTCAGTCTTTATAGATTACCCAGCACCTTGAGAGTGGATGGGAATATACCAAACTCTCCCTGTAAGGGAAGGTCCATGAATACCCATTGCAATTTTTCACCTCTAATTAAAGTGTAGATGGTTTTAAATCTTTTTTCTTTTTTAAAGATTTTATTTATTGATTTGACAGAGAGAGAGAGAGATATCACAAGTAGGCAGAAAGGCAGACAGAGAGAGGGAGGGAAGCAGGCTCGCCGCTGAGCAGAGAGCCCGATGTAGGGCTAGATCCCAGCACTCGGAGATCATGACCTGAGCCGAAGGCAGAAGTTTAACCCAATGAGCCACCCAGGCGCGCCGATGGTTTTAAATCTTAAGTGTGATGACAACACATTGCAATTTTATACATGAGGTTGGCTGGGGGTTCTTTCACCTTTCCAATTCACATACCGTATCCTCAAAATGATTATTCCCACCTCAGAATCGGTCCTGAAGCATGTTTATTTGTAACTTTAGGTAAGAATCCTGAGTAAGAAAATCCAATAGGATAGGTTACAATACAATATCATACAATGCAATACAATGCAACACAACATAATACAATACATTTTCCTAGGTTTAAAAAAGAAAAAGTGTAGCAGGGAAACTATTTTTAAATCTTTGCCTGCTATGTTATTAACAAAAAAGCTTAATTTTTTTTCTTTTTTTGCAATGTGACTGTTAAGACCAATGAACTATGAGAAAGGTATCTAAGGAAAATAACAATGATACCTTTGAGGATAATTAAAATCAAACTTTATTTTTCTTAAACTGGGGTTTTCAAACTCAGGGTGGCCATGCACACAAATTTGCATTTGCTTCTAATCTTCTATCTAGTTCCCTGTTTTATTGTGATGTTACTTCATCCAGGTTTTCAGTACCCTCATGATGATAATAATATAATGGGAGTTCTCTCATCATAGTGTTCGTTAGTTAATCACAAAAGATAGACTGAGCTGGAAATCTATTTTGAGTATATATATTTAAAACATGTTCTATTGCTTCTAAAAATTTTTGTTCTCTAAACTTGATCCAGTCCTTCTAAAGATTCTAATCAGTTATTTTTCAAACACATTTTATAAAACCTTTAAATAAACTAATAAGTTACTGATGACATAAACAATTTTGGCAACCAACACAAATTAGTCTTGATACGTGTAAAACTCACCTGGGGGGAACAGGTAGACAGTATTAGAGAGAAGTCCACTGGCCATTATAATTTTGTGGATGGTGGACATTAGTCTATTGATTTGAAGGCAATGACAAGTATGGGTTAATTTAGAAGATAGAATTCACAATGAAAGCACCAGCTGTAATAATAAAGGGCAATAACAACAGGTGATGATTGTGGAGCATATGCCATGTACTAGAAACTGTGCTAAGCTTTTACAAATACAAATTCCTTCTATATCATGGTGTCAACTCTGGGCAGTTTGGTATCTACTGTCCATTCCCAGTAGCTGTCGTTGGTCTATATATCATTCACTACCACTCACACAAATTCATTTACACACAGTTATAAATATTTTTTCCCTATGAGTAGTAAAATCCTTCTCTTTTGTTGTTTGCTTTAAGTTTTAGTTATAATGTTAATGGACAAGGACTGTGGAATTAGACATATTATATCTTACTAATCAGCACCATTGAAGAGTGATCTAAACCAGGAAATGGGTACAGACCTTTGGAACAAGAAACGATAGAATGGAGCATGTTGGTTGAAGAAGGATTGAAAAGGGATTCCAGTTAGGACAGGAATTTCTCATTGGATATAATTCCACCATAAGCTTTGTTCTCACAAGATAAGATAACGTACATATCTTTAATGTTTCTTAAATAAATGTAAAATGTCAAAATCAAGTTTTATTTTGTATCGAATTCACCAAGAGGAAATGAGCCTCTGGTAAAGCAGATGTAATTTTGACAGGAGGAAGAGAAGGAACTCCTGGTGAGAATATAGTTTATCCTTGGAGACATCTAACCTATGTATCTTGCATAACACAAATCTCCTTGCCAATATAGCATCCACATACTGATCTTCTGCCCAAGAATATTCTGAATGGCATCTATGATGCTGGTGCAAATAATGATACAAAACCAAGTCAAGATCAATCAGGCCTTACGGCTATGCTCTCTTTGGACTGCTACTGAAACGTAAAGAAGATTGGAAGAGTCTCAAGGAGGAAGAAGAAAATCTGAGAGGTAAAGGGCTTCTGGGAAGTTTCTCAGGGCTTTGGGGGTATAGCTGTTTGAAGAGGACAAGATTGAGGAGATCAATTCCCTTACCCTCTACTTTTAATAGAACAACTCCAATTTTATTTTTCTTTTTGAGATAGATAAGGATTCCTCTTATGACTACATTAAAGTAGTAAAATAAAACAAAACATAACAATTACTGTAAAAAAAAGTGAAAAACATCATCCTGATTTCCCATCTAAAAATCATTTAGAATGCAAAGGTTAAAAAAAAAAAACAACAAAAACAGTTCATAGGTTTGAAGTGGGTGTCCAAGAATCTATTTCTTTTTGTTCTTTTGTTTAAGCTCCTATGTTGACAGTGGTAAATGTGGTCCCAGACCACATTTTGAGAAATACTTCTCAGGAAGGTTTTCTTTAAGATTACTTTGATACTTTTCTCCTGCTATTTCCAAAACACCTTATGTTCTGGAGCTCTCCTTCATCTACTGCAAATCTCCTTGTCTACTCTGGATGCATAGAAACTTCCTTTTGGTGACTCTTAACCCTGACTCCTGCCTTTTTACCAATATGAGAAATCTATCTCCTTGAAATTTGTTATTTGTTTCATTATTATTATGTTTCATATTGTTTCAGTCTCTTGTAAAAGAGATTGCTCATGAATGTTTTTGAATTCTGAATTCCATTAATAGAGATTGGGCCTATAGCCTTGTAAAATGAATATGTAGTATTTCATAGTGTTCATATTCACATATCTACATTGCTATGATGATTTTTAAATAATCAATGGCTTTCTTGTTTCCAGTTATATTATTTGTCTAATGTAAATCAATTGTCTTAAAACTTATGTACAGCATGGTAATTTTAACACAGAATTGTACCGGGAACCTTAATATTTTAAACAATCTATAAATTCTTTAGAGACTTTAATTTTTGGTTCTTGAAAGGAAAAGAATAATTTTTATAGATTCACTCAAACTCCTCCATTGGGCTCTAAGTTTCTAAGTAGAATGAATTTGGAACCATTGTCTTCAATGGCATAGCTCCTATGCCTCTTTGTAAAAAAAAATGGGCTTTTCCAGCCCTTCTCTTTTACACAGGTTTTTCAAGAGCATTCAGTGATGCTGTGTATTAGTGCCAAGAGTTTCTAGTGAGCTGGAAGAAGTAACAAATGAACATTTCTCTTTTAATGTAAATCATAGGCTTAAATTCTCTCTTGCTCACTCGGCCCACCCTCTTTTGCTTTATTATGTCCACATGTGTGAGTTGGGAGAAACACATAAAGTGGACTGTTCATTAAGAAAAGAAAACCATAACCCTTAAATCATGAATTTATGCAATTTTTAACTGTTTTTAACAAGCACAAAATGGTTCACGGGAATTATGCAAGTATAGATCATTTTAATTTGAATCATTGTGGAATCATAAAAGACTCAGTTCTTTAATTTTGTGCCTTCAAGTCAGCTACTTTGATTAAAAAATAATAAAGCATGAGAGCCGTAGGGTCCTCACAGGTTCTCGGCGCTATCGTGGCTCCCTGATCTTCCATGCTAATTCTCCTCATTAATATTAATAAAAGGCTGATAGTCCATTGCAAAGCATGATACGAAAAGCAGGCAATTAATTGCTTGTAGTATTTTTATGCTTATTTTGCACAATGAAAATAATGCCTCAGGACTGACTATCAGCTAATCAATAATATCAACTGTGTTGAAAATGAGCACCTTCCGTTTCTTTTTCATAAATCTCCCTTAAATCTGAGAAACATGAAAATCCAGTGAATATTCTTGAAATTAACAGGATGGAAAAGAAAGTGTTTTATTTTAGCTGGCACTCTTCTATTTAGGGAGAGGAATTACACACACACACACGTATGTATTTGTATAATTTATATATTTGGGCATTTCAGATTGTCCAGTAATTTCAATTAGCACATTCTAGATGGTTTTACATTTTTGTAGGTGAGACTGAAATTTAGAAGATAAGAAATAAGAAGATAAGGACCCCATTTGGGGGTTTACTGATCAACCTTTTTGATTGATTTATTAAATCAACGAGTTTTACTGATTTTTTAAAACCTTTTTGTTAATCAGTCACCTGATATTTTTAAGGCAAATGCCCTTTTGTGAGTTGTGTTTTAAAAGTCTTATAAAGGTTAAAAAAATCCTAGATCTAGAGGCTTCCCTTATCACTGGAGATTGGAGAAGAATGCTTCTGATCCTGGTATTTCTGTTTTACTTGTGAAAATTATGTAAGTTCTATAATTTTACCATTAAAAAAGCCATTCTGAGTATATGAAATGATGAATTTAATCTGACCTTGTCCTTGATGTGACCATGTTCATTTCATCTTACATCTTTAGCATTATAACATCAGTTCCTGTGCCATACCCAAAAAGGTCAATCATTAGGTGTTTAATAAATCCAGTTGCCTATATATACACACACATGTAATTCAGATGAAAATACCTGGAATAAATGATTTTTATTAAAAAATATTTTCTCAGACATTTAGCTTCAAAAATACTTTATGCATTATTTAACAAAATGGTCAAAATGATAAATGGGCACAGAAACATGGTTTTATAAATATTAGGGTACTCAAAATAACTTAACATAAAATTCTGACAAGAAATCTGTGGCTGATCAATTAAAAATTCTAATGCAGCAAAATAATCTCCTTAGCACACAATTTCTCCAAGTCACGCATATGCCAATGAAGGTAACCATTTCCAAGTAAAAGAATAGTTACTAAATGAGTAGAATCTCTATAGATTGTAAGCTAAATTGCCAAATTAAGGGAGGGAAAAAATCTAAGTCCAGCATAAGAACTAGCAACAAGGGCTGTCAGTCCCTTTTGTACATGTCAACTTCAATTCTTAACCAAACAACCAAATAAGGCTATAAAGTAGGCAATAATATAGTGTGCTAAGAAAGGTTGCTTGCAAGGATCTTGGGCCATAGAAAACACCAAATTTTCCCATTTTCAAGATGACTTTGATTTGCAAAATGCCCATCTGAAGATTGTTTATCTTATATTTTGAACCCTACACTTCTAAGAAGTTACCATCAGGTGATTCATGGCATTGTAGATTTAGAGCTTTGACTTGACTCATGGTATCTTGGAGATAAATGGTCTTGAGTCAGATAGTGGATTTAAGATCCTTTACAAAAACATAATTTATTAGTACATTAGACAATGCATCTCAATGAATAATGGAAAAATATAGAAAAGTTGTAGAAATCAATGTTAAAGATGTGACAATTTTTTCTATTATTTTTCTAGAATCAGTTGTTAAATACGAATTATTCATTTATTTATTTATACTTATGCATTTTAATAGACATCAAGGTGTTTTACAGCTAAAGAAAATAGAAAATGAAAATATATACATTTAAAATATAAAATCCTATCTCCAGGAGCTAAAGAAAGTTCTTGAGGAGTAATTCTTACTGTTATTGGAAGTTTCATGTTGCCATAAAATTCCTAACATCTAATCTAATTGCTAAGTTTCTTAGAAACTAAAGTAAAAAGGGAAACACATTATGATGCATAACTTTCATTTTCTTATAAAGTACAATTTGCAAATTAATCCCCAGAAATAATTTTTTCTCCCAGAAACTCAACTAATTGACTTATCTGAGATTGCACTATTTCTCAGAATAAATTTTAAAGGATGTAGAAAACATCTTTCCTTTGTTAGAGACTCAAATGATTTGAAAGCTAAAAGTGATTTTGGAAACCAGATACATAAACTTGATATTTTACGAACAGTTGAACTGAGCTTATGAAAAGTAGAAAATTTTTCTAATAACATTCAACTAATTAGCAGTAGCAGCTCCTCTGGAAACCACTGGCTTCAGTTCTTCTTACATCCCACTTTATCCTCACTTGGTCTCAAAACTAGATATTATACCTCAGCCTCTCCTTCTGCCTAGCCTGTTCTGGTTTACAAATTCCCACAGATGATTTCAACTAATTCCATTATTAGATTGTAGCATAATTTTCCTACCCCTGAGCTAAACAGCCCCAATTCAGTTTCCCACAGAAGCTATTTTTTAATTTTTCCATTTGAAATCTTGCATCTTTCTGTCTTCTTTTAATTGTAGTAAAGCACACTGGCTAGCCATCTGCAGGACACCTGGGTAGATAGTCCTCTTGTTTCAGTTTCAGATTTTTCCAGTGACCACCATCACCATGTGTTCTTATCAAAATAGGTGAAAATACTTCTTAGTAAACCTATGTACACATCCTCTTTGGAAATATCTATTGTGTAAGATAAAATATTAGCATGTATCTTAGACATGCTAAAAATTGAAGTGGATTTTATTGGCCTTTATATCTCAACTTTGGCATGAGAAAAGCCAGTCTAGTGCAATTCAACTACATCCAACAAATGCTATCATGTACTTATTTTAAAGTTATTCACAGTGGAGAATAATAAAAATGGCCTATGCCATCTAATGAAAATAAGTACAACAAAATAATACCTTTATATGCCATGAGAAAATTAGTAAATAAGTAGTACTATGCAGAGGTGGGTCTATTCTGTTGGAGGGAAGTGTAATGACTTCAGGTGGGACAAATCAGATTGCTATTTGCAGTGACTGGATTGACGATTACCATAAGATTGAGCTGAAGTACCATTCCCCCCAACTTCAAATAAAAGTGACATTTAAAGGATAATATCTCCCATGAAACGTTCTAATTGTTGCCTGGTGATGCTCTCAGGATTTTTGTTTGTTGTCTAATATTCTTTTTAGGTTCTTCCATATCAGTGTTGTTTGATAAAAATCATAGGTACTTAATGTGTGGGAGCACAACTTCAAGATATACACAGTACACTTTCAGTGGATAGATAATATGGAAGGCCCAGCCTAGATCAGCAACATCTAGGCAAGGTAATATCTGTATTGTCTCTGTAGGCAAGATAGTATCATATGCTTTTTTAAATGTGTTAAATGTAAATTTTAGGATGCTCAAACAATATGGATTGATTAGAATGTTGCAGTCATCTTTTATCCCATCTCAAATGTGCTACCAAATGACATCTGCTTAATACCTACATTGTTTTGCCCCTTGCCATGATGGTAGTATGTTTTAAGTGTCTTAACAGACTCAGGCCGAGGGCTCCCAAGGTTAACACTGCTCACTTAATCAGGAATATGAGTTAGCAGTTGTATTATTATTATTAATTTTTTTAGAGAGAATGCATGGGTGTAAGAGAGTTGGGGCGGTTGGGGGGAGGGGTTGTGGACAGGAGTGGAGGGAGAGGGAGAAAGGAAATCTTAAGCAGTCTCCGTGCTGGGCAGAGGATTTGATCTAATGACCCTGAGATCATGACCTGAGCTGAAATCAAGTCAGACAATTAAGCAACTGAACCACTCAGGTGCCCCAGCAGTTGTCTTGATGTAACTGAGCCTCTGCAAGAACCAAAGGAAAGCAGAGTTGGGGGGACAAGATAGAGATGAGAAGGAGGTTCTGGATCTTTTACTATCTCCAGTGGAAACAGCTAATGAAATATTATTTTTGTTTGCCTGTTGTAACTATTTTTTGCTATTGAAAATGAGGGGTTTTTTTCCCCAAAAATTTTTTTAAAAAATTACAGACCAGGATGCCTGGGTGGTTCGGTTGGTTAAGCAGCTGCCTTGGCTCAGGTCATGATCCCAGGGTCCTGGGATCGAGTCCTGGATCAGGCTCCCTTCTCCCTCTGCCTGCTCTGCCTGTTGCTCCCCTAGCTTGTTCTTTCTCTCTCTCTCTGACAAATAAATAAACAAAATCTTTATTTTTTTTTTAAGATTTTGTTTATTTATTTGACAGAGAGAGACAAAGTGAGAGAGGGAACAGAGGCAGGAGGAGTGGGAGAGGGAGAAGCAGGCTTCCCGCTGAGCAGAGATGTGGGGCTTGGTCCCGGGATCCTAGGATCATGACCTGGGCTAAAGGCAGACACTTAACAACTGACCCACCCAGGTGCCCCATAAATATAATCTTTAAAAAAATAAAATAAAGGTGCCTGGGTAGCTCAGGGAGTTAAGCCTCTGCCTTCAGCTCAGGTCATGATCCCAGGGTCTTGGGATTGAGCCCCACATAGGGTTCTCTGCTCAGCAGGGAGCCTGCTTCTCCCTCTCTCTCTCTGCCTGCCTCTCTGCCTACTTGTGATCTCTGTCAAATAAATTAAAAAAAAATAAAATAAAATAAAAAATTACAGACCAAAGCGATGACAACAACAACAAAATCCAAACAGTTATGAGCAAGGAGAATGATTAGTTGCTGATTAGTAAACACATATTCCCCTCCCTTCCCACAGACAGAACCCTTCAGCAGAGTTCCTTGGTGAACATCCCTGAAGAAAAGTATACGGTGGTCATTGTCCGTCAATCCTACCTCATGCACAAAAGGAGACCATGAAAGATAGTAGTTAGTGGGATGTTAGATGACTTACACAATTTGTTTTCTGAAACTTTCTACATCACACAGAAACTAATACTTCCAGAGAAAATTCTACTTCTCAAATACAGAAAGGTAAAAATTCCACTATGCAGATATAGTCAATCTAACTCTTGCTCTTCCAGTCTTTTCTGTTGAACACAATGTTTGGAGGTATTTGGGAGAGGGCACTTTTGTGTACTTTAGGTTCCCTAAGGCTTTCTTCCTGATATGTTCTCCAAAGGTTATCAAGAGAATCTAAATGAGTAAATGGAAGGGTGGAAAAAAAAAAAAAAACAGAGGGGAGAACTTTGATACCTTATCAATTTCCCCATCTCCACCATTGGCCAACCCTTTCCACCCTATGAAATATCCTATATGGAAAGGAAGGAAGGAAGGAAGGAAGGAAGGAAGGAAGGAAGAAAAGAAGGAAGGAAGGAAGAAAGGAAGGAAGGAAGGAATTAAAAGTTCCATTCAATTAACAAATTTAATGATTTTTGAGGATGTTATTTTTGGTGGTGGTGCTATGACCTGTTTAGAATTTTTTTAAAAAGTAGGGTCCTGAATTCCAAACAGGCATAAATACTTATCTTTTAAGAAAATGTGCTATTGCCTTAACCTTCCTCCCTTCATCGACATTTGCTTGGACAGGTCTTTTGTAAATTCCACTTACAGTGAGTTTTCCAATATTAGGGTTTTACTGTGTAGCTAGCCTTACTAAGATATCCACATCTTCAGTCTGACCTTGACATCATTCAGGTGACAGCACTACACTCCTGCCATCCATAAAAGAAAGGCTATACATGACTACACAGTTAACTCACATTCAAGCTGGGCAGTGCCAAGTCTTAAAATGTTACAGAGAAAAATATTCTGTATTTCACATACCTATCAAAAGTGGCTGGATTTCATACTTCTTTTCTACTTCAAGTCTGATCCTATTTCAGAGTAAAGAGTTATTTGAAAAAGAAAATACAAACATTTCTAATTGTTGAAATACAATTTGTTCTTTTAATTTGTCCACAAGACATGCAATTTATTTTTAATGAGTTTTAACTTTTTTGGAGGAATTAGTAAAATATATAATTTATTCAGAAATCTTCCTAATTTTAAAATAATACTGATATAACATCATTTTCAGCTAGCCATGAGTGGAAGTAAAATACCATAATGACAAAATCACCCAACACTAAAAATACAGTAAGTCACCAAAAGTGACTTAATGTGGTCCATAACCCCAGTACTGCAAAGTCAATTCCTCCTGAATAGTTTTCATTCCAGGAAAACAAAACTATTGATTAATGTCAGCATTTAAGCACATAAGCTGTAATATAATGTATACTTGGGAATAGTTATTACCAAAAGAAGAAGAAAAAAAAAAGTCCTACCATTTCATTTCCCACCACAATTAAAAGAACACTTAGTTCATGTAGACAATATGTAATAGCACCCTGGTGCTACAATTACAACCCCCTACTCTTGGCAAATCTACTGGTATGCCATCTGTTTGCCAATAGTATCCTTAGGGTAGGATACTAGAGTAAAGAACAGAAAGCTTCTATGCTTCCATCGGTCATTACTACAGGTCAGCAAGAAAAGTTCTTTGAACTCAGCTCTTAAAACCCAGTGGGAAAGAATTGTATTGTAAAGGACCAAACCTTTTTTTTTTTTTTAATTTTTATTTATTTGAGAGAGAGTGAGAGAGAGAGCATGAGAGGAGAGAAGGTCAGAGGGAGAAGCAGACTCCCTGCTGAGCAGGGAGCCCGATACAGGACTCAATCCCAGGACTCCAGGATCATGACCTGACCTGAAAGCAGTTGCTTAACCAACTGAGCCACCCAGGTGCCCCTGTAAAGGACCAAATTTTATTTCTTGAGACAGGTTGCCAGAGACCTAGCATCTAGTTCAATGATTGCTTTTTAGTAGTCTGAATTGTCGCTGGCATATTCATCACATGGAAGCAGGAAGCATATGCATAAAACATCCTCTCAATGAAACATGCAATGTATAAAATTAGTATAAAATTATTAGTATAAAATTATAGATTAAAAATTGCAATAATATTTAAAGGCAGTCACTTGTGTTCTGTTTCTCAAGGCAAGGTAGTATTTAATAAGTGTCTTAGAAATTGAGGATTTCAACTAGGATGTCAAGGAGGTCTCCTGGAAAAGGTAATATTCGATATATGTTTTAGGAAGCAGAAATAACAAGTATATATCTGTGAGACCTGCATATGTTTGTATGGGACATGGAGGAAATGCCTTCTAAGCAATTGTTGTGCAAAGCAAGAATGAGAGTAAGAGAGCTCTGTGTCTTGTGGAAATGTAAATAAATAGTCCATGTAGTTTTATCTGGAGGGTCCATTTTGATGAGAAGTAAAAAAGGTTTAAAAGGTTGCTTTGGAATGATACTGAAGGGCCAATTATTTGGGAACATTCATATTTTTTTGGTAAAAAGAATTAATCTAAGATGTGGCATATATATACAATGGGATATTATTCAGCCACAAAGAAGAATGGTATCTTGCAATTTCCAACAACCTAGATGAACCTAGAGGATATTATGCTCAATGAAGTGAGAAAGACAAATACCGTATGACTTTACTTACATGTAAAGTCTAAAGGGGGTTGAAGGGATGGGGTAACTGGGTGATGGACATTGGGGAGGGTATTGTTGTAAGGAACACTGGATATTATATAAGAGTGATGAATCATAGACCTGTACCCCTGAAACAAATAATACATTATATGTTAATTAATTGAATTTAAATTTAAAAAATAAACTTAAAAATATTCACTAAAAAACATACAAACGGAAGAGAAACAGACTTGTAGATACAGATAACAAACTGATGATTGCCAGGGGGTGGGGCATGAGCATGGCTGATGAAATAGGTAAAGGTACAACCTTCTGGTTACAAAATAAATAAGACATAGGGATGTAATACACAGCATAAGAAAAATAGTCAATAATATTGCAACAACTTTGGTTTCAGATGGTAACTAGACCTATCAAGATGATCATTTTGTAATATATATAAATAGTAAATCACTGTTCTGTATATCTCAGACCACTACAATGCTGTATGTCAGTTACTCTTTAATAAAAAGAAGAGATTTAGGGTACCTGGGTAGCTCAGTTAGTTAAGCGTCCAATTCTTTATCTCAGCTCAGGTCTTAATCTCAGCCCCATGTTAGTCTCCACACTGGATGTGGAGCCTACTTAAAAAATGAAAAGCAAAAGAGGAGATTTGAATAGATATGTCACAAAATAACTTGGAAAAAGGATTAATAAGCATGCGAAATGTGCCGTATCACTTCAAGGAAATGCAAATTAATGTCACAATAAGATACCACCAAACATTAATAAGAGTAAAAATAACACATGTTCATTGGGATATAGAGCAACTGGAATTCTTCTGTAATGCTGCTGGGGGCATAAAAACTAGCAGGTTCTTCTAGAGCCAAATATACATTTATCATGTAATCTAGCAATTCCACTCTGGCATATTTAACCAAGAGAATAAAAGCATGCATACACACACACAAATAAAATTAATCTCGGTGCTATCAGAAGATTGACTTCAGTGGGTAAACTGACTACAAAGGGAAATTAGGGCCCTATTTCAGTTTTCTATGAACGAGACCATATTTTAATTGAACCAAAGCATTGGTGAAAGAAATTGAAAAAAGAAAGAGAAGCAAGAGAAATTTCAGAGTAACAATTATTAGCAAACTGTGAAAGGCATAAGAAGAGATTAGATTCATGAATGTAAAAACTATGAAGAAGTTGGACAGCCTGTGTGAATAGGCTTTATTTTTATGAATAGCTGAATTGTGATTTAGATTAGAATTCAGAAAACAATATAAACATCTCTATGTTGGTGAATTGAAATTCAAGGTGAATTATAAATTCTTCTCTCTTTTTAAAGGTTTTATTCATTTATTTGTCAGAGAGAGAGAGAAAGAGAGAGCACGAGCATAAGCAGGGGGAGCCACAGGCAGAGGGAGAAGCAGGCTCCCACACTGAGCAAGGAACCCAATGGGGACTGGATCCCAGGACCTAGGATCATGACATGATCAAAACATGAAGGCACATGCTTAATCTACTGAACCACCACAGTGTCCCTAAATTCTTCTGTCTTTAATATTTTTATTTTTATAAACACTGATGAAGATGATTCTGCACTGAGAAGAAAAACATTTTTGAAATTTTTTTTTGTCTGTGTTTTCTGTGTTGAAACATGCCCTCAATTCAGGATTTCACTGTGTTACTGCAGTATCAGAAAGCATGTCTTCAACATCAGGAAATTTTCCTGTAACAATAAGATCTGGACATTTTATAATTATGCTAATTAAAGCAATCCAGAGATCAAAAAGGGAAACTGGCTATGTTTCTGAAGAAGGACCAGGGAAATATAAATATGTAGTGTATTCATTATTTAGATGAAAATATGCTCTATTGTGTTGGCTATAGATTTTAATTCTATTATTGCATTTTTTCATTTCCTCATAGTCTCTCTTCTTTTATCCATTCATGCTTACATCTAATCCTGTTATAATCAGTTTATCATTTTCTTTGCTACTTCCCAAAGCAGCAACCATGCAGTATGTCTAGAATCTAAACTTAGAATCAATAGGCCCCTTGGAGTCCCATCATTAGCTTAAGGTGCCTATGAAACACGCAAATTATTGTGTGAGCATTCAGTTATCTTGGTATAACTTTTTGAAGTTTATCAAAACACTCAAGTATTTTGCACTGACACATATTTGTCCATATACTAGCACACAAAATGAAAATGGCTTTTAACTTTTGTATGGAGTGTGCAGTGAGACTTTGTCTTTGCAATTAGTTGAATGTCACTGGCAATAAATTCTATGGCTCCTGTAAGGGAAACAGCTAACTCTTAAAGTGTCTCTTTTAACATTTCCCACTGCAAACATAGGTCCAGTCCTGCACATAGAATTGGTGACTGGCCTCTTACTATAACATTGTTTCTTCCAAATCCCTCTCCCACTAGCTTATTATCTTAAGTATCCTGTAAATTATATAACTGTAGTAGAAGTGTTCTCCTAGAGCTCCTTATAAAAAATATCTATTACTTGCGTGGGCAGATACGAGCCTGTCCCTCTGGGTCATTTCCACAAAGGGTCTGACCGTCTACATTTGAATGTAACTAGAAAAAGTAATTCCATGAGGAAGATAAGTTTGTGTGCTTTTGTTCACTACTGTATTCACAACACTTAGGATAGTGTTCAGCACATGGTACATATGCAGAATATTGTAGAAGGAATTAATGAACAGCTGTGTATTTGAGGCCTTTGCTCTGGTGAAAACACTTTCAGATGGATTTCCTCCTCTCTTACCTCTACTTCTGCCTTCTCTCCTCCTCTGCCTCTGGGTTCATCAGATACTCCCCATTATTTTCTATAGCTTTTCTCCCTCCTGGCCAAATTCCTCACATAAACATTTACATGTGCTCAGGTCTCCCATCTTAAACATACAGAAAAATAATCCCTTATTGATGTCCATGACTAAAAGACTGTAATGACTCTAAATTTTAATCATGATATACAAAAGCATTTCTGATGTAACCCTTCCTTTCTCCTCCAGCCTCATCTCTTGCTCTAGGTCTTTGACATAGACAGCTTAACCCTTCTGATATTTTATGGCACAATGTTTCATCTCTCTACCAACTCTGCACATTTTCACAAAATTGTAACTCTTACTGGGCCTTCACCTAATTATCCCTTTTCTCTTTGACTAGATAGTTTTTTCCTCACCCTTATACTGCAGCTTTGATTTTAATTCTTGAGAAGTCTATCAGTTGCCCTGATCCATGGTGTTTTTTGTGGCTTTTATGGAAACTACTATGCCAGGTGATGTATCTATATACTTTTTAACATTCTCTAATAGAGCCCAAGCTCAATTTGAATACTACCTACTTTATCTTACTTTCCTCTCTACGTTGAGACACTAGTACAATGCCGAAAATATAACGAGTGCTCACTATTGCTGAAAAAGTGAATAAGTAAAATAATGTTGTAATTGTCATTATTTTTGTTGAATATATAATATTTAATATGAACTTGATTATCCTCCAATCCTCATTCTAACTTCTTGAATGACATGAGATCTGAGAAAGTTCACTGCTTAGAAAATAAGTTATGTTGTTATCATGCCCCCTGCCCCCTCTAAGTCATTCTTAATTCTGCTGGGTAATTATGTTATCACAAAGAAATGTATTTAATCAAATATCTTCTGCACATGGGACATATCTAGTCAATATGTGGTAAACAAGTTTATTTCAATATAAAGTAGGGACACTGTGTTTCAGAGAAATGCATTGATCTCAAATGGCAGAGTTAGTCTTCTTTTGTAAGAAGAATCTTTCAAATAAAGCTACTTGAGTGTTTGAAGGTGTCAACACTTTGATGTTTCAAAGCCTCAATTATTCAGGTACCACAGAGCTGAGCATTGTACGTCTGCCAATGTCACATTTAAAAAGCTTAGATAGCTAAGATGCCATGTTCTGTTCAAGTCTTCTGATATTTGGAATTAAGAGAAGAACCCTTTTTATTTCAGCAACTCCTAAGGCTCTCCCAGTCTTCATGCTGTTGCTCTGAAACTCAGCATTCATTAAATGCTTGCTTGCAATTTGAATACATTGTTAACAGAGTGGACAGCTTCAGAGGTTGAAAGTTCAATTTATACTCTAGGGCAGGGGGAAACTTTTGATATCTCTGATTGAGGTTCCTTATTGAATCAAGGGCTTGGTTTGGAGCCAGAGTTGTATTAGACAAATTATCTGAGAGGACTGAATAAAATGCTTTTATCTTATGAAGCATCTGTCCAAGCTACAAACTTGTTTCAGCATATGGCATTCAAAGAATATGTTGCAGTCCTTCCAGATGGGTCTGAGAAACTTTTTTCAGGAAATCAAGTTCAGACCCTGTTATTTTCTACCGACATTATAAAATACCACTTTATTCCATGTACTGTGATGTAAAGCTTCAGGTCCACTGGCTCTGGAGTCACAACCATAAACCCCAGGGCTACACCACCTTTTGTTTGTCAGACAAATACTTGCATGTAAATCCCTAGTGCCATTTGCTTCAAATAGTAGACTTTCCCAGCTTCAAAAAATCTGTCATTTGCATTGGTCTGAAATTATCTGGAAATTATGTTTGGATTAAATACCCTTTATGGGTAAAAATAAATTTAAATATTTGGAAGAAATAATGAATAAAGCACATAAGAGGTGTTATCAGTAATACTGACAAATGAAGTTTTAAATTCTACCTTTTGTGTCCAGTTTCTTATAGTTACTCAATAAGTAATTGTTTAATCAAGAAGTGAAAAGAAATACTCATCCTGCATATCACTCTCAGATGATTCCTTCTAAAGCAACATTTTCAAAAATGCCTTGGTCACATTACCATTCCCTTTTTGACACCACATTGTCTTTTTTTCTACTTTCAGGATTTTTTTTTTTTTTTTTTTTTTACCTTCAGGATTCTACTCATATAATGCCCAGCTCCACATCAGCTTCTGCTTATACCCTTCAAGGATCTGCTAGACTGATTCTTCTATGAATAATTGTCTTACTGTTTCAATCTAGAATGATCTCTTGTGCTCACATTTGTATTACTTACTATCTGTCCCATTTATTTGGCATTAAGGCATCCATTGCCTTGTGACATCTGTTCTGTTTTTGGCTGATATTGCAATTGACCTTTTTATATACGTATCTTGTCTCCTTAACTGGATGGAATGCTCCTTGAGGGCAGGGTCATGAATTGAATCATAGATTTTTTACACCTACAAGAAACTTTAGAGATCAAATAGTCATACACCTCATTTTGTAATTGAGAAGAGAAGAGTCTGGTAGAAGTTAAATAACTGATTTAAGGTCAAACAATAATTTAGTTAGAAGGCCTGAAATAGAGTTCTTGGCTTGTATTACACTGCCCTTTACAGTGTGCTCCATCCACTGTAACTTTCATAACATATTAGAGTTGAAATGGGTATTAGTAATCCAACTTCCTCAATTTCTAGAGTGAGAAACTGAAGCCCAGAGAAGCTGTGAAATTGTTGCCAATGTCATTTATTGAGTTAATTCTAGCAGTCCTGTGGTGACAATTCAGATTTCCTATTTGTACAATGCTTTGCCCACTGACCTAAACTCCTTTCATCTTTCTGTATTCTGCAAAGTTCTATATACTGAGTAAATAACTATTAAGCATCTGTTAAACTTTATACATGAAAGTTTAAATACCTCCAATACAGAATCCTAGAATCTGGCATTTCAGTGGAAATTGAGAAAATCTTAAGTTTCAGAGTTTAACTCTAGACTTTTTCATTAGGCTTTCTCTGAATCACACTCTGTTTTATCTTAGGAGACCCAAATTGTGGATAAAAATGGATAGATTTGGGAATAACTCTATTTGTAGGGTAAAAAAAAAAAAAACAAAAAGTCTTCTGCCTTGTCAGGTTTTCTGGAGTCAAATCCCCACTTTATCTGTGCATGGCAGATCTATATTCCACAGGACTCTCAATCTGTGTAGGATTGAGTGGGGTTTCAATTTCTCCTTACCCCATTTTCTCCTTAAGTGTAAAGAATTCTTACTTTCTGTATCTCATATGCAAAAATTCTACACAAGAAATATTATAATCCTTTGTACAATGAAGTCCATGGGAGGTTTTCAATTGGCTGTAGCATGTCAATGCACTTGGTAGCCAGAAACACCTAAACTTTGTGTTTTTTTAATCTTCTTATTAATTATTTTTATTAATGTATAATGTATTATTTGCCCCAGGTGTGCAGGTCTGTGAATCGTCAGGCTTATACTTCATAGCACTCACCATAGCACATACCCTCCCCAATGTCCATAACCCAACCACCCTCTCCACAGCCGCCCTCCCTCCCAGTAAGCCTCAGTTTGTTTTGTGAGATTAAGAGTCTCTTATGGTTTATCTCCCTCCCAATCCCATCTTGTTTTATTTTTTCCTTCCCTACCCGCCAAACCCTCCACTCTGCCTCTCAAATTCCTCATATCAGGGAGATCATATGATAATTGTCTTTCTCCGACTGACTCATTACGCTCAGCATAATACCCTCTAGTTCCACCTACGTTGTCGCAAATGGCAAGATTTTATTTCTTTTGATGGCTGCATAGTATTTCATTGTATATATATATATATATATACCACTTCTTCTTTATCTCTTCATCTGTTGATGGACATCTAGGTTCTTTCCATAGTTTGGCTATTGTGGACATTGCTACAATAAACATTTGGGTGCATGTGCCCCTTTGGATCACTACATTTGTGTCTTTAGGGTAAATACCCAGTAGTGCAATTGCTGGGTCATAGGGTAGTTCTATTTTCAACTTTTTGAGGAACCTCCATGCTGTTTTCCAGAGTGGCTGCACCAGCTTACATTCCCACCAACAGTGTAGGAAGGTTCCCCTTTCTCCGCATCCTCTCCAATATCTGTTGTTTCCTGACTTGTTTATTTTAGCCATTCTGACTGGTGTAAGGTGGTATCTCACTGTGGTTTTGATTTATATTTCCCTGATGCCAAAAGATGTGGAGCACTTTTTCATGTGTCTGTTGGCCATCTGGATGTCTTCTTTGCAGAAATGTCTGTTCATGTCCTCTGCCAATTTCTTGATTGGATTATTTGTTCTTTGGATGTTGAGTTTGAGAAGTTCTTGATAGATTTTGGATACTAGCCCTTTATCTGGCACGTCATTTGCAAATATCTTCTTCTCCCATCCAAGTACTAACCAGGCCCGACCCTGCTTAGCTTCCGAGATCAGACGAGATCAGGCGCGTTCAGGGTGGTATGGCTGTAGACCAAATATCTTCTTCTATTCTGTCAGCTGTCTTTTGGTTTTATTAACTATCTCTTTTGCTATGCAAAAGCTTTTGATCTTGATGAAGTCCCAATAGTTCATTTTTGCCCTTGCTTCCCTTGCCTTTGGTGATGTTTCTAGGAAGAAATTGCTGTGGCTGAGGTCGAAGAGGTTGCTGCCTATGTTCTCCTCAAGGATTTTGGTTAGAATTTTTGCAACTGTGTTCATCAAGGATATTGGTCTATAGTTCCCCTTTTTGATGGTTTTTTTGTCTGGTTCTGGGATCAAGGTAATGCTGGCCTCATAAAATGAGTTTGGAAGTTTTCCTTCCATTTCTGTTTTTTTGGAACAGTTTCAGGAGAACAGGTATTAATTCTCCTTTAAATGTTTGGTGGAATTCCCCCCTGGGAAGTCATCTGGCCCAGAACTCTTGCTTTCTGGGAGATTTTTGATGACTGCTTCAATCTCCTTACTGGTTATGGGTCTGTTCAGGTTTTCTATTTCTTCCTGGTTCCATTTTGGTAGTTTATATTTCTCTAGGAATGCATCCATTTCTTCCAGATTGTCAGATTTGCTGGCATATAATTGCTCATAATATGTTCTTACAATTGTTTGTATTTCTTTGGTGTTGGTGGTGATCTCTCCTCTTTCATTCATGATTTTATTTATTTGGGTCTTTTCTCTTCTCTTTTCTTTTTTTTAAATTCTTTTTTTTTCCTTTTCTCTTTTCTTTTTGATAAGTCTGGCCAGGGATTTATCAATCTTACTAATTCTTTCAAAGAACCAGCTTCCAGTTTCATTGATTTGTTCTACTGTTCTTTGTTTTCTGTTTCATTGATTTCTGCTCTGATCTTTATTATTTCTCTTCTCCTGCTGCGTTTAAGCTTTCTTTGCTATTCTTTCTCCAGCTTCTTTAGGTGTAGGGTTAGGTTGTGTATTTGAGATCTTTCTTGTTTCTTGAGAAAGCCTTGTATCACTGTATACTTTCTTCTCAGGACCACCTTTGCTGCATCCCACATATTTTGAACAGTTGTGTTTTCATTATCATTTGTTTCCATGAATTTTTTCAATTCTTCTTTAATTTCCTGGTTGACCCACTCATCTTTAGTAGGATGCTCGTTAGCCTCCATGTATTTGAGTTCTTTCCAACTTTCCTCTTGTGATTGAGTTCTAGCTTCAGAGCATTATGGTCTAAAAATATGCAGGGAATGATCTTAATCTTTTGGTACCACTTGAGACCTGATTTGTGACCCAGGATGTGATCTATTCTGGGGAATGTTCCATGTGCACTAGAGAAGAATGTGTATTCTGTTGCTTTGGGATGGAATGTTCTGAATTTATCTGTGATTTCCATCTAGCCCAGTGTGTCATTTAAGATCTTTATTTGCTTGTTGATCTTTTGCTTGGATGATCTGTCCATTTCAGTGAGGGGGTGTGTTTATGTCCCCTACTATTATTGTATTATGTTGATGTGTTTCTTTGACTTTGCTATTAATTGGTTTATTAGTTGGCTGCTCCCATGTTAGGGGCATAGATATTTAAAATTGTTAGATCTTCTTGTTGGACAGACCCTTTGAGTTTGATAGAGTGTCCTTCCTCATCTCTTATTATAGTCTTTGGCTTAAAATCTAATTGATCTGATATAAGTATTGCCACCCCAGCTTTCTTTCAATGTCCATTAACATGGTAAATTGTTTTCCACCCCCTCACTTTAAATCTGGAGGTGTCTTTGGGTCTAAAATCAGTTTCTTGCAGACAGCATGTTGATTTTTTTTTTTTAATCCATTCTGATACCCTACATCTTTGGATTGGGGCATTTAGCCCATTTACATTCAGAGTAACTATTGAAAGATATGAATTTAGTGCCATTGTATTGCCTGTAAGGTCACTGTCACTCTATATTGTCTCTGTCCCTTTCTGGTCTACTCCTTTTAGACTTTCTCTTTGCTTAGAGGACCTCTTTCAATATTTCCTATAGGGCTAGTTTGGTGTTTGCAAATTCTTTTAAAATTTTGTCTGTCTGTTTGTCTGGAAGCTTTTCTATCTCTCTTTGTATTTTCAATGATAGCCTAGCTGGATATAGTAGTCTTGGCTGCATATTTTTCTCATTTAGTGCTCTTAATATATCATGCCAGTTCGTTCTGGCCTGCCAGGTCTCTGTGCATAAGTCTGCTGGCAATCTAATATTTCTATCATTGTATGTTACAGACTTCTTGTCCTGAGCTGCTTTCAGGATTTTCTCTGTCACTAAGATTTGTAAGTTTTACTATTAGATGATGCGGTGTGGACCTATTTTTATTGCTTTTGAGGGCTGTTCTCTGTGCCTCCTGGATTTTGATGCTTATTCCCTTTGCCATATTAGAGAAATTCTCTATTATAATTTGCTCCACTATACCTTCTGCCCCCCCTTTCTTCTTTTGGAATTCCAATTATTCTAATATTGTTTTGTCTTACAGTATCACTTATTTCTTGAATTCTCCCCTCAGGGTCCAGTAGTTTGTTTCTCTTTAGCTCAGTTTCTTTATTCTCCATCATTTTGTCTTCTATATCACTAATTCTCTCTTCTGCCTTATTTATCTTAACAGTAAGAGTCTCCATTTTTGACTGCACCTCATTAATAGCTTTTTTGATTTCATCTTGGTTAGATTTTAGTCTTTTTATTTCTCCAGAAAGTGCTTTTATTTCTCTAGACATGGTTTCTCTAATATCTTCCATGTCATTTTTGAGCCCAGCTAGCACCTTGAGAATTGTCATTCTGAACTCTAGATCTGACATATTACCAATGTCCATATTGATTAGGTCCCTAGCCATCAGTACTTAGTACTTCCTCTTATTCTTTTTTTTTTTTTTTTTTTTTTTTGGTGGTGAGTTTTCCCGCCTTGTCATTTTATCCAGATAAGAATATATGAATGAAAGAATAAAATACTAAAATGATGGCAAAGACCACAGAAAAATGTATGCTAACCAAATCAGAAGAGACCCCAATCTGGGGGAGAAAAAAGGGAATAAAGAGGAAAAAATATATACGTATGTATATAATATATATATATTAGACTGGTGAAAGAACAGAGCTACCCACTTGATTTCGTGTATATTTTGGTCTCTTAGAAGAAACTACCTCCCAAAATGTTAAAGAAAGAAAAACTTATATATATATATACAAAAATAAAGGTAAACATGATGAAGAGAAGAAATATGACTGTAAAGTTGAAAATTACAAAAAAGAATTCTAAAAAAGAAATTGATAAGATAAGTTGGTTGGAAAAAAAAAGAAGAAAAAAGAAGGAGAGAATGTGCTCAGGCTTGAGACTAGAACAAAGCCCTGTGCTAGATTTAGGGTATGTTTTGATCTATTAGAAGAAATTGTACCCCAAAATTTTTTAGAAAAAAAAAAAACTTTATGTATAAAAAAATAAGGTTAAATACAATGAAGGATAAAATATGACTATAACAATGAAGGTTTAAAAAGATTTTTTAAAGAAAGGTATTGTTAAGATAAATTAGTTAAAAAACGTTAAAAGTAGAAAGAGGAAACGTTTAAAAAATTAGAACAAGAAAAAAAAAATAAAATTAAAAAAATTTAATTTAACTTTGCAAGACCAAAGGGTCATGGGGAGAAATCCATGAATTCCATGCATTGCTTTCCCTTAGCTCTGGAGTTCCACTGTACTCCTTGATCTGTAAACTTGGTTTTGGCTGAATGTTTTTGCTTATCTTCTGGGGAAGGAGTCTGTGGCAGTGATTCTCAAATGTCTTTGCTTGAGGCAGAATTGCACTGCCAGGCTAAGAAATCTGTTCGGGTTCACTCTCGGGAGTTTTTGTTCCCTGAACACTTTCATTAGAGCTCTGGAGGACAGGAATGAAAATGGCAGCCTCCCAATCTGCAGCCCAGAGGAGCCTAGAGCTCGGGTCCCCACTCCTCAGTGCATCCTCAGAGAAAAGCAGTCAATCCCTCCCATCTCCCTGGTCTCTGGCCACACTCTGAGCTCACCCGGCCTGTGACCAAGCATTTCTATCTCTGGCGCATGGCCCCATTTGGAGTCTCCAGACCCAGAAGATTCCTGCCGTGCTGCTCCTCCAGAGGATGGAGGTGAGTCTCCCTGGATCTGCCACTTGTGGGGTCCCTGCTCAAAGAGCAGTGGCATGACTGTGTTGTGGATCACGGTTTAAGGTAAGCCCGTGCTGAGAGCTCAATCCTTAGCTCTGTCTCTATATCTGGCTTCCCTGCTCTGATACCTGGGAGCTCTGCCACATTCAGACACCCCCAATCTTTCTGTGACCCCGTTGGACCTGAGACTACACTGTCCCCGTGAGGGCTCCACCCCCACTTAGCCTCTGGAGTGATGTCCCTGACTGGAGCAGACTTCTAAAAGTTCTGATTTTGTGCTCCACTGCTCCTCCACTTGCCAGGAGCCGGCCCTTACCCCCGTGGTTTATCTTCCCATCACTTCAGTTTCACTTCTCTGCACGTCCTACCTTTCAGAAGGTGATGGATTTTCTGTTCCTATTATTGCTGCTGTTATTCTCTTCGATCTCCTGTTGAGTTTGTAGGTGTTCAGAATGGTTTCATAACTATCTAGCTGAACTCAGGCAACCTGACATTTCAGTCCACTACTCCTCCGCCATCTTTCCAGAACCTCATACCTAAGCTTTTTAAGGGCTTTCTATATTAACACCATAAAATTAAAACTCAATCTCTGTAACTCCTAAAAGCCTAGAGATCTCATTTTAACTTGATTCATAAATTTTGCTTTACTTGATCCCTTTTGTTTAATAACACTGAATACTAGATTTAGCAATTTGCTGTGATCATGAGAAGAAATTGTATCTTATGGGAAGAAGCACTACCGCTGATCCACTGGGTGGTTATAACCAAGTCATGCATCTCCTTGGATGTGTTCCTTCATCTGGCAAAACCAAATGAACAAATCAATAACAAAGGTATTTGATTAAATGATTTCTGCCACTTATCTCTTGATAAGTGGACCAAGATATTTGAAGATATGAGTCTGTCTTCCCAATTACTGAAATTTTTGAAAATTCTAGAGAAGCTCTATCATAAATCTAAGTTTTCAGAAATTAAAGTTACCATTTAGAATGCCAAAAGGTTTTAGGAGTTCTTGGAACATGCCAACTAACATTCATAGAAGGCTTACAATGTGTTAAGAACCTCATCAGTATTAAATTGCTTATTCTGCACAACAATTCTATGAGGTAAGCACTGTTATTATGCTCATTTTATAGGTGACAAATCTGAAGCACTGGGTTTAAAGTAACATGTCCCAAAGTGCACAGCAAGTTTGTTACAAGCTGTGCTTTGCAGGCAGATTCAGATTCCTGAGCCTGTGCTCTCAACCATTGCTTCTGTCTCTCAGGGACAGTCTCCAGAGAGCTCATGTGTTCATGCCAGAAAACGGAGATCAGAGAGACCTACAAACTTTCACTCCCACAGGAGAAAGAACAACTGCAATCTAAGAACGTGTTCTGACTTATAAATGTAGAGGTAGAAGGTGGATAGGAAGGTAGAAGGTTGTGATGCAAAGTGTTTGGTTTAAAATCAATGTGATTGATTTTTTAAAAATTCTACTTGGAACATCAGGACACTAGACCAGCACCTGGTGTTTATATTTAATGATCATATTTCTTCTCCTTATTCTTTCTCATTTGATGTTTTGTTTCCTGCTCAGTACATCCTAAAACTCTTTTCACCTATCTCTCAGTGTCCTCTGTCTTCCTTTAAATCATTCACGGAAGTGAAATTGAGAACTCCATTGTACACCAATCACTGGACTCATTGCTAGCCAAGATGAATGCAAAATAAATAGGAGATAAGGGCTTACAAAATTCACAAATTTTATTATTTATTTGTAGGGAGAATACCTACACAAGAGGGCAACTGTATTATGGTATGAAAATGTGAGTGCGATGTTATTTGTAAACTCCATGATTGTTAGTGACCAAATGATTTCTAATCCTGTCTCTGATATTAAGATATACTTCATTGGCTGAGGATTTATTACTCTGTGAAATGGGAGAGTTGGACTGGTTTGTCTCTAAGACCTCTTCCTGGTATACATATCTATGCTTTCCAGTTTGGGTTAGATCTTAGAGGCCTCCATTTTATTCCTTACCTTCAGTTATAGCACTTACATAGCTTGTGATAAGTAAGCTTACCACTACTTACCATAAGCTATGTAAGAAGTGTTTAAATATTCTTTGTGAAGTGTTTGGTATTCATCAAATAAATCTAGAGTAAATGGTCTACAACTTTATGGCTGAAATTAAGCTTTTCTAATTACTTACTTAGGGGAACATGGTCAGATTTCTGCTTGACTCTTTCAAATGGTCTTTCTCCAGCCCATAGAACATATAATCCTTTGGATAAAGTAATGGGAGTAGAAAGCTTATCTTCCTTAAAGTAAATGACAGCATTGATGATTGCTCCATCTGAGTTCTCTGCAGTGTCTTGCCTATTTTCTTGCCCCCCATTAAGTTCATATTTTACTCATCTCATTTTGTCTAAATGTCTTACTCCTTGGTTTCTTTACCTTGATTTCTGTTTCTTTCCTCTCTCAAGGCATATTTAACCTGGTGCCTTTAAACATTCTTAAGCCTTAGTTATTGCTTTGATACTGCTCAAAGAAGAGCTTGAGTAGAAATCTTATCTTTCATATTTTAATTGTCCTTACTCAAAGGATGTGCTGCTTTCCCCCATATATTTATTTTGTTTATATATGTATTATTTTTATAATGCTAGATCTTGGATTCTGGAGTTTTATTTAACACCATAGATTTTAATTTCGAGGTCTGACTGTGTCAAGTTCTTACCTTCTATTGCTTTGAATTGAGGCATATGAACATGACACATATTCACTATATCCATACCTATGCTTCAAGGATTAAGGACCTTGTGAAGGTGATTTTCCACAGTTGGGTTTATTTGGAATGACAATAAAGAAACGTTTGAAATTAAACTCCCAGCTCAAAACTATAAAATAAATCCCTGGAAATCACAATTATTAAGTATATTTCAGCACATTTAATCAGCTCAAACAGACAGTGAAATCAACATAGCCACTGAAAGATTCCTCAAACAATCTTTGACTAGTAATACAAAATCATGACTTGCCATTTCCAAAGATAATTTAATACTAAAGTTTGAATTTCTAGTTGGGAAAATATGAACATAAGAGGAATTATTGTCAACTATCTTATATTCTAATTTACTGAATGCATGTTTCTGTGTGCTATGAAGCTTAATTTGTCTGGACTAGGTACCCTCTACAATATTACTCTAAAAAAATTACATTAAATAGTGAATAAAGATATTTGTGATTTATTGCATTCCCTCTAGAAAAAAAAAACTTAGTTAATTAAAAAAGCTTCGGGTCACTATACATTTTAATTAATTTTTAGCTGTAATTTTAGATGTTAAAAAGGCTAGAAGAAGGTAGAGAATAAATACAGCTAGCAAGCAAGCTAGAGCTACTTTAATTCCCCTGGTTCATTAAAACCTATTCAAGTCTTCGATGGTCTATGAAATCATGGTATTCTATCAATTATGATCTCAAAAGATTTCTGGAACATTTTTTAAGCAAGAAGTAAGTAAATTATGGGTTTGTCTTTTAAAATGTGTTTTATTATGTCATTACTTCAAATAATGTCAGTAACTCAGTACCAGTTTGAATGGTTATGGAACATTTGTAATTCAAGGGGGTGTGATTATCATTGTATATTCTGGTATAAAAAAAGACTTTAGCCAGATTACTTTTTATCGGCTCATGAATTTAGATGCAGTTCTTTTAGCTCCATAATGCAGCTGTCTAGGGGTAGATATATGCAACTCTCCAGATTGGCTGCCATTGAAAACTTGTAGTCTGCAACTTGATAGTTCAGGGTAGGGAGGGATTGCTGGCTCTCCTGGGGAAAACATTTTGAAACAAATAGCTACAACAATGACAAAAAATTAGATTTGGGTTAGCTGTTTCCCAGGTGATATTTTTGTTCTCCATCTATAAGTATAATGAAGAGGGGAAAAAAACAGCCCTCTTTGGGTTCATTTCTAATGCCAGTCTGTATATGATAAATGTTAATTTCTCCAATCATCCAACAAATAAGGCCTCACTTCCACTAAGAATCATTCACTTAACTGCCAAATTCATTTTTTCCATTTAATGTGTTTTTATTAACAACATTTGCCATCAGCAATTTTTAGCCCATCGGCTGATGAAGAATGATGCATTCTCCTTTCATTAATGCTCACTTAAGAAAATAATTCCTAATCTTCAAAGGCTGAGTAGGCACACTGTATACTCTTTTAAAAAAAGATATAAATGTGGGCGCCTGGGTGGCTCAGTGGGTTAAGCCGCTGCCTTTGGCTCAGGTCATGATCTCAGGGTCCTGGGATCGAGTCCTGAGTCGGGCTCTCTGCTCAGCAGGGAGCCTGCTTCCCTCTCTCTCTCTCTGCCTGCCTCTCTGTCTACTTGTGATCTCTCTCTGTCAAATAAATAAATAAATAAATCTAAAAAAAAAAAAAAGATATACATGAGTAAAAAAAGACAAAGTCATTTATGCAGACTTGGTCAAAACCTCTGGATTATAAGGTACTGTCAGGATGGGGGAAGAGTCAGGTTCATATTTCATACAGACACACCTGTTCATTACAGAAAGTTTTCATGCAGGATTCTCATAATGAGTGATATTAAGTATATTAGTAAGGAATAAAAAATATGGGAAACGTTGGGGCACCTGGGTGGCTCAGTCATTAATGTCCACCTGCGGCTCAGGTCATGATCCAGGTTTCCTGGGATCAAGCCCCACATCCTGCTCCTTGCTCAGCAGGAGGCCTGCTTCTCCCTCTCCCACTCCCTTTGCTTGTGTTCCCTCTCTTGCTGTCTCTTTCTCTGTCAAATAAATAAATAAAATCTTTTTAAAAATATGGGAAATGTTGATACTGTAAACTTAGTGTTTGTTGGGTCAATCTTAAGAAGACTCTAAATAGGACTAGACTTTAATTAAAATATGATACCCAATCTGTGATTTTACAGCCCTAAAATCTCCATTCTGAGATTACTTTGGCTCCATTTCCACACTCTTTCCCCTCCTTGCAGAACTTGGTAACCTTGTGTTCTCATACAAGATAAAGGATACCTAACTAAGTCCAGACTGATGGGAGGAAGAATCCTGCTATTTATCTTGAAAGGCACAGGAATTTGCTGGATAACAGTGGTTGAGGCGTTAAAGGGCAAGCACTGAAGTCAAAGGAGAGAACCTGAATTTTGGAAAGGAAAAAGAAACCACACAACCCATAAAGGGAAAAGCAAATCCTTATGGGGAGGGGAAAATGCTCTATTTCTACCCTCTTAGGTTCAGTGGGTGGTGCCCATCAATCAAACTGATAAAAGGCAGATTAATAGGAGAAAGAGGTTTATTACATCTGCATATGTAAGCTTCACAAAAAGAAAAGAAAAGAGAAGAAAAGAAAAAAAAATTAAAACACAAAGAAGCCATCCGCCTAGAGAATTATGTACCATTTAAACAAAGTGTGGAAAAGGAGACAGCTTTGGGGAAATGAGTAGGAAATGAATGGTAAATAGGGTTGCTCAGTAAAGTTCATCATGCAAACCCGTATCATCTCCAATGGTGAAAGTTGTCTTTTGCTCATTCTCCTTTTGTTGGTACAGGAGAAGAAGACAGCTTTATAAATGGAAATATGCTTTACAAAAGGGAAATTTATGCCCCATTTCTAGGAAATTAGGAGGAGGCTAGAAAACTTTCCCATGTCTGCTGTTTCTCAATCACCTTCATATCAAATTAGTCCTATGCAAAAGTGGTATGATTTGAGGTAGTACATTCTGATCCTCTTCATGCTGAAGTATAAAGTATTATATATAAATTATAAATTCAAAAGAATGATGCATATTTTGTAGGATTGCATAGTTTTAGAAACAAGTTATTTTAATAATTGTAACTTTGTTGGCTCCTTGTTCTTTCTATTATCATTAAGTAGGGATTCTGTTCAGTCTTATGAAGGTGTTATCTCATATAACCCTTGATAACAGGTCCTGTGAAGTTTGTGGTATTAATCCTCTTTTAAAGAAAAAAAAAAAACCAATTCACAGAGGAGAAGTAACTCCTTGAAGGTTCACAGCCAGTCAGTGGTAGACATGTAACTTGAGTCTAAGTCCAAGTATTGTATTCTTTCTCCAGATGTGGAGCCTGGTAGGAAGGATAAGTAGAAGTATAGGAAGAGAAAACTTCTTGGGGAGCTGAAACTCTTGGCTAAAACAAAATATAGCCACATAAAATTCATTTAGTTAAAATAGAAATATAAATTACAACAACATGTCATAAGTATTTAAAAAAAGCCAATGTGTCAAAAAAAAAAAAAAAGCCTTTAGTTTACTACATTCTCAATGTGTACCAAATGTGTAACATGGTTTTCAAAAAGTATACTGTTATCCATTAGAATAGCCAAAATCAGGGTTGGTGACAACAGCAAATGCTGGAAACAATGTAGAACCATAGGAAATCTAATTCATTGCTGGTGGGAATGCAAAATGGTATGGATACTTTGGAAGATAGTATGGCAATTTCTTACAAACTAAATATACTCTTACCATATTATCCAGTAATTGTTCTCAAAGGGCTTGAAAACTTATGTCCACACAAAAATGTGTACATGTTTGTTTATAGTAGCTTTATCTATAATTGCTAAAAGTTGGAAGGAAACAAGAGGTCCTTCAGTAGGTGAATGGATAAACTATGATACATCCAGACAATGGGTTATTATTAAACACACAAAAAAGCAAGCTATGACACCAGGAAGCCAAGAAGGAAACTTAATACGTATTACAAAGTGAAAGAAGCTGATCTGGAAGGCTTCATACTGTACAATTTCAACTACATGACATTCTGAAAGAGGCAAAACTTTGGGGATGGTAAAAAGATCAGTGATTGTCAGGAGTTGTGTGTGGAGGAATGAAAAGACAAAGCACAGAGGATTTTTAGGGCAGTGAAAATACTCTGTATGATACTATAATGGTAGATATGTGTAATTATATATTTGTCCAAACCCGTAGAATGTACAACACCAAGAGTGAACTGTAATGCAAACTATGGACTTTGGGTGATTATGATGTGTCAGTGTAGGCTCATCTTTGGTAAAAGATGTACCATCTAGTGAAGGATGTTGATAATGGGTGAAGCTATGCATGTGTGAGGGCAAAGAGTATATGGGAAATCTCAGTACCTTCCTCTTAATTTTGTTGTGAGCTTAAAACTGCTCTAAAAAAATTAAGTCTAAAAATCCATGTATACTGTTCTCTGAATTTACCAACTCTGAATTATGCTTGCTTCTAAACTTTTTTTCTAAGAGGATAGGTCAGGGAAGGATAAGGAAGTAGTTTAAGACCTGACATGGTACCTGCCTCCAGGGCAAGGTAGTGATATAGAAATATAGAAGCTAACCATAGTGACACATCTGGGTAGGAGAGGGCCAGTACTATCAGAGAAAGACAAACATGAAACAAGGTTTAAGAAAGAGCCAACATTTAGGTTTCTGGTAATAAAAAATGAAACTCCAGGCAGTAGCTTGGGCTCAAGAGACTGGGGATTATGCAGATATCTTCTTAGAGAAACAACATATCCCTTGTCTCTAAGCCACTAAGAAGAACATATGAAAAAGTTTCAGTCTAGCATCATGGGTAAAATAAGGCAGGATGGCAGGTCTACTTATCACTCAGTGATAGCTGTAGTAGATTTCCAGTGTTTGAAACCATCTAGAAATTGGCTGAGTAAAGCTGTATCAAGGCTTACAGACTTTTCTATAAACTATCAACCTGGTGAAAAACAACTTGACTATCCCAGGGAACATGGGCCTCACTACCTATACAAGTTCATATATAAAATTGGCCATCATAATGCTGATGAAAACGTCAATGAATTTTAAGTGAAACGTTAAAGAATCAAAATATGTGTGTATGTGATTTCTGTCTTAAACTCGAAAATCTTTTAGTATAATCACATGATCGTAGATGTAAAAGAGAGACCACATTAAGTCTTTTTGGGCAAATGAGGAGAAGCATAAAAAATCACTGGAAAACTGCCTTAAACATAATTATATTAGGAACTGGAGCAGAGCCAGTCTTTACTTGGGGTGAAAAAATTGGAGGCCCAGGTAATTATGATAGCAAGGAAACAAGATGAAAAAAGAGAGTTCTGATTTTAGGCTGCAGTAGCAGAAGTGTGACCTGTAGAACAAGAAAGGCAACTGTCCTGTTTTGTTCATACCTATGAAATCATATTTTGGTTATATTAATTGTAAGGCACTATGTTTGCTTTTAGTCCCTACAATATCATCAGCCATGTGTGATAGGGCTTGCATCATAGTTGTAGAAAATTATCTTCTGTTAGATATGTATATTACTTGTTCACTTATGTCTTAGAGATTGAAATCTGATACACCATGATGATTTGGACTTACCAGCACATTTGCTTATATCCTGTGATGCCATTGCCTTTGTATACCGCAACTCAAGCACAGTGCTCTCCAGTTTCCTCTTTGAGAATATATGATAAGCACTCCCCAAGCCAAGGGAAGAATAACGTTATGGTGTGTTTTTCTCTATCGGTTTGTGTTTTTAAGGGAGACAGCAGAGAAAAGGTAAAGATTAACTGAATGATGTAATAGTAAATTTTTAGACTGTACGATATATTGCTGAAAAGAGCCCTTCAAAATGCCCCCTGAAATGACCCTACAGAGGTACCTAGCTCCTCTTATTTTATAAAATGGAACTAATAGAAACTGAAGATGTATTATGAATAATGAGGCTGAATTTTAATAAAAACCATGTCTTTACTAATCTAAATGTTCATTCCATCAAAATGAAAAGAATGTTAATCTAAGTGCTATTCTCTTGACACTTAGAAGCCTTGATTCATTCTATTAAGATTCCTCTCCATTCTTTCAGTGCCCTAAGATGATAGAGCAGCTATGTTTATTTTTTAAACAAATAGGTAATTTTTCTGGGTGCAATGTTTATAGGAAATGTTCCAATGTATTTATAAAACAGAAGGAAAGTTCCCAGTACTATAGAGCCTCCACATACTATACAATTGTACAATTTAGGCTTTTGACTAGTGAAATACTTTTCTCAGTTCAATAAAAATAGTTATTGATTAAAAATTATATGGATACAATTTTTCAGGGTTCTGAACAGTATAGTTCCATCTTCCAAAAATATCAACTCTATCTGAGGAAAATAGATATTATAATAGAATCAACTAAATTATCATATAAAACAGGGTAAGAATAAATGTTATACATTATTAGTAGTGCACAGAAACAACATAATATTTTCAGCCTAGGACAATCATGTAAATGAAGACCCATGTATCATGTATCTAAGCAGTTAGAAGTTTTAAGCATTCATAGGAAACTGAAAGGCCATATTTGAGCTTGTTATTCTCAGAGTCCCTGTTGCTGTGCTGGAATATTAGGCTCAGGGAGAGCCCACACCAGTCATCCTCAGTAGCAGCCTGCCTCTTTTTTGTGCACCCCTGGCTCTGGACGTGCTGTAAGTGACACCTCTTCTGCAGACACGTAGTTAATTTCAGTCCACATGTCAAGGTCCCATCCACATTCTTCATAGCTACTCTTTGGTCAGTGCTCATGCTGGTGAAGGGATCAATCTTCTAGAAGAGGAATATGAAGAAGATAGCAGATTTCAAGCTGAATTGGATATTCAATTGGGTCCCAAATATGAGTAGGATTTGAGATTTCCTGAGAAGAGAAAAAATCCATTGTAAGTAGGACAAAAAATATGATCAAAGCCATGTGGAAAGAAATTATATTAGAGGCTGGAGTTGTAGGTGCTATTTTTTTTTTTTTTCATTGATGGAACTTACAAAAGCGGGGAGTTCCTATTAGAAAAGAATAGCAATTGAGACAAAAATTCTTCTTCAGTGATTCTGCCTGTAACTGCAGAATTACATTAAAAACTTACTAGAATTAAAGTCAAGATGTTTCTCAGTCTAATTCTAGACTAACTTTTCATCCTCCTCCCATTGTTTTTTCATACCCCAACTCTGAACGAAGAATGTGACATTTGACTTGACAATGAAATTTAACACTTTTAAATCTAGAAAACCATGGTTATATATAGTCAATAAACTTTTATGCTCCATATCTACCTGTCACATCAGTTTAGCTTATCATTCCTCACTCATCCAAATTTTGGCCTCCACATTTTAAATTATGATTGTTTTTTCAGATCAAACATACACAGTCCATGTACTGTGTAGATAACTCTTCCAAACTTTAATAGTTTATCCCAAATATTGACTAATCATGGAACTATTTCTACTTTCATGGAAGACTTAATGAATCCTACTCCAACCTCATAGAATTATGTTTGTATCATATCACATACTTATATATAGGCTGTAACTATTAGATAGTAAAAACTTTATGTCAATGATAATGTTATATTTGCATTTACCAAGTTCCCTGATATATTATAAATATTCGGCTAACAGTTGGTTAATAAGTATAAAGTACTTTTTAATTTAATGTTGGTATAATAAGTAATGGGCATGGACTCACAAGTAAATAAGTCTTTTGGAATATAAAAAGGTCATGGGGTACTTGCTTCTGAATCAAAGTTCTTAAAATGCCAAGAAAATGTTTCACTTCAGCTAAAAGATGCCAAAAGATTCCTCATCCTGAGAACTTGAACTCGATACAGTTTCAGTATGAATATGAACTTGGTTTGAAGGAATTCCAGTTGGAGTTTATGGTACTTTCTCCAGTTTAAGTCCCATTTATCACTAGACTCCCCCTTATTTAAGGAAAACCGCCAACAAGCTGAAATCCTTCTTATCACTTTATTACAAACTTCACAGAGCTTCAGCCATGACAGCAAACATCAACAAGAGCCATGAAGTGATTGGCATTGCCCATCAATCATAACTTGGGTACAAAGTGAAGAAGAGGTTTTGTTGTTGTTGTTGTTGTTGTTGTTTTTGTTTGTTTGTATGTTTTTTTAGTGGATATTCCAGAGAGAAAGCATGCTTATCTCAGGTAAGTTTGTCTGTAAATGCCATTTCTTAATACTAGGAACACAAAAGATTTCCACCCATTATTCACTTTTCTTCCTTTCAAATGTTAGTTTAGTCCATCGAAGATAAAATATTAAGTGGCATAACCAGGTTTTAGACCATAAGGTAATAATCCTGATAATCCTTTTGGAATGATTGTGTTCAATATGGCAGAATTATTTTGGGGTTAATTGGCTTTTGTTTCTGAATTGCTTATGAAAATTCAATATAGTTATAAAATACCATAATGTAGCAATTTGTATTTCCAACTGTAGGTTCTCATTGAGTTTTCCCATACTGCAATAAATAATAAATAATTTTATTTATTTATTTTGTAAATAAATAATAAATAATAATAAAAGGCAATGCCCTTATTATAAAAAAAATAAGGGCATTGCCTTTTATTGATTTATATTACTTTTTTTCTCTTTTCCTTTGGCTGGGATTGAGATTTTTCAAAAAGTAGTTAAATTCCTTATTATGAGTCTCTAAAATTTTTAAGAAATAAACTGGGAATCTATTCTGATAACCAGTACAGATTTCATCTCTAAATCACACACACACACACACACACACACACACACACGCACACACACACACACACACACACACACACACAAAATCCCTAATTTAAAGATTCACTGAATAGGAATTTGGATTGATAAATCAGTGAGTGTCTGTGTGTGAAGTATGTGTGTTTTTCAAATTTTAAGCATCAACTAGATTGCTGGCATCATGGAAATAAGATGTGTGAGACAGAAAAGAGAGGATAGATATTTTGTTTTCATTTGATCAGTTTTGAAACAGAGTTAATGAATTATTAATTCCATTTCTGAGGTCATACAGCTGGTTAAACCAAAGGTAAAATCAGGGTCTGGATAAATTGCCCTCAACTCTGGCCAGATTCCCATTTCACATTAAAGAAGAATTTTCTTTTCAATAACCATTTTTAAAGAAACTTATAATGAGCTTAATGAAGTAATAGCCACAATCCAGTTCCCTTTCACAAATACAAACCATACTTTACCTAAACCACCGAGTTTTCAAATGGCGGAGATCCCGTAGTAGGCTTGTTGAGAAAACAGAAGTTGTAGAGTCAGTCTGTCCTTGATACTGGACAAAGCTCTCAAAACTCTTACCCATACTGGCTCAGTCATTTCCACTTCTGATTCATAGGAAATATATAAAATAAAACTCTCAATATTTTATACTTATCTGACCAAATCCACAATATCCCTTGAGTTCCTGTCTGTGACTGAGAAAACTTCAGTAGAAATAAATTTTTTGTTACTAAAACTGCTTTTGACCTTTTAGACCCTTTCTTGTCTTCACTTCAAAATTGTGTGTGTGTGGCACGTTAATGAAAATCAGAGGAACTGCAAGGTCATCAGACGATGACAGAAAACAAAACAGTATCTGAGAGAAGAAAGATGCCAAAGCAAAAGCAGTTCTGCTCTCATTAGATAAACAGTCTCCGTTCTTCTCTTCCCCAGTACCGTGACTGATAAGCATTGCATCATCTCAGAGAGGGGAGAGATAAGCAACCAGGGAACAGGGAAAAGCAAGTGTTTGGGGAAGATTTTAGTACCTGGGTGTGTGATTTCTGGCTTTCTCAGATGTGAACACAAGAAGGGGTGTGGAGAAAAGGCTAGAAATGTGAATCTTTAGGTTACCAACAATTCTTTACTTGAAAATAGACCCTACAGGCCCTTTCAGTTGTCCTCTAAATTGATATTTAGAAGGTATCTGGAGTTCTGGTTTTAGCTTAGAGGTATAGAGTTAGAAACAGCCTCATTTCCACCCTCACACACTCAGACAAAACTGAGCAAACTGCAAAGTAACAGCTTTTTTGAATCCATTGGAGAACTCAGGTGGCAGGGCAATTCACTAACCCTAAATCTAAGAAAGACAGGTGCCTCAGGAGAAACAGAGCTCAAGTATTTGGTTACTTGGAACCAAATAGGACAATTTGGCTCACACTTCTAATGAATTGCCATGAGAGAGACTGTATGAAGTCTTTGCAGATTACACACTTTGGAGGGGGGGTGCTTGTTTCCTCTTGAAAACTTTTTATTCTACATATCCTACCAAGAAGTCATAGGGAAGATCAGGAAGAATACTAGGACTATTCCCCTTGGGGTTTCTGGGATTGGCTGGGGAAGGGGAACAGCAGCTGCTAAAAAAAAAACACTGCCTGGACCATCATTCCTAACTCTCCTAAAAAACAAAAGTCTTAAGACACTGGCAGATACAAAAGTTGAATATACATCCTTTCTGATAAAGGCATAATACTCCATTGTATATATGGACCATATCTTCTTTTTTTTAAAGATTTATTTATTTATTTATTTGACAGACAGAGATTACAAGTAGGCAGAGAGGCAGGCAGAGAGAGAAGAGGAAGCAGGCTCCCTGCTGAGCAGAGGGCCCGATGTGGGGCTCGATCCCAGGACTCTGAGATCATGACCTGAGCTGAAGGCAGAGGCTTTAACCCACTGAGCCACCCAGGCGCCCCTGGACCATATCTTCTTTATCCATTTGTCCGTTGAAAGGCATCTTGGTTCTTTCCACAGTTTGGCGACTATGGCCATTGCTGCTATGAACATTGGGGTACAGATGGCCCTTCTTTTCACTACATCTATATTTTTGGGGTAAATACCCAGTAGTGCAATTGCAGGGTCACAGGGAAGCTCTATTTTTAATTTCTTAAGGAATCTCCAGACTGTTTTCCAAAGTGGCTGCACCAACTTGCATTCCCACCAACAGTGTAAGAGGCTTCTCCTTCTCCACATCCTCTCCAACACATGTGTTTACTGTCTTGTTAATTTTGGCCATTCTAACTGGTGTCATCTCACTGGAATCTAAAATTTTGTTTATTCTTATGTAGAGTGTACCAATATCCATTTTTTTCCCCCACTGAGTTGTGGAATTATTTTCTATTACCTCTCAGGTCAAATTACATGGGAATGTGTTTCCTTATATAACGTTGGAATGGGGAATTTCACTACATGTAAAATATATTAATGACATGACATATCAAAAACTGATATCCAGCAAATATTTATTTAAAAGTCTACAAATTTGCAAACAAAATACAGTCAAATGGTTGGTTGATCCAAGAAAAGCAACTGATAAGACTAATGATTTGATTTAATAGACTGGATCAGCTGGGGAACTAGTATCCTGTGGAACAAAAAATAGCATCCATCTTTCTCATAGGCAATCATGTCAGAGTGTGTGAGGAACTGGTAATTCCTAGGATTTTTGCAGAAATGTAAAAATTTTTACTATATATTGACTCTATGACTACATGCATTTGATTATATGAGGTTCATTTGGATTCATCAAATCCTATTAATTTTTACTTGAAAATACGTTGCAGTTCTGTTCACTTGTCCATATTATACATCCTAGTTTACTGTAGTTTTATCCACTGTCGTTCTCCACCTAGGCAATTTGCAATACCTATTATTTGACTTGTTTGTTTCAACCCCTACCTCCTTCCTTTACAATTCTTTTTCTTTAATGCATCCAGAGTTATTTCTTAAAAATTGATTTCAGGTCACCTCACTCCCTTGCTTAAACTATTAAATTATTTCCCTGTTATGGGTAGGATAAAATCCAGATTGCCAATCACCACGCACAGATCCCACATGATTTGACCTTATATATTTCATCAGTATCATCCTGTGCTTCTGAGTGCTGTTGTCACAACACTTAAGACATACTGCTGGCCTTCCTTCCCTTTCTTAAACATCTCAAGTACTTTCTACATTAGTTGCAGTTTTCCAGAGAAAGAGAACCAATTTTATACACACACACACACACACACACACACCCACTCACATATTATCCACTCCCAGAGTATCCTTTCTTTTATTATCATAAACTTTGTTTACCTTATAATTAGGCATTTCATTGTTTAATGTCTACCTCCTATACTAGACATTAGAATCCATGAGAGCATATACTGTCACCTCTCTTTTTTCCCCCTGATGACTGCAAATTGTGAATAGCTGGTATATAGTATGAATTCAATAAATATTTGTTGAATAAATTATATGCAAATTAAATAGCTAGCAAGACCATTATGGAAGAGGGAATGTGCCTTTATTGCTCATTTGCTTTCATATTCAATCCCTGCCTTTTCTCGGTTTCATTCTTATCACGGAGTCTGCCTACAGATTGCATTCACCAAACCTAGCTGTATACTGAGTAGGTTGGCCAATGGGAAGCACTAACCAGAGGTGAACGGCTAGGAGGGAATAAGCAGTCAGTGTGTCTGTCTCCTTTTGCACTTCTTCCATGGCTCCATCTCCCAGTAGGCAGGATCTCTGTGGCTCTGGCTTCAACTGGGGATTCTCAGCTTCAGTAACACCAGCACCTTGGTTGTCCTCTCAGGCCAAGAGTAAGGAGCAGTTTTCTGCTGGATTGTCTCTCTGTCCTCTGATTTACATTTTAGCTCTTGCAACATGTTTCTCTGCATAATGGGTTTCCCATCTTAAATTCCCTTGATTTGAAACACATACAAGCTTATGTTTCCAACGTAACACTCTGGCTGGTACAGAAATATCAGGTTCTTGGCCTTCAATTGTCAAGTCCTGTTGGAAAAAGATGAAAGAGCAACAAGTCCTTCAATAAAGATGTCAGTGCTGGAATGTTGTTTGCTGCTGACCTGTTGTTACAATGTTTCTAAAGCGGTGTCACCATGCGAGCCAAGTCTTCGGGTTTGAAATAGTGTTCGAAATCCTCCGGCCAAAGAGGGTGGGTCTTGATGCCAGTCTTTCTAAATTCTGTAGAATATTAAAGGAAGTTGCATTAGTTTCCTAGGCCTGCCATAGCAACATAGCACAGAGTAGGTGGCTTAAAGTAACAAAAATTTGTATCTCACAGAACTGGAGACCAGAAGTCAGAACTGAAGGTGCTAATAGGGCCCTACTCTGTTTAAAGGCACTGCGTGAAGATCATTGCTTGCTATTTCCAGTTTCTGGTGGCCCCAGGCCCTCCTTTGCTTGTGGCAGCCTAACTCCTATTTGTTCCCATCTCCATGCAGCCATTTTCCCTTCGTGTCTGTGTCTGTATCCAAATTTTCTTCTTATAAGCACACCGATCATATTGGATTAAGGCCTACCTTAATATCCTTATCTTAACTTTATTACTTCTGCAAAGACTCTATTTCCAAGTACTGGGGTTAAGATTTCTTTCTTTCTTTCTTTTCTTCTTTCTTTCTTTCTTTTCTTTTTTAAGATTCTATTTACTTATTTGACAGAAAGAGACACAGCAAGAGAGGGAACACAAGCAGTGGGAGTGGGAGAAGAAGCATGCTTCCTGCCATGTAGGGAGCCCGATGTGGGGCTCAATCCCAGGACCCTGAGATCATGACCTGAGCCAAAGGCAGAGGCTTTAACCCACTTAGCCACCCAGGTACCCCTGGGGTTAAGATTTCAACATCCTTTGGGAGGATACAATTCCACCCATAATAGGAAGGATGTGGATGTTGTAAAATCTCCCTTTTCTTCTGTTCTTGCCTTTTGATACTCACTGTTCCTCCAGCTTCCAAAACTATTGTCCAGTATATTGAGGAAGCCAGGTTTTTCCTATATATTTCTTCTCGGTCTTTGTCATTAATAGCACTCCCATGAAAATTATAAGAACTGCTCTTTTGAATGGGAAATCAAAAATACGAGGACGCCCTGGACTATAACAGTCAATATGTGCAGGCCTTCTGCCCAGCTTGACCATACTATATGATGCTGCCCGCTCCAAGCCTGCTTACTGCCAGGCAACTACATTTATTGAACCTTTCATAGGGGCTAAAAAAATAGCCACCTCATTGCAGCGTCTGGCAGGTACAGCCCACACTGTAAACTTCTTAGTGATTCAGCAGTTCACACTGTAAAATATCAGAGTCAACGCTGAAAAAGACAATATTCTGCTGGCTTCCTGGGAATCCTGACCTCAAATTCCCTTCTAACACTTTCTGACCTAAAGGGAATTAATTTACCGTCTCTAAACATAGCCCCAAATACATTATTTTAAGATCTTTTATTTACTGTACGGGTTAGCATGCTTTTATCTCTTATTTATGATCAGGTAAGTTTTAATTGGAAATGGGTTGGAAGTCATCCAAGCTAGGTGGGTACTGTGGTCCCTGTTGTAAATTGATCTTACAAACACCTGCTTGTTGTGTGAAGTTATGCAAAATCATCCTTGAACTGTTGCTTTTTCTTTTTTTTTCCTCCTTTCATTTTTAAACTTTTGAAGCACTGTGGAACTTGCCAATTAAATCAAGAAAACATAAATAAATCTCTCTGAATTTGAAATGGATAGAAGAAACTTTGGTGAAAGCATAGTTCTCTTGACTAAATTATAATTAATCATTTTCATGCATTATGAGGGTTTTATTGTTTTTTATCCAAAATGTGCTTGACTGAAAGAGTGTTAACCTGGTCTTAGTAAATAAAAAAAGAAGAAGTTGAACTCCCCTAACCTGAAGGTAAGAGGACAGATAAAGCAATAGAGAAGTTGAAAAAAAAAAAAGTCATAAATATTTTTAAATGCCTACGGTCTGAAGTTCATAATTTTAGAACATGTTCAGAGTAAAACATTTTATTCTTTATTCTATAATACCACTAAGGACTGGATACTTCCAGGTCCTTCATGTGAGTCTGGAAGCAGGGACTAAATACTTTGGATTGAAAGGACTGGGGGAAGGACAAGTTAAGTCATTGAGTCTAATTGATATTTGACTGTTCTTTATTATGCATGTGTTGGTGACCCTGTGTGGTTATTTTATTCTATCCAGAACAGTGTAACTTGAGAAAATCTGAATTTCAGTGTTGAAATATTCATTCTTTGCATATACATTTGACTCTCAATTACATGAGCTAACAGAGAGGAACAGTTGCATGATTGATTCGAAGAAAAAGAGATTATTCACAATTGTCTTCAGATTGTATTTGATCACTTTTGCTGCAGCAGAATTGCCTTACTCATTCTGTCTTGCTCCAGCTATTCAATAAGTTTGCACTGGTTCCTCATGAGATAGGGAGGCAGTCATGGTGATTCTGCTTGGTGGCCTACAGCGGGAAATTAAACATTTCTCACAAATAAACCCAAGGTATTATAAACATACAATACTTTAAAGTTTACCTTTCCTTTAGTTAATTTCTGAAGTAGTAAAATAATGATCATGATGGGCAGCTTACATGCTTAGTTTTGCCCTTCCATTAGCTGAATCTCATTTTGGCCCTGAGATGGTTATAATTCCTCATGGAAGGTCAAGCAGAATGACCGTTTAGAACATAATGGGCCTGTTGCAGAAGAACGGTTGCAACTATCAAGATATTTGATGGAAATTGCCTGTAGATATTTAGATAAATAGCTTTGATTTCTTTGTGTCTATTTCTTGATCTGTAAAATGGGAATAAAATTCTCCCTGTTAGCTGCTCAGGGCTGTTTTAAATCAAATGAATTATTGGCTTTGTCAAATATAACCCATACTATAAATGTAAGTGGAGACAATTATAGAAGAAGATATTACATCACTGAGAGAACACAAGTCTGAAGTAAAAACCCTTAGGTTCTATGTGCCATGCTGCTAAACACACAAGTATTTTACTAATGGATCAATGAACATACATCAGTCGGAATCATTGTGACTTTAGGATTTAAAATTTAAGGAACTCTATCTTACCTTATTTCTCAGTGAGCTCTATGATCTCAGTGATTTTTTACTTATTAATCGTCCTACTTTTGGTCATTTCAGCAGTGTTTTTAATTTAAATATTGTCCCACAATCACTTCTAATTTGAAAAGAAAGGAATATGATGTTTTAAATTTCAAATCAGGGCGATAACTTGGTAACACGATATGGTGTTTTTATTGTGGTTAGAGGACTTTCTGAAAAACTTTAAATCCATTCATTATCTTATTTATAAATTAACATTCATTTTTTTCTTTTTTTTTAAGATTTTATTTATTCATTTGACAGACAGAGATCACAAGCAGGCAGAGAGGCAGGCAGAGAGAGAGGAGGAAGCAGGCTCCCCGCTGAGCAGAGAGCCTGACGTGGGGCTTGATGCCAGGACCCTGGGATCATGACCTGAGCCTAAGGCAGACGCTTAATGACTGAGCCACCCAGGTGCCCCAACATTCATTTTCCCATTCCATTAGTAAGTGTACAGAATATATTTTAAATTAAAAAAAATTATTAAATACAAGACAGTGTGTTGGGTGTGATAAGACATGCAAAGTGATATTATACTAATATAGTCTACTTAGATAGTGAAACTAAATGTATGACCACGTAAGATGTTAAAACAAGCGACAGCACAAAGTGCAAAAGAAGTTTGCTATCATTGAATAACATGTGCCAGGTGCTGTGAGTTCAAGTGAAAAGATTTGAAATGAGTGTAATTAAAAAATAGGTTTGAGAAGCAAGTGAGGAGTCTGATTTTGAAAGACCATATGTAACAGTTTAAGGTGTTTGAAATTTGTGTTATTGTTACTAGTAAGTCATTGCTGTTTGGTGAGTAGGACACTATTTTCTTCCTCTAAAAAATAAAATTAAATGTAGATTTCCCATACAATTATAAATTTGATGAAGAAAAGACAGAGAGAAAGCAGTGAAGGAAGCTGAGAGAAGAAGGAAATTTTAGTGAACATAAGTAGAGAAAAAAAATCTAGTAAGGACAGAGGAAAATGTTTGCTGCGCATGACATAACCAGTAATTTCTGTTGATTGATTGATTGATTGATTGATTAAGAATTAAGTGACATAATTTAAAAAGAAATGAAGTGAAGGGCTCTGTTCATTAAGTAGCTGTCTTCTTCAGCTCAGGTCATGATCCCAGGGTCCTGGGATCGAGCCCACATCAGGCTTCTTGTTCAGTGGGGAGTTTGCTTCTCCCTGCCTTCCACTCCCCCTGCTGTGCTTGCTCTCTCCTTCTCTCTCTTTCTGTGTCAAATAAACAAATAACATCTTTAAAAATTTTTTTTAAAGAAACAAAAAAGAAATGAAGTGACATAAGCATTCAAAACTATTCTGATATGAAGGAGATTCATGTTTGAAAGCCTCAGACTTTAAGTTCTCCTTTGGTTATTTTTTCTTATCCACAAGTCCTTCCCTTTGATCTCTCCTCCTAAAACCTATTGTGTAAATAAAAATAGTAACTTATATTTGTTAGAATATTAGTTATTGTAGCCTGGGTTATGCTGTGAGAACAAACAATCCTAAATATTAGTTACCTCACTAAAAAAATTTCTTCACTCACAGTTTGCTGTGGGACTGTATAACTCTTTAGGATGGCCAAATTCCAGTCTTGACTCAGTTTTCCAGGTCACTTTGGTTCTATAGCATAGAACATGCCAATATATATATTACAATGATTGTTACAAAGAGACATTCTTATGTGGGTTCTATGATACATCTGCTTGTTAAAGACACATTTCACTTGAGTTTATATTTCATTAGCCAAGGAAAGTTACACAGCCACACCTGAATTCAGGGACGGATAAGCACAGTTTTCTGTTTATAATGGAAGAAGGAGAATTAGAAATACTGGTGAACAGGGCTGCCTGGGTGGCTCAGTGGGTTAAGCCTCTGCCTTCAGCTCAAGTCATGATCTCAGGGTCATGGGATTGAGTCCCACATCGGGCTCTCTGCTAGGCGGGGAGCCTGCTTCCTCCTCCCTCTCCTGCTCTCTCTCTCTGCCTACTTGTGATATCTCTCTGTCAAATAAATAAAATCTTAAAAAAAAAAAAAAAGAAATACTAGTGAATAATATTCATGTCCACCATAACCACTTATTACGTGTCAGCCGCCGTTCTAGAGAAATTTATGTGAATTGTGTATATTTACATGCATTCATTAGCCCAGCCATTCTATTGCCTAGGGACAAACTGTGCACCCTTGGCAGGTGAGGAAACTTAGAGTTTCCTCTAAATAGTATTCTACTAGTGCAAAAAGAAGATGGGGCATGTTCCCAGACAGTGTGGCTGCAGAGTGTATCCCCTAACTACAACTTCTTTTAAACCATTACTTCTCCAAGTAGTATTTGTATTTTTAAAAGGAAACAAAACCTTAAACTAAGAAAAATGAAATTCTAGCAAATAGAAATTTGTGGTTCCTGTGAGGAAAAATATAATGGCTATAAACAATTGCCCATTTTCAATAAAACCCTGTCACAGAGAAAGTTTCTGTTCCAATCTTGATTGTATAAACTTAGTTCTCAGACACAGAACAGAGAAACAGAATTCAACTGTTAAGATGTAAAAAGCATGATGTAGTGGAATATTTTAAAGAAACAAATAATCAAGGAAGAAAGAAAGAAAGAAAGAAAGAAAGAAAGAAAGAAAGAAAGAAAATAAATAATCCTAAAGGTAGTCATCTGTTTTGCCAGGTTGAATAAGCCAATTATCACATCAAATTAATATGGGAGGAAAAAAAAAACCAGCAAAAAAATTCAAATAACACTATTTTTCTCCCCATATATTATTCTTTGCCAGAGATAGGTGGTATTATGTTGAACATTATAAAAGGAAATGGTTTAAGCAAGTCTCAGTTTATTTAGGAAAACAGCAAAAAAAAAAAAAAGTAGATTTATAAAATGATAATAAATGTAAAACAGTATTATAAATAAATCATTTTGTGACATTATACTTGGGGGCTTCATCATTCAGGAAAGGCATATGCTGTCCAAGAAATATAGCCTCCAGAGTACATCATTTTAAGATGGAGTATTTAGTGAGCACATTAGCAAGGCTTAGTCTCTTATTTATGATCAGGTTGGTTTTAATTGGAAGTGGGCTGGAAGGCATCCAGGCAAGTAGCTGTGGCCATTGGATTTCTTAGAACTCAGTAATATCACTCTTTGAAAAGTCTGTACAAACTCCTAGATATGGACAAGATCTAATCAGATGTCTTGAAAATCAGATCAGCATTTTCTTTTCATATAAAATATAATCCAAAGGACAACTTTAATTTAGAGAGGATATAAAAGTTCATCAGATAAAAAGAAGAATATGGTCAAAAGAAGAAGAAATATGCATTTTCTAATTATCCTCAGTGAAGGAGTTGAGATTTTAAATGTTTACTTCTTCTCTGTATCTATATATAATATTTCAGTAATAGGATATTGAGAAATCACCAGGCATCACAACGACTCTCCATTCCATAAAGACAATTACAACAGTGCAAAAAAGCATCCCATCAACTCCTACTTTTTCCAGGAAATGGTTGGCTACAGAAAACCCTCTGCCCTAACACTGAACACTCTTTCCCCTTTTGAAAAGTCCCCATGGGCAACCAGATGTTCCAGAACACCAATTAGAAAAGCTCCCCACTTCTAAAAATCCCATTGCCAAGAATATTTGCCAATCAGAGATGGCCTTAGTATTTCTTGTTTTTAGCCTTGTAAAGGTTACTCTCCCTTCTAACACTTTTGAACCCCTGTTGAAATGAAAGTGATGGAAGACAGGTACCCTGGCAGTATGTTTATAAATATATAGCCTTTGTTAATTTTGTTGCTCTCTTACTTTTGTCTTTGACAGTTGTCTCAGTGCTGCACTTGGATCCTGCCAGATCTACCTGTGATGCAGACTTGGGCTCTTGAGCAGTAGTGGTGCCCACCTGGGCCCCTTGAGCTTCAACTGCTCCTTCAGTTCCCCAAAACAGTAAGTCTTCTCTTTGAAGAGTAACTCTGCTGTTTTATTCATTTGTTCATTTCTGGATATTTGCATTTGTTGGAAGTTTCCTGTTTTGGTTTAGATCCTTGGTAATTTGCCTCTGCTTGCTGTACCTTTAAATGTTGTAAACTCATGAGGAGAAGAGAGTCTCAAGGTCTGAGTCTGTTGTTCCAACCAACTCCCAGGCTGAGGATTTTGTGATTTTCTCCAGACCTGTGTCCTCTGGGGGTAAACAAAAACAAAAACAAAAACAAAAGAAAACTTTGCTGTTGAACACCAATAAAACTGGATGAGAGTCTCTTCCTATTCTGACTATTCATCCCAACAGCTTAGTTTCAATCCACAGGAAGTATGACCTTTGATTTTCCACTGGTGGGGAGGGGTGGGATATAAATTGTCAAATCTATGTTTAGAGGTAACTAACTTTTACTTAAGGGGCTTGAGACACAAAACACACCAAGCAATACTTTCCACTGACTGTGGGCAACTCTCATGGGTTCTTCTTAATGTAAACGTCTTTCACCACAGAGAAAACTGCTTTCTCTATGTAATCATATTACAATGCTAAGGTTTGTGCCTATTTCTCTAAATGGCAGAATTTCACCAGGGCCATTTAGAGAATGCCAGTGAAATGGGTCTCCAATGTCACTTTGGGGAGCATTTCATTTAGCAAATATTATTCATTTGAGAGATATCTTAGAGAAAAGGGGAATAAAATTGCATAGATATCCCAATGAGCAAAATTTTTAATTGGTATATTGAAGCTTCTAAGTAAAATTCCAACTCCAATTTAGCTTCTCTCTAAGATTCTTTGGCTGAGGTTAGAAAAGGATTTTTTTTTAAAGATTATTTATTTATTTATTTGACAGGTAGAGATCACAAGTAGGCAGAGAGGCAGGCAGAGAGAGGGAGAAGGGGAAGCAGGCTCCCCACTGAGCGGAGAGCCTGATGCGGGGCTCAATCCCAGGACCCTGAGATCATGACCTGAGCCAAAGGCAGAGGCTTTAACCCACTGAGCCACCCACACACCCCTAGAAAAGGTTTTGATGATATTAAACAAGGGACAGCTTTCCTCTATTAAAACCATGCCGCCTTGTATACCTCACACTTCCTCATAGCCTGTACTTTTCCTCACTATAGATCTTCAGAACTGCCTTTCCTTCTGTGTTTCCTGAGAATTTTCCTTACAAGCTCTCTGCTACTTCCATCTGCCAATTCCTTTTATGGACCCACTCAAGTCATGAGCCTAGAATGTCCTCACAATTGAATTTACCTCGGTCCTAGGAATAATTAAAAGCCATTATTGGGGATTTTCCTAAGCCTCAGAAAGACAGACAACTAGTCCATAAATAACTTAGAATCCTTTGGCTTACCTGACTTCCATCAATTAATCCACATATTAGTGAGTACTTCAGATGTTAAGCTGTGGCAAAGTTGAAACATTTCCTTGCTGAAAAATTAAAGCCCTCACCATTGCTAAAATGTTGATTTCTTTTATAATTCCAACTTGGGACAGACAAACAATTATTTAACTAATGGAGGCACATATTATTTAGGAACTGCAACAGAATAAATTTGTAGTTTCTCCAGTTACTCAAAAACTACACTGCATTTACCACCCATAACTTCTAGAAAGGTTAAAAGAACCAATGGCATTCTTGAGCTGAGACTAGCAAAACTAAAAACTACTCTTGAACTGACCCAGCCAAAAGCATGGTCCCTATCTGTTGTGGCCATTCAGTCCACACCTTTGCAGGCACCTAAGTTATCTCCCTGGGAATTTGCGACTGGAAGACAGATACACATAGGTATTTCATGGTCTACCCTAGCTTTTACTCTTTGACAGATGTGGCAAAATAATGCAAAAGAATCATGTATTATGCCAGTATTTTCACTGACAGGTCAAAGCTACCCTTCCACAGCATCCTCCTAGGCAGCCTGTTCACGATCTTCAAACAGGAGATTTTGTTTACTGGAAAGGCATCAAACCTCACTGGAAGAGTACATATCAGTCATCAGGTTTTTTTTTTTTTTTTCAGGTTGTCAAATGCTATAGAGTAGTCTTAATGGACTGTACAACAGATGATCAGGTATTACTTGACCAGACAACAAAATAGCTTATGAGGATAAAATTTTCAAGGAGATTGATGGCACCCAGTAGATTCAGTGATGACGATCTAGTGACAATTAACTAGTAGCCTGAGTCTAGGTCGATTTCTTGATTCTGATAGGAAAAACAAAAACAAAAACAAAAACAAAAAACAAAACAAAACAACATTGAAAGGGGAACTAAGACACTGCCTGCCATGGCAGCCACTTCCATAAGGGTCATTATGACAGTTTGACCACAACAGAGCACCCAGTTCACCCCCACTTGTTCCAGGAACAGGTTGGCCACAGAAAACTCTTAACGCTGAGGTTAAGCATCCTTCCTCTTTTGACATATTTTCCCAGACTGCTTACGTGTCGTCTTGCAGTCAACCAAGCACTGCCAAATGTATCTGAAGTATACCTGAAGTGATCAGAAAGTCTTCCCACCCTTAATTAATTTTGTCTCTGACTTCCTCTGTCTTTAAGAATACCAAATGGAAATATAAACAGCTTTACTTATCATTCACCACTTCCAGGGACTGTGCTTTTTTCCATATCTCACATTTGATATTCACAATAATGTGCAATTTAGGTATTAGTCCTGCTTCATAGACAGAAAACTGTCTATGAAAACTCTCCCCTTTGGAGAGTTACAAGATGTTGGCAGTTACGTAGTAAAACAAAAAGGCCTAAGAGATTTGCTGGTTAAATAGCATATTGGAGGTAGTGCCAGTACCGTAAGTGAGGAGTTCTGATCTGTAGCTAAGCTTACTTGCCTTGAAACACTAAGAATATTTCTTCTGGATCCACATGGTCTTCTCTCAGGAAACATATTTTTTTAGACCCCTATCCTGGGAAATTAAAAATATAAAACACAAATTAACCCATAGTTTATTCCTTGGGTTACTTTCAGTAATTCGCAAGGTCAGACACAGGAAATTACTTAAAGAAAGGTTAGAGCTGTGGGAAAGATGAGGAGGTGTTGGGGAATATGGAAAGTTGTTCTATAAAGTCAAACATTGAACACAGTTATTTGAAATCTTCAGAGAAGTGACTTTTAAAATTTGGGATCAACTTTCAGAATCTGATGAAAGGTGAGAATTTCTCCCCAGTAAGATGGAAATCAGTGTACATTATCTATTGGTAAATGGTTAAGTGGGTTTCTCTATTGTAATGTTATATTTTTTTCACTGTACTTAATACATCGGGGGAAATATTTTGAGAATGTGCACATCCTTTTATTTTAAACATTATCTACTGATTTTAGACCCTTTTATTGTGGTGTTTGTCTCATGGTGATTTTCTATTTCTCTATTTCCTTTGACATTTATTTATGGAATTCTACTTTAAGGAAGAACTGCCTTTTCTTTCTCATTTATTCATTTATTTAAAAAAGATTATGAATACAGTGGTACCTGGGTGGCTCAGATGGTTAAGCATCTGCCTTTGGCTCAGGTCATGATCTCCGTGTTCTGGGATCCAGCCCTCATCCAGCTCCCTGCTCAGTGGGGAGTCTGCTTCTCCCCCTGCTCATGCTCTCTCTCTCTGTATCTCTCTGTCTCAAATGAATAAATAAAATCCTTAAAAAACTATTTGTTTTAAAAAATTATGAATACTTGTCAGCATTTATGACATATATAAGTATGAACTCAAATTATTTATTTTATGTCATAAATATTATCTTTTTTTAGTTTTAGTTTTGTATCTATATTCTCTCTCACTCTTTGTAAAAAAAAATGGAAAATTTTGAAGAAAAGCATATAACAAAACTATGGAAGTAAAATAAAACATCAGATGCAATTACACTCTAAGTGAATTTCAATTACTTTTAAATTTGCCAAAATAAAAAAGTTAAAATTTATATATGATCTTTGACATACAAGTCGACATATCACCTTAGACAATCCATGACAACCTTACCTTTGATGACAGCAAGTTTTGATGAACTGATTTGGTAAATCCAAGATTTGCAAAAGTAAGGTTATTCTTTTTTTTTTATATATATATAAGATTTTATTTTTATTTATTTGTCAGAGAGAGAGTACACAGGCAGGCAGAGTGACAGGCACCCCGCTGCACAGGGAGCCCAATGTGGGACTCGATCCCAGGACACTGGGATCGTGACCCAAACCGAAAGCAGCTGCTTAACCCACTGAGCCACCCAGGCATCCCAAAAGTACGGTTATTCTTAACAAATGGAGAAAGAGTCCTCATATCTTGCTTTGCAAAATGATGCTAGGTCTATGTCAAAGAACACCATTAAGGTGTTCTGAACAGAAATTCCCAAATACTTCTTCAGTTTTACAGGTATCTAGATTTCCTACCTGCAGAGAAATCAATAAAAATAAATACTTTCTTAAGACTCTTCCAGTAGAATTCTACATCCAATATGTCCTTCTAGTAAAGCATCTTTTTCAAAAGTAAATGGACGTTTTTCTCTTAGGTCTTTTGTGGTGGTGACTAAAGCATGAGAACAGAAGACATCTGATCTCACAATGCTTTTCTACTGTTACAAAATGAAGGTAAATGGCATATTTGACAATTTCTCCATAATTTGCTTCAAAAAATTGAACTAAATAACATGTTCTATGGAGTGGAAGATATCATCTGACAGAAGCCCTGCTTACATTGTCCTCCTCTGCTTCACATCACAGAGCAGCTTGATAATTTTCAAGCTCCATATTTTCCCCAAGATTGTTCCAAATCTGCATGGTTCCTTTTCTTGCCAGTAAGATTAGCAGTATAAGATGCTGTACAATGAGCTTTTGCTTCATTTGTTTTTGAGTAAATTCAAGTTTGTATAAATAAAGATTTAGAAATCAAAATTCCCTCCCCATCACAAACACACACACACATGCACACACACATACACATGCACACCGTCCAGTGCATTGTAAAGATGGAGATAAGTACATTTATTAGCTACACATTTCTTTTGGTATAGATGTTGCAACACAAGAAGCACTGTAATCTCATTTGATACAATGTGAGAGAAAAACTAAATGTCAACATGTATCCCTTTTCTAACATTTTACAGCTTCAGCTGATATATGTAAAGAAAGGCTCACACCCATAAACCTAATGTTTTCCTCTTCCCAGTAACTTCTTGCCATTGTGATTTGGTGGTGACTACTAGTATATTTAACATTCTAACCTTCTACTGTTTGAAATGATACATTAATAACACAATTTCTATATAATTTAACCTTAAATATTTTCCCATTTCAATTTTCAAATAAAAACATATCACAGAAAAACATGTTATTTTTGTGTGTATGTGTGTATGAGTTTGCTAGAATTTTGCTTAATTTCCTGGCTCATCTAAATATATCAATGCCTCTGATCCTTAGTTAAGAGAAACCCATGGCTTGGTAACAGGGGCCTTCTTTGTATGATAGCATGGTATTTGTTGAACTTGGTGCTGTGAAGAATACAAAAGAAGAATTGTCTTTCTGGCTGTCTTCTTCTCTTTGTATGGATATCTATACTACATTAGATATAGTGTGTGTATGGATAATATCTATACATTATATATGTATCTATAATATATACAATATATATAATATTATATATGTACATATAATATATATATATGTATGGTTTTAGTTTTGTATCTATATTCTTTCTCACTCTTTGTAAAAAAATGGAAAATTCTGAAGAAAGCGTATCTGTATGTATGTATATATATACACTTATATGCATGTATATAAGTATATATATGTATTTCTATATATGTATATATTATATATAATAAATGTATATCTAATATAATTTGAAGTGTTATTTTATAGTAGATATATTACAAATAAAAACTTGTGGCTTGCATATAGAGGATAGACAATAGATACAGGATGTGTGCACCTTTGATTATGATTAAGAAAACCTCAGAGAGAAGTGAAGGTTGAATTGAATTTAAGGTAGAAGAAAATTCCATGGAAGGGAACCAATATAAGGAAAGGTATGAGAAGATAAGGTGAAAATTCATATGGGACATGTGCTTATTGAGTGTGTTGCACGGCAGGACAGGGAAAGAGAAGGCTAGGCATATCTAAATGGGATAGGAAGATAGATTGTTGAGAATGAGAACAGAAAAATATCTAGCTTCTCTCAAACAGAACCCCCTTTTCAGAAATGTTAGAAATATTTCCTAATTAAAAGGAAAGACTACATTTCACTATTCCTTCAAACTTATCTCTTACGTCACTGGTGTGAAGTAACTCAGGGGGGAATGTGGTTTAAACAGATAAAAGTGTTTTAAGGGGAGGTGAACCATGAGAGACTATGGACTCTGAAAAACAATCTGAGGGTTTTGAAGGGGCGGGGGGTGGGAGGTTGGGGGAGTCAGGTGGTGGGTATTAAGGAGGGCACGTATTGCATAGAGCACTGGTTGTGGTGCAAAAACAATGAATTCTGTTATGCTGAAAAGAAATTTTTTTAAAAAGTGCACAAAATACAAAAAAAAGTGTTTTAAGGAAGTTTGTGCTGAAATCAATCCACAAATAACAACATAGTCTTTTCTCCATAGGGTATGTCTGTGCTTTGCTTTCACGAGAGAGGGACAGTCCTTAATCAGTGATTTAAAGTTCTGACATGAATTTTCATGCTATGGTCCATACTTCCACCATTTTTTTTTACCTAGTCAATAAAATTATAAGGTTATTAATTCATGTACCTTTCTAGTCTTATAAAGCTCTACATTCAAACTCATTGTCCAAACACATAAAATGTCTTAAATTCTCCATGTTACACACTGCAGTAGGTTTAAGACAGGCAGTAAGAGGGTTTGTGGGGGAGGAGGTACACTTTTATGGCTGCACTGATTTAGTTTAAGCTGGAGACACCAAAGGCTTTGAAATGCTACAAACTTTCCTGAAAGGGAAAGCATTAAACGCCATTCTGCCCTTACTCCCTTCTCATGATGTAGATAAAACATAATTTCCAGGGCTTAATGGTGATCCCCCTGGGAACTTTGAGAACTGTAAAGCATTTTGTTTTGCTCCAACAGAATAGCATTATATCCTTCTCCTTCCAGCAGTGCAAGCTCCCCAACACCCTCCCACTCCCAACAACTATAGAAATCAAATGTATCACTTAGTACTTTTCACTAGTCCTTAAAGAATATAGTAGGATAATTTTTTTGCTTGATGCACTAAAATTTTTAAAAGTCTACTTATTGCACATGAGAAGATGAGTATGCCGTGCAAGATTAATAGCTTAATATGCATAAGAGTTGGCCAGCTGCCCACTGCATCCAGAGGAAAATACATGCAAATCACTTCAGCTGGTGGTCCAAGGTGCTGAACCATGTCTGCCTAGGGGCAAGCTCACTGCCTTAAATTGTTCAGCTCTGCCTCTGCCTCAGGATATCCCTATCATGGCCATAGTGGAATCGATAAGACTACAGGAAGCAAGAATGAAACTTACCAAAGGATAGACTCAGACCCCTGAATCCTCAGCAGTTCATGAAAATGAATGTCATTCTCAACTCCGTCTCTCTAGAATAGTTCCATAAATACTTTTGCAAGGAAGCTATTAAAATGAAGGTGTTTGTGTTTCTCTCCCTTAGCTGTTTGAAAATCAGTGTTTTAAAGTGAATGGGTAAATCTGTGCCTTCTAGGCTGGTGTACAATGTGGTTATATTTGCTAGTATCTTTCCTACAAACCTTATTCTGAAAAGCCGGACCTATCCTGCACCATAAGTAATATTAGATTGCAAAGCATATAAAAAGAATTGGAGTTGGAAAATATCTCCTCTTCTTTCACCCCATGATAGTGCTGGTTGAGGAAGAGATAACTGGGGTCTAAGAGATGAATATTTCAGAATGCAAGAGGCATGGGAAAGATACTGATTATTGGTTTAAAAAAAAAAAAATCCACTCTGTGCCACATAGGAACAGGAGAAATGACACAATGGTTCAGACCCAATGTCCGTTCAGAGAAGGATTATATATCTGGGAAGTCCTGGTATTATATTTTCTCTGAAATTATTTTCATATATTAAGGACAAATGTCAAATGCATGGTACATGTTTTTGAGCTTTTATGTACCATATATTTTTAAAGATTTTATTTATTTATTTGAGAGAGAGTATGAGAAAGAGAGACAAAGAGAGAGTGGTTGAGATTGAGCAGGCAGAGGGAGAGGGAGAAGCAGGCTCCCGCTGAGCAGGGAGCCCCATGCAGGGCTCACTGGATCCCAGGATCCACAGATCATGAACTGAGCTGAAGGCCACCGCTTAACCAAATGAGCCACCCAGATGCCCCTATGTACAGTATCGATTGAATCCATTATCTTATCTAAGTGATTTCTGTACCCACCTTTATTTGCAACATATGTTTATGAAATGTATGCAATGAAAGAAAGAAAGAAAGGAAAGGAAAGGAAAGGAAAGGAAAGGAAGAAAGAAAGAAAGAAAGAAAGAAAGAAAGAAAGAAAGAAAGAAAGAAAGAAAGAAATGCATTATTTATGTTACTAAAGAAATGGAGGATTCCATTTCCTAAAATAACTAGAGTATTTGGTAGGAAATATTATGTTGTAAGATTGGCTTCATTTGAATTTATGAATCTGCCAATAATCTAAAATATTGTGGGGATAGCTACTACCATTTAGGTGTGAAAACCAACCCCTTTGTACATAGGTAAGTTAAATGTCCAGTGAGCATCAGAAACACAACATATCTAAGATAAATCTCACATACCTTAAATATTCTAAACCCCCAAATGACAGTTCCCCTAGTTGTGTAGGTGAATCTTTCTATCCCTACCACCTCACACATAAAACAGTAAACAATGTAGGCTCATTTTCCCCATACACATCCCAAATCTGTTCTCTTCTCAACAATTATATAGCTACTTGTCTAATGAAAGTTACCAAGGTCCTCTCTCTGCTAAGCAACTGTATTCGCTTTCTAACTCATCCCTTCACTCCCTTCCCCATTCCTGAGTCTCTGTTCTCTATACAGGAGCTGAAGTAATCCTTTAAAAATGCACAGCAGAGGGATGCCTGGGTGGCTCAGTTGGTTAAGCGGCTGCCTTCGGCTCAGGTCATGATCCCAGCGTCCCGGGGTCGAGTCCCACATCGGGCTCTTTGCTCAGCAGGGAGCCTGCTTCCCCTTGCCTCTCTGCCTACCTGTGAACTCTCTATCAAATAAGTAAATAAAATCTTAAAAAAAAAAAAAAAAGCGCAGCAGATCATTTCAATGCCCTGCCCTCAAGTTGCCATGGTTTCCTATAACACTTACTATAAAATCCAAACCCTGAACAATTGCCTGCAAGGCCCAGCAGGATCTGGCCCTGTCCAGCCACTTTCATATTCTTATTCTCTCTGCCACACTCTCTCTGCACAGGCCACACCAGCTTTCCTGCCGATTGATGCTCAGGTAAATTAAGCTCCATTCTGTTCCACTATCTTTGCTCTTCCCTCTTATTAGCAGTCTTTTCCCCCAAATTATTGCAGGATTTTTTCTCTCACTGTTTTCATGTATCTGCTGAATTTTCTCATGCCAATCAAGGTTTTCTGGTTAGTTTATCAAAAATAATCCTTCTGACATCTTGCTTTATTTTCTGTTACATAAAAACTTCACTGCCTAAAATATTATATCATTATGTGCTGTTATTTTGCTGTCAGTCAGACTAGAACATAAATCATATGATGCCAACGCTGATTTCCCAGGGTTCAGAAGTGTCTAGTACATAGTAGATGCTCGATATATACTTACTGGCTGAATGAGTCAATAATTTTGAATGTACCTATACACAAACTAGGTATGCTGAATATATTGAAAGACTTTTATCAAATCAGAAGACCAGAATTCTAGTTCAGACTTGTCTCTATGTAGCTAGGTGAGGAGTTTTAGACGTTACTTCACCCCTACAGGGTTCCATTTCCCGTGAGTATGTAGCACAGGTGTCTTGGGATACAAGATTGTGGGATTAAGTATAGATTCCAATAATAGTCTCAAGACTTTGCTGCAAAAAGCCCTTACAAAACTAGCCTATTGTCATCTTTCCATTTTTACTTTTTCCACTCCGGTGTACAATGAATCTCTACTGTTGCACAAAAAGTGACTGGAATATGGGAACACCCACTGGAATATGGGAACACCCACCAAAGCAGCTATCACTCCTCCAGGCCCCCAGCAAGAGGACCGAACCCTTCGGTGCTATAGGCCTGGATGCTGCTGCACTATATGCTGACAACGCTCAGAGGGAACTGAGTGAAATATACATTTGTAATTATTCTCCTATGAAAACCCATTTATTCCACAATTCTGGGAATCTGAGAAACAGACATACCTTGTGTGCTCCCTATTTTGCCCTACCAATGTTTTGTCCTTGATTTTCCTCCACATGGGAGGGCGAGTCCAGAGTTGCTCACTATGGCATGCATCTGATGAAAACCTAAAACCTAGGGTGTGCATAACTAAGGCTCAAGCTGAGAGTGTTGCCGAAAATAGGTGGATGGCATCTACATCTCTCAAAACATGTAAAATTTGTAATGGAAAGCCAACATGTCTGTGAGATTTCTCTCATTCTAATTCATCAGTGCAAGTTTAGGTAGTTTCATATTTGCATTGCTAATAGCCCTCCCTCAAAGTGTGTTGACACTGTAGGTTTTCAGTGTTTCTTTTTTCCCATTTGCAAAACTTTGCAAGGTAGCTAACTTTTTAAAATAGGTTTTAACACCTACATAGTTTTTCGGAATTACTTTAAAATCTCAGGAATTTCATATTATCTCTACTTATTTATTTAATTATAGAAGAACATCCTTTGGCAGGTGTGGTGATAAACCTTCTGGAAGCCACTGGAGGCAAGCACCTGCTTATTTCTAATGTTCACTTCTCTTCCACCCTGCCTGTAGAAGAACATCCTTCTAGAGGAAAACTGGAGGTTTCTGTCAATCAAAATGTCAGAAGAGCCTTCTGCAGCCAGGTGCCTCCCTCTCCTCTCCCTTTGCCAGCTGGTCAGGGCCTTCCCCTCAACTTGCTTGGAGGCCTTGAAAGTTCAAGAGTACACTTTAGTCACCACTCCCCCGCCCAAAAAGTACAAAGAAAAATGCATAATGCATGATAATGGTCAAACTAGTAAGAATTAAAGTAAATGGTGTGATATAAAAAGGGTTTCAAACAGGTTTAATAATTCCACAATTTGTTATACAAAGTCAATTTTTCCACTTACAGAGCAAAGTTGCCTGGTGGGTTTATTGGTTCACTCATTATTAGGTATATATCATTTTTATTGTTTCACATTTTTATCGTTTATTAAAAAAAAGACAGCACTCATGAATAAAACATTTTGGCTTCAGGCTGCCATACACTGAGGTTGGTCAGAGGGATTATACCATCCTTGATTTAAAGTAATAACGGATATACAAAGTAAAAATAGCATAGTATCAGACAGGATAGCAGCATAGAGGTGGAGTTTGCCAAATTACAAAGAGACATTTGTATCTCAGGTAGATTCCTCAGTATCAGTCTCTTGGTTTTCTTTATCCCTGTGGATAGGACCTCTCTCAAGTGTAGTACCTATTCTTTTCTGTCATTTTGTGACCATGATCCCCTTGTCCACATTGGATTATCATGGCTTCTTTCCTACTCATTTTCATCACACAGGATAGTGATGCATCTGAAGTGCAGTTCACGTGCTGCTAAGAAAGAAGTGGAGACATGTAGCCTGATGAAAGTATTTAATTTTAGCACTTCTCAATCACTCTGCACATTTGAGAGTTCATAGCTAAGCATCATCAAGAGTCAATTAGAACTCTATGAGTAATATTTCTATGTATTCACACATTAATTTGGTTGGCATATGTGATATGCTTATCTTATTCCAGAAAGCTCTGGGGATGTCATCAGCAGGAAGTCCTTAGATGTCGTCTGGGGCCTTGAGGCTATACCAGGAGAAACAGTGCAATTTGTCAGGGGTTGTTTGTCAGTTTTGTGTCTGCACCAGGAGTTAGGCTAACCATATGGTTCTAGCTCAGAGCTGTCTGCTACTGTAATGGTGACCTTTGTAGAGCTAGGAGCTAGTCATGGCGAAAGAGACACTAGGGAATAGCAGAAGGAAAATAGTAAGGTTGAAGGTATTTTCTTCTAACTCTGCCTTTCAAGCTTAACAACTATGTTTTCTCTTCAGAATTAATTTTCTATCACTACCATAAAAATTTTAAAAGTATATTTTTAAAGAAAAAAAGAATATAAACTAATGAAGTTATCCATTTTTCATATTTGATGAATTTGACTGAGCAAATTGCTGTTACATGGCAGAAACCATGGATAGAACAAGCAAGGGGACACATCTATGACTGCAGTTGTTGCCTTTCAAGCTGATGATTTTCCCTAGCTACATACTTTACCCATGTATCTCTAATCCTGCAGTTATTTTAAATTTTCAAGATTGTTAATTACTGTAGTTTTAATTTATCTTAATGAATTAGAAACTAAACAAAACAATGAACCCATTTAAAATTAAAAGCCAATTACACACTGATACTTGGAGTACTATAAACTATCTTATTTCATCTCATCTTACCAACTCTTCAGTAGGTAGTTTTTTATTTAAATTAGTATTTTATTTAATTATCTGCACATGAACATGGATTTTGGTGGTGGTGGTGGTGGTGGTGGTGGTGGTGGTGGTGGTGGTGGTGATAATGACTGGAAATTAAGTAACATATGTAAAAACCTTTGGTAGATTGCTAAATTAAAAGACTCTCCAGGACTGTAAACTAAGTTACTAGTAACAGGTTAGCATGTATTGAATACACAGCCATGTTTTCTCATAAATTGCTAATATTATTCCATTCCCCTGTAGAGCTCAAGCTCAAAGGCCCCATATAGCAATTTAATTTAATGTGCTGGAGGAAATGGAATCTGCTTTTAATTGGATTAATTTCAATTTCAAAAAATAATCAAGTCAGTCTGTCAAGCAAAAATCAACTCAATCAATCATTTTGACCACTGCCACTCACCGGATTCATGTGATATTTAACTAAAATATGATGGAAATGTCCAGTTTTCTATTTCTGTGTATGTGATATAAAAAATCTAATCACTAGAACAAATATTTGGCCAATTCCTAACTTATGTACCCAAAAACAATCAATCAGAAAAGACAAGACCCATTGGAAAGCATTGGTTTAGGTGCCCTGGTTAGGTTTTTCCCTAGAATGAGAAAAGGAAAGCATAATTTCCCATAATGCTGGATAATACACAGGCTAATTGGGGAGCCATTGTGTGTAATTGAGCAACTCTGAAGAGATGATTTACTTGCAGTATTTATGATAAAGAAGCTTACCCAGAACATAGCATAAGGGAGCCTCCAAACTTGCCTAGCTTATCCCTGATGAAGCAAACCCATAGCTTGCCTTGAAGAAGAGGTAAATGGACATCATACAGGGACAACTGTTAGCATCAGCAATGTGTTATAAATGCAATCTGTCAAAACCTTCCCTGAAGAAACAAAACTTAAAGACCTAACATATTCTCAAATGCCTAAAAAAGATGATTTTTTTTGTTGTTGTTTCTGTGTCAAGATAATCTCTTGGCTTCTTCAGAGATGAGTACAGGTTCCCTTTGAAGGTCTATTCCTCCAGAGAAATCCATGGTAAAACATAAATTTTACATGGATAGAGTTTCTTTATATTATTTTCTTAAAATTTAAGTTCTTCATTTACTTCCAAGTTATGTTGAGCCTTGTATAATTAGTCTAATATCGATATATTGATAAACAAAAGCTATTACTGATGAAACATTGTGAAAACTATAAAACAGATATATCATCTCAGATATAACTTGATAGAGGTTTTGGAAAATAATTCTGGGTCATCATGCAATAAACGCATAATACATTGTCTGAATCTTTTCAGTTGCAAGACTTTTAGGTTAGTTACCTTTATAAATTTAGGAAGTGATGTCTAAAATCTTTGGGTTCATATTCAGTGCATGTAAGAAATATAAGAAAGTGACTGGTTTTTGAGACTATAAATGGAAAACAAATCAATTATTTTCCATTTCCATTTTCCTATGTGTAAATGAAATAGAGCTTCATAGAGAGAAGAAGGTGGAAATAGTGTTGAAACTGGCTTCTGACAGAATTTCCATTTCTGTTTTTAACAAATAAGGTATAGGCATTTATGATGAAGATGAATAGGGGCTATATGGAAATGTTGTCCATTGTTCCAAATTCAGACTGGCAAATTTCCATGTAAATGATAAATAGCAGGTGAGCTGAGCTAAGGTGAAATTAAATGCATCAGCCCACTAATAGGAACACAAAAAAGGTGTGCCTTATCCATGTTCCTCAGTAATCATGTCACTTAAAAATCAAACAAACCCAAGTCATGAACTCTATCCCTCTTCCTTGCATGTTAGAAATGTGAAATTTATTGCAAAATTGTGGTGTGTGTGCATGTGTGTGTGTGTAGGTGTATGCTTGTACTTCAATATCAGATACTCAGAATATACTCACAACGTCGATGTTTTAGCAAATACATATTCTTAGATTTCTCAAAGACTATTCTTTTTATTATTACTTAAAATAAAAATTAGTAAAAAACTCCCTAATATGGGAGTAGGAACACAGAGCTATCTGGTATCTATAAGATAATATATTTAATCAAAACTCGAACTTTAAAAAATATGCAATACAAGACATTGTTCATGATATAAAATTCCATGCAAAAAACACAACAGTCTGTATGTAGAGTGGTACAATTTTTAATACATAAAAATTGCATGAAAATGAAAACGCAGGATATATGTAACATTGTTTACAAGTCATTCTCTAGAATTATGAGATTCTAGATCATGAAATTATAAGTAATTTTCTTATTTTTGAGTCTCCTAAGTTTTACATTTTCCAAAATCCTATACACAAATACAGTATATATTATATTTGTAATTATAAAAACTATTTAAAATATTTGTAATATACAATTAACTACTGTAAAAGTCTTATCACAAAGTGTCTTCCATGAGTGGCTCATGCAACTCATACCTTCACTTTTGGAAAAACAGGTCTGAGGTCATCTTTCATTTCCATTCATGTAGTGATGCTACTTTTTTTTTAATGTGAGAAATGGCATTATGATTTTGCCTATTATCTCTATTAGATCTCTTGGCTCCAAACATACCATAATTAATTCTAATTTTAAAAATATATATATATATAATATATAATGTATTATATATTACACACACACACACACACACACACACACACACACACACACACCACTGGGTGATGCAGTGGGTTAAGCATCTGCTTTCAGCTCAGGTCAGGATCCGGGTCCTGAGATCAAGCTCCACATCGGGCTCCCTGCTCAGTGGGGAAACCTGCTTCTCCCTCTTGCATTTCCCCTGCTTGTGTCCCCTCTCTCACTTGTGTTTCCTCTCTCACTTGTGCCTCTTTCTGTCAAATAAATAAGTAAAATCTTTAAAAAATGTATATGTATCATCTCCTATGTGTTAGATACTCTTATTGGAACCGAGGATGCAGTTGCATTGGAGGCAGAATTCAAGGTTTGTAGTAGAATTCGTATTCTAGGTGAGGAATCTGAAAAGAAACAAGTAAAAAAAAAATTCCCAAACTATATCTGTACTTATTTAGGTACCTATATATTTATACAAATCTATTCCTATTTATTTATCCACTTATCTATCATTTCAAATGATAAATGATGTGAACAAAAATAAAAGAGACTTAAGAGACAGAGCGTGGTAGGGTGAAGATGGAGTCCAGATGGGCTGGACAATGAAGACATCTCTGATGTGTTAACATTTGAGGTAAAACTGAGTGAAGCAAGGAGTAAAGAATTAAGAAGGATTAGGATAAGAGCATCTCAAAAAGCAGAAATAGAAGTGAAAGACCCTAAGGTAGAAGTCAGTTTAGCATTTGGAAAAAAAAAAAAAAAAGCTTGGAGGACATTATGGCTTTGCAGAGCCTAAAGGTAAGTAATAAGGACATGATGTTAGAAAAATAGGTAGAAAAAAGATTATAGGGAATGTCTAGGCCTTGCTAAAAAATTACAACTTAATTCTAAACATTATGGGAAATAAATGGTAGGGTTTTAATAGGTAGTACTGTGATAAAATTTATATATTTCTTAGATCATTGATTTATTATATAGAAGGGATGTGTCAAAGACAAGATAAGAAGAAAATTAAAAGACTTATCACAGCACTCAAGAATGAAGACTCTAGTGGTTTGAGTTAAAGAAGCAGTAAGGAAGGTGGCAAAAATTGCCCAGGTTCAGAACATATTTATGTAAGATATAAAGGAATAGTAGGTGGAGGAATCAACATTCACCTGTAGATTTTTTTGTCCAAACATCTGGGTTAATGATCTATTTACTGTGATGGAAAAGCCTGGAATGGACAGGTTTAGGTTTCTAAAGAGGAATCCAGAATTTAGACACATTAATTTGGGTATCTGTATTAGATATTTGGGGGGAGGACAATGAGAAGATATTAGAATATTTAAGTTTGGAACTCAGGAAAGAGATTGAAGTATAAAGATATGCTTGGGAATAAGAAATATATAAATGGAACTTAGAAGAAACACTGAAAATAGGTAAGGATTTAGGGCATTCACCATCAAAGGCTAATGTTGCTCCAGAGAGGGGAGGACACTCTGGAACTAGAAAGGACTATAAGATTTGCAAAACTGTATCAGTTCAGCAATGAGAAAAATGTCTGGAAGCTAAAGATAAAAAGAAATTTTGACCTAATCTTAAGTTTTCAACATCTGAAAACTAAATTGCACAGGCTGACTATTGAGCGAAATCATAACCTAGCGTAAGTGCATATCCTGCCCCCAAAATGTAATTATTCTAATTACATGGCAATTACAGTATATCCACAGAGTAAATTACCTAGTTATTGGCATCCTGTGGAATAAAGTAATCTAGCAATTTGCTCTCAATGACGACACTACATTGCAGGTTTTAAGAGCAAGTAACATGATTTCTTATCTGACATTGTTCCCTAACCCTTCGGTTTCTTAATTGGCATCTTTTCTAGCCTTCTATTCTCTTCCCCAAATTAACAAACTCAATTTTATAAAAATGTATCTGTTCATTTTTGTTTCCTGATAGGTATTAAAATTCATTTTATTATGAATTATTGCACATATTACAGTGAAGTCATTTATGAAGACTGGAGACAGTCTTGTAACATGTTTAATCCTGCTGAAATGACCATGTTACTATCCAGCAGCTCTAAAAGGATGATTTTATCTGATTGTCTGGACTCTTGTGTTTTTTTGATCAGGATTATGTAGTCATTTCTAGACTCTATCAAAGTAGTTGAGAATAAATTTCTATGTTGTATTGAATAATTGGGACTCAAGCAGAAAGCTACACTTTTCCTGGAATAAGGAATTAGAAGATAAAATCTGGGACTGCCAGAATGTCTGAAAATTGACAGGGGAGATCCCTGAATGGGAGCAGTTACAGAGAGAGGTGTCCCAAAATTTGTAGAAAACTCTGCCTAACTCAATAAGTAACTTTTCATTGACAGACCCACAGAGAAGAATGCAGGACCTAGCAGAAAATAACTAGCTAAAATAAGCGAGTAGGGACTTGAGTTACTGCATAACAAAAGGATTAGAGTTTGGAGTTTAGCTTTAGTCAAGTTAATCAACTGTTAGAATAAAAAATAGAATTTTTCAGAAGAAGATAGCAGAATCCAGAATCCCTACAACATATCTTCCAAAATTTCCAAATATTGGATCAAAATTTTTAAGCATATGAAGAAACAGTAAAATGTACCAATTGTCTAGAGGAAAGGCAATTGTTAGAACCTTACATTGAGATGACCCAGATATTAAAATTACTGGGCCAGAATGTTAACACTGCTATTATAAACATGCTTAAGGACCTAAATGAAAATATACTTATAATGAATGATTAGATGGAGAGTTTCAAAGATAAATGAAAACTATGAACAGAAAAACCAAATGGAAATTCCAGAATTGGAAACTATAATATCTGGGGGGGGAAAAAAAAATTCCAGATAGACTTTGCATGTTCATGAAAGCAGAAGAAAATATCCAGCAAAGCTGTGTAGAGAAGTCAATTAAAAAGATCCAATAGAAGAATAAGAATTAAAAGATTAACAAATATATTTTTTCATTTTTATGTGCTTATTTGTCCTTGCTGATGTTCTTTATGCATGTCTATAGCTTCAGGTTTTCATACGATAACATTTCTTTTCAGCATAAAGCATTCTTTAAAGACATGGACTTTTTAAAGAAAAAGATATGTCACTCTCTTGTGAGTGATGACTTTTCTAATATATGCAGATGCAATACATGTGACAGCACAAATAGTGAAAGGAGTGATTATAGCAACAGTACTGTGACAAGTTTCTTGCAATACATAAAGTTCTACAATATTTACTCTAAATTTGGTGTATTTTTTAAAGGATACATTTTAAAATTTCCAGAACAACTACTAGAGAATGCAATGATCTATAGTAAAAATCCAATGGACAGATTAAATAGAATATGAAAACAATATGTGTTTAGCTCAAAAAAAGCATAAAGAATAAATAGAAGAAAAGAATTAGAAAAAAATAAGAAAATTGAAGAACTAAATCCAACAATATCAATAATTGCATTGTAAGTAATTGAGCTAAAAAATTACGAGCCCTATATAAGGTAGATATTGTCAAATTAGATGTAAACCAGTTCTATGTGCATTCTAAACTATGATATAGATAGGATAGAAATAAAAGGATAAAAAAGGACATACTATAAAAATAGTAAGCATAAGAAGGTTGTTTCTTACCACTGCCATAACAAATTATCACAAATTTAGTTCCTTATGATAATAAAAATGCATTATCTTATAGTTCTGGAGGTCAGAAATCCAGAGTAAGTCTCACTGGGCTAAATTTAAGGTATAAGCAGGACTGCATTGTTTCTAGAGTTCTTAGGGGAGACTTCATTCCCTTGCATTTTTTCAGGTTCTAGAAGATGTCCCCACTCCTTTTCTTGTGGCCCGCTGCTGTCTTAAAATCAGGCAATTAAATCCTTCAGACTTTTGCATGTGTCCTGCTACTTTTCCTTCTCTGACTCTGACCCTCTTTGTTCCCTGTTTCACTTATGAGTTCTTATAATTACATTGGGCCCACTCAGATAACTCAGTTTAATCTGATTATCATAAGGTCAGCTAATTAACAACCTTAATTCTATCTACAACATTGATTTCTTTTGCATTTCATAATCTGTGGGATTAGTAAATGGACATCTTTGATGGGGCCATTACTGTGCCTACCATAGCTGGGTATGCTATGTTAATATCAAACAACATAAACTGCTAGACAAAATTATTGCAAGAGATGAAAAATATTTAACAATAATAGAAATTTACTTCATCAGGAATTAAAAATTTACCACATCTCTCTCAGTAATGGATATAGAACATTTAGACACACAAAAATCAGTAAGGACTGAAGATGTGAATAACACAATTAGACACTACAGCCTATTTGATAGCTATTGAAAACTTCAGAAAGTAACTGCAATATATACATTGTTTTCAAGCACAAATGTTATTTTCACCCAAGATATGTCATGTAAGAGAAGACCTGATATTTTTGAAAACTTTGAAATTCTCTGTTAGAGAATATAGCATATTATCTGTTTATAATGAAAAGAATTAGAAACTATTCATATACAACCTAGGAAACAAAATTCCCAAATATATTCGAACTTAATGGCATACTTTCAGATGACCTATATGCAAATAAGAAATCACAAACAAATTACAAAATGTTGTAAACAAATGATAAAATAAAACATATAAACAACATATTATTGTTTATAAACATATAAACATATAGCACATCCATGTGCAGCTAAATGGTGCTTAGAGGAAAATTTATATTTTAAATATTCTAATTAAAAGAAGAATTATTAAAAATCAATTATCAATGTTTACACCTTAAGAGTAAACTAAAACCAAAGTAACTAGAGAGATACAATAAATATAATGAACAGAAAATAATAAAATGGAAGACAATTTAGAGAAGTTGAACTAAAAGATGGCTATTTGAAGATTAACAGCTAACAGGATGATCAACTGGAATAATAAGAGTGAAAAATTGGTTATCTCTATAGATATTACATATTAGAAAGATAATATAGTACAAGTACTAATAATATTCTGCTAATAAATTTGAGGTATCAGATGGAATGAACAAATTCTTAGGAAATCACCACTTATAACTTAACGTGAGATTAAATAGAAAATCTCAATAGATCTGATCTATTAAACAAAGTAAATTAGTTATTAAAAACATTCTAAAGAATCCTCCAGGATTTAATGTTCAAATATTTAAGAAACAGTAACAATTTAAGGACTTTTTTTTTTTTCAGAGAATGTAGAAGGTAGGAACACTTCCTAACTCATTTTATGACTAGAAGAAGCCTGATATCAAAATAAGTGAAAAGGAAATTACACATTAATATGTCTTATAAATGTAGATGCAAATTTTAAAAATATGTTAACAGTTTATATATAGCAATCTGTGAAAAGAATAGAGCATTATGTACAGGGAAGGTTTATCCAAGGAATTCAAGGACAGTTTAATGAGGTATGTGCTTTTTCTAGATGTGTATAAAGTATATACATGAGTATGTGAATTTTTCAAAACTCTAAATTGTCCACTCAAGAATGATGCATTTAACTTTCTGTGAATTTTACCAAAGATATTAGCATTTTTTGATATTTATATTTTACTTACTGAACTCTATTTTGTAGATTTGTTTTTTCAGTGGAATGACAATATGGTTCAGCAATTCAGAACTGCTTTAGGTTTATTCTTCTTATGAAAATAAATGAAAATAGTAAGGTTAGTGGGAATCATAATTGTCACTGTTGGAGAAAGGATTGACATCACAAAATGGGAAGATAACTCTGTGTTAAGAAAAAGTTCAAGAAGATTAAAGATATCAGAAGAAAACAAAAGTCATATTAAATGAAGGGGCTTGTGTTGGTCAATCTAGCACAATTTGATCAACCAAAGAAATAATATTATATTTTTAAAATAATGAACATAGAGTGGATTAGATGACAGTATTGTGATTAATGTTTAATTTTCTGATTTTGATAATTGTATATTGGTAAGGTAAGAGAATACACTCAAAAAAAACTAAATGGGGGCGCCTGGGTGGTTCAGTGGGTTAAAGCCTCTGCCTTCAGCTCAGGTCATGATCCTGGGGTCCTGGGATTGAGCCCCACATCGGGCTCTCTGCTCTGCGGGGAGCCTGCTTCCCCCCCTCTCTCTGCTTGCCTCTCTTCCTACTTGTGATCTCTGTCAAGTAAATAAATAAAATCTTAAAATAAATGAATAAATAAATAAATATTAAAAAAAAAACTAATGGAAATATTTAGTTGTAAAGGATCATGATATCATGATTGATTCCACAATAAACTGATTTGAAATTCATTTACATATATACATGGACATATTCTCACATACACACGCAGACAGGAGAATGATAAAAGCAGATGAGGCAAAAGGAAAATAACTGGTTATTCTAGGGAAAAAAAACAAAACAAAACCCAGTATAATAAAATTCCCTGTGTTATTCTTGAAAGTTTTCTTTAAATATGAGACAGAATAAAAATAAAATGTTACGCACACAATAAAGCCTTATCCTAAGGCTATTGCTACTTTATTGGGTTGAAATATACACATTAAAACTCACAGAAAATTGGTCATTCTGAAACCAAATATCAGAAAATTATATAGGTTGATTTTCTTTTTTTAAGAAGAGCAGATGTAGCTTTCATGAGTGTGATTGACAAGTCTTATAAATGAATTTTTTTCTCCAGAGGACAATTGCACTAGCCCTGTACCACCTCCGTTAATCTGCTTCAACCTTGGCCCTAGTTGCCATTGAAAATGAGAAGATAGTTTTGCCTTTGGGGCCTATTCCATCCTTAGATCCTCTGCATAGGCTGACAACTAGAAGGGCAAGTGAATGTGTTTTGTGATCTGTACACTTGTCTATTGGGAACAGAGTTGAAACTCTGATATGTTTCACATGCCTCTGAGAAACAGGGCTGGGAAGATAATGATTCCACTACACTATTCATCTAGTTTGAGACTGAACCCGAGTATGAATGTTGGGAGGAAAATTAGCATGTTTTAACTGCTTTGGTTGTGGTTTAACTCAACACACATTCATTAAGACCCTGCCAAATCCCTAACTCTATGCAAGTACAGTGGAGAATAACAAGTAAAGAATATGTAGTACCTGATTTTAACTGCCTAGATGCAATTTGGGAAGAACATAAGGCATAGGACTAAAATAATAATTAATAAGCTACAGATTTATGTGCTCAAAATGTATAGTCAAGGTTTCTATTTCTTAAATGTCTGACTAAACTGTAAATTTTAACTTTCTCCTCTTAAATACCCATTCAAATAATCAAAAAAATAAAAATTCTCAAAATAAATGAGAATATTGGATTACAGCCAGAAACAAAGATGAATGCCATCCATGTGTACTAAGGCCAAGATATAACAATTGCTATCATTTATTGAGCAATTCCTATGCATCACACAGTATGTTGCACGCTTCACATATATTATTTTATTCTTTAAGAATCATTTTATGTCAAATTTACTTGAGAAATGTGAGACTTTAGGAGATTAAATAACTCACCCGGAGTCATAGAAGTTATAGAGTTCTCTCCTGAGTCATCATGTAATAATACAGCATTATGGAATGGAAGGGGAGATTACAATTTGTATGTTTGTATACGCACAGGAGACATGTGACAAACATCTAGTAAGTTAGTATAAAAAAAACTCTTCCACTAGTGGACAATAAAATTATAAGAAATTGTTAAAAATGTGTTGTAGATTAATTGACAGTGATTTTTTCCATATAAGATAAATAAAATAATGATGTCTCACAATTGATTGTAATTCAGATTCAATAAAATTCAAGAAGTATAACATCTTAAGAGTTTAATAACCATGGGGGTTATGGAATTATGAATACCTTAAAAATAATGTATAATTTTCATATGATTCAAACTTTTTCAGAGCTTAGGAAAAGTAGGAACTATTCCCACTCTTTAAAAAATTTAAGCAACACTGAGATGGTAAGTGTCTTGGACAAAGTGATAAATTTTGCTAAGATAAAAGTTAGAAAAAGAAGCTTGTGGGATACACACAGGAATCCTAAATAAAATATTGTCAAATAAGTTGATCATTATAGATAATATACCATGACCAAGGAGAATTTAATCCCAATTAGCAAAAAAGGAAGTCTATTAATATAATTTATCATTTTAGTATGCCCAAGAAGAAAAAAAACATTATCTTCTCAAGAGGTTCCAAAAGGCATTTGATAAAATTCATATTTACTCCCCAAAATACACCAAGAATAATGTAATATCTGCCCAAACCTTTATATTAGGTGAAGAACTAGTACAATATATACCATTAAAAATAAGACAATATCTGCCTAAAACCATTTTACATAACATTTTGAAGGTAGTCTCAATACAATAACATCATAAAAGAACATATATAGTGAGGAGTTGATACAAAATTTTATTTAATATTATAAGCTACTATACTTGAATATCTCAAGAAATAAAAACCTTACCATATCATATAAGTTGCTTCTCCATGAGATAAATAGACCATCTTTACATGACTATTTGTTAGACAATTCCATGAATAAAGTCGAAATCACAACTGAAATAGAAAATGTAACTTCTTGGTGAGACTTTTGCCCTATTTGATTTTTAAATTTATACAAACTTTTCATAAGAACTGGAAAGCTGAAAGTATGAAGCCATTATCTTTCCATTTTTCACTCTTATTTTTCCAATTCTTTCTACCAGGTAACACTAACATTTTCTATTGTACGGCGAATAATGGCAGTATTGATCTATCTTTTTTGATGTCTTGGGTTACAGGAATAGTGATTTTATTTTAAAAATATTATTGTCTAAGGAAATATGCACATACCTTATTAGAATAGTTACAGTTGGTCCTTGGCTTCTAGATTTTGTAGGTGTTTGTAATTGGTTAATCACTGAAACACTGGAATTATAGGACCCCTGTGAGAATTGCTGTTAGAGTAATAGAGTAATAAGTATTTTGGTGTGGTGTATGCTTTCCGTGTTAAAGGGCTTTGGTAGACAGTATGACCTCTCTTAGATGTTTACATCCTAATCACTGGAACCTATAAATATGTTTAGTTACATAGTAAAAGGTGCTTTACTGATGCATTAAGAGTGCTCTAAACTAATCACATGAACCCTTGAAAGCAAAGAGCTTTCTCCAGCTATCAGCAGGAGAGATAAGGCAGAAATGAAGGTCAGAAAGATTCAAAGTGTGAAGAGTGTTTTACCCACTATGGTTGTCTTTAAAGACAAAAGATCATGAGCCAGGTAAAGCAGAAGGGGAATAGGATGGCAGCCTCTAGAAGATGAGAATGATCCTGGGTTCTCAGCTGTCAATGAAAGAGGAATCTCAGTCCTACCCCCACATAGAAATACATTCTGACTTGAAGGAACCTGGACGTGGATTCTTCCTCAGAGCCCTCACTAAAGAGCAGAGGCCATTCAACAGCTTGATTTGAGCCTCATGAGACTCTAAGCAGAGTCCCACCTGAGTATCCCAGACTTCTGGCCTATACAACTGTGAAATAATAGATTTATATTGTTTTAAGCCACAAAGTTTGTGGTAATTTGTTGTAACAGCAAGAAAGCTCAAAGGCAAATCAGTAGCTACATAGAATTTATTTCTAGATGAAATTAGAATGAATGGCAGGCAGATTGAAAGATAAGAGCAGAGAAAAACAAAATTATATAAAATCTATTAGTGAAAAAAAAAACAGGACAGTAATTACATACAAAATATAATTTGTGTATGAAGCATTAAAAAGAGTAGAAATAAATAGCTGATATTTATTAAACTCCAATCCACAAGTAACATTAAAATCAGAAGACTTTAGAGTATCTAACAAAACAGTTTCAAAGTCTGAGGTATAAAAAGCAAAAACTTGAAATTCTAAAAGAAATTGGAAAAATCTAAAATTAAAAAATGAGGGACCTAAGTGGCTCAGTCAGCTGAATGGCTGACTTGATTTTGGCTCATGTCCTGAGACTGAGCTCCAGGACAGGCTGTGCGCTCAGCAGGAAGTTCCCTCGCTGGAGATTCTCTCTCTCTCTTTCTCCTTTTGCCCCTCACCGCCACTGCTCATGTACACTCCCTCTTTCTCTCAAATGAATAAATATTTTTTTTAAGATCTAAAATAGAAAATAAGAAATTTGTGGGTAAAGTGATCTGAAGTAAGTAAAGATACTGTAGAAATTTAAACAAGCAAATAGAACTTAGTACAAGCATAGAATTTACATCAAAATGGACTGAGTTCAAGGCCATAAAAAGAATCTCAACAAATACCAAAGATTTGATATCAGCATGTTTTATTCAGCACAACAGTTAAAAATTAAGAAAAAAATCAAATATCTGAGAATTAAATTAAAAAATGAAAATACCATTATTTGGAACATAATCACAATAAAAATAAATACCTATTTTCTTCAAAAAGTGATTTGAAAAGACAGTTATAGTTTTAAGTGCATATATTAAAAAAATACATGTGCAAGAGAGAAGAAAAATTGAAAATATATGCACTTACTAAATCAATTCAAGAAAGAACAAAATAAACCCAAAGAATGGAAAAGGGAAAATCATAAAATTAAAAGCATAAATGGTAGAAATAAAAGGAACAAATCTCCAAATAGGGTTGATAAGTAAAAACAAAGCTCCCCCCAACAACAAACACCCAATTAAAAGTAAAAAAAAAAGTTAAAAAAGTAAAAAAAAAAAAAAAGTAAGGCCTTGGTTATTTTTAAAGATTAATAAAAGATTATATTGAACAGCATAGCTGGGTGTAATTTGAAATGCAAAGTGCAATCTATGGCAGTTCATCATTTCATTACAGTGTTGCCTATCTAGCAGTACTTATCAAAATCACTTTGTATCCTTTTTCAAAACACAGAGGGTGAAATTTCTTTCTTGGAAAACTGAATCTTGGAGTGGGGTTTGGAGGCAGATGGATATGTAATGGATATCTTCCCAAGATATTGGGGTGCACGCCACTCTATATCATAAGGAGCAGGAATGCCAGCAATGATAAAAAAAAAAAAAATCCTAAAGCTCAGAAATGATACAAAAATCCTAAAACATTTCAGGGGTTCTTGTGAACAACACTGAAAACAAACAACATGGAGTTATAAATCTGAGTTGTTATTCTCACCCCTTCCAGTTAGGCAAATGGAAGTAATAATATAGTCAGCTCTTGCTTAGGTCTTCATGAGGCTTTATCTGATACCTGTTTTGATCTCTTGCTTTGAGAGGAACAAAAAGAATCCTAATAAACCACAGGCCTAACTAGTCAGTTCACTGGAGGTAAGGGAAAGGATGTATTTTGATAGCCTGTTACAGATTCACCAAAAATTCTAGAAAGCCCTCACTAAGACAGAACAGCTCCGATATAGCTGATGAGAATTCTGTTATGGCATTCATTTTTTCACCACATTTTCATTGTGATCCTATGATGCAACAGATGTTAAGTGAGATGTGGATATATAATTGCAAATAAAACAATACTGGTCCTCACTCCTAAGGATGTTTGTCAATGAAAGAGTAAGCAACTAATGTATTATTTTAGATTTTTTTAAAAAGATTTTATTTATTTATTTGACAGACAGAGATCACAAGTAGGCAGAGAGGCAGGCAGAGAGAAGAGGAAGCAAGCTCCATGCTGAGCAGAGAGCCCGATGCGGGGCTTGATCCCAGGACCCTGAGATCATGACCTGAGCTGAAGGCAGAGGCTTAACCCACTGAGCCACCCAGGCAGCCCTATTATTTTAGATTTTGATGAATACTTTGAAATGAAGTAAGTAGGCTATAGAAAAAGATGATTAAAAAGCACAGGGAGTGTGTTCCTGATTTCAAAATGATACAAGGGGTGCAGACGGAAGGAGCCAGACACTGAAATCCTTCTTCATAGAGAAGGTTTTCTTTGTGAATTTTCCCTGCTCCCTTGAAACCAATATGGCAACAAAGTTCTGACTCTACCTACTTTGATTATACATTCTTAGGTCAAGTAGGATTCAGGGTCTGGCTCAGGAGAAATAAAACAGTCAATCATTCAATCTGCTCCCTTTGAAGCTCTTAGTCCCTAAGGAGAAAAGAGCCATCCCTGCCCACACCACTCCAAACTGACTTGGTGGGAGACATTTTAAGGGTTTGGGACACCAGCTAGAAATTAAAGCATGATGCTTTCTTTCATATATTTGGCCTCAATTTATCTTGAGTTCCTTTGGTAACTCTGAGTATTCATGGAAAGTTAAGAAAATTGAGATCCTTTCCACAACCCTTTTCAGAAAACTTACTATCAATTAGTAAACAAAAGATTATTAATAACAAGCAGTATATTAGATGACAGAGTATAAACTATAGGAGTTTAATGAACTTTATACACATGAAAGGTAATGTAAAGAAGGTGGGGCATTTAACAAGTCTTGGAGGATTAGTGGGTTAGAGAGTTAATGAAGTTAAATAAATTAGTTTGCATAAAGACAGTTGTTTATTCAGGAAGAAAGAAAAAGAGGAAGAGAAAGAAAGAGAGAGAGAAAGGAGAAAGAAAGGAAGGAAGGAAGGAAGGAAAGAGAAGGAAGGAAGAAAAACCAAATGAGTAATTTAGTGAAAACTTTCTCTTACATAGAAGGAAGTTCAAAGAGCATGTTTTATTGACAATATATCAGTGGTATCATTTTCCTATATGAAATATGGCCCCTTTCTCCTTCTCCTTCTCCTGTTTCTCCTTCTCCTTCTCCTGTTTCTTCTTCTTCTTCTTTCCCATTGATTTTTTTTTTTTTTTTTTTTTTTTTTTTTAGGTTGAAATGAGCTCGTTTTTCCCTCTCTGGGGAAAGTATTTTCCTGGAACAAAAAAGAAAAATGATTAATTCTACCTAGTAATAAAAATTTCCAGTGGTTTGCATCTGTTAGACCTTTTCAGTTTATTCTAAACTTGAGCTATAGAAATTTACAGATAAGCAGTTGTTTTTTTTAGGAACAATTATTAGGGTTTTCCTACATTCCTACTGAGATTTCTTAGTAATCCTCAAAAAAAATTACTCCACTTTTTCATATGCAGTTGTATCATCAAAATGCAAGGTCAGTTCTTTGAAGTGACAATCCCAATGCACTAGATAAATGGTCAGATGGCAAAGTGCAGATAATAGATGACCTTGGGAGCTAGGGTCTTGAAACTTTCAAGGAAACAATTATGAATGCCTTATATCATGGCAGTAAGTCATTGCCCTAAACTTGGTCTGTAGGCACGTGTTGTTTTCCCAATAATGCAGGGAGAAAATGGAGGAACTGACAAGCTGTGTACATGCTTACCCATAATCCATACTAATAAGAACACAAATAATTCAAGAGAATTTTTAAATGCCACCTTTGTTCACTCTCCTAACTATACCAAAATATAGGAGGAAGTTTAGCTTGTATCAGAATATATTTGTAGGATCTTATCATAAAATTATTCAACTTATGATTCCTAATGTTTTGTTTTTATTATTATTTTTTTTAATGTCCAGCTTTGTAAGCTGCAGTTGTTTCCTGCATCCAGGGAAGGATCTGGAATTACAGGCTCAAAAACCACAATTATACATTTTTTTCGCCTTAGTCTCTGCTGTTCGTTTTCTTTTTCTCTCTCTGACACACACAATAAAATTATATTAATTTTTTTCTGTTACACCATTTTTGTAGGTCACTGATTGTGAATCTTTGGGAAATACTAATTCTTCTAAAATTTGGTTTCTTCAGTGTTAATAGCAAATGATATCATTTGTTCTGCCTAAACCACATACCAATATTTCCTCCCTCTTGGGCTAGCACTAGTGGTGATCAAACTTATTAAGTCTACCCTAGGGCTTGATGAAGATCATCTGAAGGGTTCTTGAGCATGGAGAATTTTGAAGGAATCAATTGCCTGATTCTCGAACTTCAAACTTCCCCTTTCTTATAACTGAGCTGCTACAATTGAAAACTTGTTCCATTTTGCCTTTCCTACTTTGTCTTTCATAATCTCATCTTTTCTAATTTATATGTAAAAGGGGAATAGCTCTTATCCACCACCACTTAATAATTGAAATTCTGGATTGTCTGGTTTAGAAGAATATTAAAATATTTTGCTTATGAAAATGGGGAGAGGTAAGCCAAATATTTAGTGGGCAAAAGAATGAACTGTGGTAATCAGTACAGCAAGTTACCTAGAATTTTTGGAGTCCCACCCTTCTAGTACATAGGATTTCATGTCTTACTAATGATTTGGGAGTCAAAGTGGCATATATTATTTCTGGACTGAAGGATTTAATTCCTGGTAATATTTTTCTCTCTGCCATTGCTATTAGCAACTTTCAAAATGGCAGCTGCTCTGGCAGCCTGAATATTGTAGTCAGCAGACATGGACCAGAGCTTACAACTGACTTGCATTAAATGCATAGAGTGTGAGAAAAATCGGCAGTTTTGTATGTTTGGTTGCTTGCTTGCTTTAGCCATTGAAGTTTTGAGGTTGTTAATTACCCTTTCATAGCCTGGTCCTTTCTGACTGATACCGTGTTTCTGCATGTTACATGTATAAAACCCAACAGAAATAAAAGAAAGAATAGAATTGAGGATGAGTAAGTAACATTCATAGGAAGCAGCTTCATCCATTTCATCAGGATGTTTAAAGAACCTTTTAAAGTATAATAATTTATTGAAATTTTTAGTATGAAAAATTTATTTTAATAATTGTGATAACTCATTAAAAATAAATTTTACAGTATTTAGAAACTTACAGTCACAGAAAGTTTAAAACTAAATTTTAGTTTACATACTGTTTATAATTTGTACAGGAATCTGATTATAAGACAAGGTGATCAATAATAGGCTTTTCAGCATAAGTTACCTATGACTAACACAAAATTAAAAATATATTTATATGTATACATATACATATAAATAAATATATTGTGAATGTAGCATCATGGAAATAAAAAAAAAGAAAATGTAAAATTTCTAACTCTTGAAGTTTTGTTTTTCTTTTAAAGATTTATTTATTTATTTATTTTAGTCCAAGAGAGAGAGTAGATGAGCGGGGCTGAGGAGAGACAGAAGGGTAGAGAGAGAGAATCTCAAGCAGACTCCCTGCTAAGTGGGGAGCCCTATGTTAGGCTCGATGCCAGGATCCTGAAATCATGACCTGAGCTGAAACAAAGAGTCAGACACTTAAACTACTGAGCCACCCAGGAGCCCCTCTTGAAGTTTTTGAGATATATATACTTGAATAAAAAATTATATATATGTATATATATAATTTTTTATTCAAGTATCATTAACATAGTCGTCTTATGTTAGTTTCAGATGTACAATATGATTCAACAGTTCTGTACATTACCCAGTACTAACCATAATAAGTATATTCTTAATCTCCTTTATCTATTTCATCCATCCCTCCACCCTCCTCCACTCTGGCAACCAGCATTTTGTTCTCTATATTTAAGAGTCTGGGGTTTTGTTTATTTGTTGTTGTTTTTTTTCCTTTGTTTTGTTTCTTAAATTCCACATGGGTGAAATCATATGGTATTTGTCTTTCTCTGACTTATTTCACTTAGCATTATACCCTTTAGGTCCATCCATATTGTTGTAAATGGCAAGATCTCATTCTTTTTAATGGCTGAGTAATATTCCTCTGTGCGCGTGCGTGCGTTCTTGTGTGTGTGTGTGTGTGTGTGTGTGTGTATGAACATGTATGTACCAATCTGTTGATGGTCACTTGGGTTCTTTCCATATCTTGGCTATTATAAATAATATTGCAATAGATAGAGATGAATGTATCTTTTCAAATTAGTGTTTTTGTTTTCTTTGGGTAAATACCCAGTAGTGGAATTACTGGATCATAAGGTAGTACCATTTTTATTTCTTTGAAGAACCTCCATACCATTTCCAACAGTGGCTGCACCAATTTGCATTCCCACCAATAGAGCAAGAGAGTTCCTTTTTTTTCCCCTCACATCCTCACCAACACTTGTTATATCTTGTCTTTGGATCTATCCATTCCGATTGATGTAAGGTGATATCTTATTGTGGTTTTGATTTACATTTCCCTGATGATTAGTGATGTTGAACATCTTTTAATGTGTCAATTGGCCATTTCTATGTCTTCTTTGGAAAATTGTCTATTCAGGTCCTCTGCCCATTTTTAATAGGATTGCTTGCTTTCAGGAGTTGACTTGCCTAAGTTCTTTATGTATTTTAGATATTAACCCCTAAACAGGTATGTCATTTGTAAATATCTCTTTCACTCAATAGGTTGCCTTGTCATTTTATTGACAGTTTCTTTCACCGTGCAAAATGTATTTTTAAATAGATGGAAATGGTTATGGTAATGATATTTTGATTCTATTGGATACATTTAAAAGATAAATATAATGTTATTTTAAAGTGTCAAAATTGACAACAGGTTGAAATCTACATCCACTGCAATTTATAACAAAATACTTTAGATATTAGTGCAAAAATAGTATGAGGATGAATGTTTATATTCAAAATTATTTTAATGGGTATTCAAGCCAAATACTTAAAGACCACTTGGTTATAAATATAGGGCATGAGGCTTAATAAATTCAAGAATCAGTGCTTCTAAACCAAACCCTTAAAATCAGAGCTGTTTAGACTCAGCAATCGCTGAGCTACTAGTGGTTCTAGTCCTCTAAGTTTTTATCATTTATGTCATGATAAAATATAGGGAAGGAGAAAAAAATACCATAAAATGATAGCTATTCATGATATACTAAGTATTGACAGGAGAGGTGATAAATTTGAGTTGTTTTTGGTCAACATTTGGACATTGAGGGCAGACCTCTGCTTGGGAGAATGTAGCAGGGACCTGGTCACACACAGAGTTGAAGATGATGAGCACAAAGTTGACATAGAGGAGATTTTCTGATTCAAAGGTGGAGAATACCATCAAGAGTCCCTTTTTATTAGTTGTTCTTTGAACTGGCTCTTAGAGTATTATAATAAAATAACTGTAGGATGTTTTCATACTTAAAAGCCTTCCACTTGACCTTCTGTAGCCATATTGATCTTCTCAATTAGAAGAGTAGGACTGTGTTAGATTTCTAGGACTGCTCTAACAAATTACCACAAGTTGGATGGCTTAAAACAATAGAAAATTATTTTTTCACCTCTCTGGAGGCCAAAAGTCCACAATCAAGATAGATGTTGCATAGCTACCCTTCCTCTAAAGGTTCTAGGGGGAAATTCTGTTCCAGTATTACCTCATTCAGCATTTGGTGATTCCAAATATCCCTTGCTTGTGGTCATACAACTCCAGTCTTTGTATCCATGGTCACATTGCCTTCTCTTCTCTCTGTCTCCTCATCTTATGTCACAAATTTCCTTCTGTCTTTCTATAAGGATACTACTTATCATTGGATTTAGGGCATAACCACATAATCCAGGATGATCTCCTCATCTCAAAGTCTTAAATACATTTGCAAAAACTTTTTCCCCTTACCCCCAAATAAGGTAACATTCTTAGGTTCCAGGAATTAGGACATGAATATCTTTGGGGAGGCCACAATTAAACTGTTAGCAAAGGTAGGTAACTGCTTTATGCACCTATGAATAGGTGGCCACATCTAGAGGTGAGGCTGGACAACAGAATCACAGAAGTAGAGTGGAGCAGCTTCTAAAATGGTAGCAATGAATAGCTTAGGAAAGGCCTTTCAGTAACTCTCTTATCCCCCCCTTCCCATCATTTACTCCACCACAATACTGTGAAAAGCTGAGGAGAACAGTTTAATGACAAAAGCAGTAATAGAAGGCCAGAGTATAGGCAGTGATAGGAGAATTAAATGAGCTGAGCTTTGGATCCTGCTGGAAATGGAACTTTGGGGGGATAGTTTTTTCTAAAAATAAGGAAAGAGAGGAATCACCACTGCTTGAGAACCCTGAGAAAACCTCACCTGGACTGTCTGGGTTGGCTTTTCTATTGGCATTGTGGGTTGGCATTGTTAGTGACCCTCATGACCTGTTTGGTTTTTTTGTTTGTTTGTTTTTACTACGAGTGTGGTAAATCAAAAGGAAAGGAAAATGTTTTCTTACAGGCCAAGGGGGGGTCTAATGACTGCATTTTAATTTGAGGTAGGTGATTCTCAGATGTTAGCATTGCAGGGCTTGTTAAACCCTGTATTACTAGCCTCCACTCCCAGTTTCTGACTCAGCACTTCTAGAGTGGGGCAAGGAACCTGCATTTTTAACAAATTTCTAGGTGATACTGGTCCAGCGCCCAGACATTGAGAAATACTGGTCTAGGCTTTAGGCCTATTTTTGGCTTCTGTAAGGAATCCTGGTTGGGTCCAAACAGCTGTCCTTAGTGGTGACTGGTTTAAACTTTCCAATATACATCCCCTAAGACAAGAGCAGTGCTTTAAAAACATAATGAGTAAATCAATCACCTGAAAATCTTGTTACAACCCAGATTCTGCCCAGGTGCCCTGAATGTCTGATTTACTGAGTCTGAGGTGGGCCTGTTATTGGTAGAGGTCATCGAGAGGACTTGACCTCCGGTTGTGCGGGAGCCCACCCAGGCAATGAGAAGGACCTCACCCCTCCCTTGTCCTTGGAATGTACTTTCCACCCGCTGTTCCTATAGCTGAAGCAATTTTAGGATGTGTCCTTGAGAGAGCAATGTGTTACGGACATTATCTCGGTGGTACCTGTCACAGAGCCCAGTTACGGCTTCTATACAAATTCTCAAGATCCTGGCGGGCAGTTTGGAGATCTCTTTGTCTCTGGCTGGTCGCCGGGAACATACTTCCTTTGTTAAGTTCCTGTGCTCATTGAAACTGGCTACTAACCTGGAGGGGCCTTCCGACTCTCCTTGCCCGCAGCATACAGAGACTGGTTGCAGATTTCACCTGAGAAATCCTGGAAGTTGTGACCAACAGCTTGTGGTTTTTCTTTTCTGATAAACTTCCACATGATACTAGTGCTATTGGTTTGAAGACCACACTGTCTCTGGCAGGGAAATAGAGGGCATTCATCTGCCTGACCTCGTTCTTCGGGCTCAACTCTTACTGGAACCTGGAACAGCGGACCTCAAAGTCTGTGATGGTAAGTCTTGATTTGGGGGTATCATTTCTGGAATGTGGTTAAAATGTTCTTTGTTCTCCAGTAGGTGCTCCAAAATCTTCTCTGCTTTCTGCATTTATACTTACCCAACCCTCTCCTCTGCTTATTTTTCCTCCACTCACAATGAGTCAGGATTAAGGTTTGTGTGTTTTATTTTATAATAATGTTAGAGATGAAACTTGAATTAAAATATTAAAGGCCTGGGGTCCCAATGGCTTTTCTTTATGGGACTTAAGTGAATAAAATAATGTCCAGGTTTTCTCCCACCTGGAAGCTTCCAAGTTGTTGCTGTAGGCATTCCAGCAAACTGTTTTGTCTTGCATACCTTTAGCACACTTCTCTTTAGACTGATAGGTTTTGTCTGATAACTGCACTAGTAAGAAACAGTGGGCAGAGATTCATAGACAGGACAAGCAGGAACCGGAAAGAAGTCTGTACTGGTGTTTCTGTTCTTTCTGTTCTTGGTGGTCATGGTTTGCTGTGACCAGAGTTACTACTTTGTAAGGTCCAGGTGAGGAGCTTTCATTTGAGTTTGAAGCAGAAACTGGTTAGGAATATTTTTATATTCCCCCTACCCCCTTGGCCTTATTCTGAAGTCCTTTCTTCTTAAGCTTCGTAGTTGTAATGGGCTCAGGGCAAGAATGAGTGTCTGTGGCAAAAAAAGGCTGTTGGGATCTAGGATACCATTTACCTGCTGACTCGGGATCTCTTCATCTTGAATATTATTAACATTAATGACCCCTAAGGCCAATCTGTAAACTAAGTGCTTTGTAACTTTGTAAGTATCATGCAAAAAGTAGTAAGGGTTGGGCAGGAGAGTAAAAGGATGGGCAATAAAAACTTAATTTGAGAATCTTTGGGCTCTGGAAGTCCATGTTCTCAAGGTACCTCAGGACACTACCTGTTAAGCATTGTTATCCCCACTGACTAGGTGAAGAATATGGACATGCAGATATATTAAATAATTTGTTCAATATCATAAAATTATAAGTTTTAGAGTTGAAACTTGAATGCAGGCCTTTCACAAACATAAGATTTCATGAGTGGAACACTTCATGAAAGTTAGCAGGTATATTGATGTTATTTAGGATTTATGATTTACTACTTAAGAATCCCTTACTACAAAGTAATATTCCAGAAAACAAGGTGGCTTTTATACACACATAATTAAGGGAAGGCCTTCATCTTCAGGGAAGCCCCAAGACTTGTGCAGACTGAATAATCTCGATGAAGGGGTAACTGGGTATCAATAAAGCATCCAGTAACCGTCAATATGGAAAGCAACAGGGCATTTCCCCTTGCTTTTCTGCTTTTCTGTTCTTTTTCCTCTTTGAATTCAGCTGGGCAGAGTAAGAAAGTGACTCTCTGATATAAGTTTGTTCTAAATTCCTGCTAAATCCTTTGAGGGCAAATCCCAGATTATGACTTACACTAAATTCCTCTAACCCATAAATCACATTTCTAAAAAAGATCATCAATGGGAACGGTGCAATTCCTTCCTGGCTTCCTGCTCAGCTGCTTCTTGACCATTAGTTCCAGCGTTAACAGAATGCACACAACTTGGGGTTCCTGGGTGGCGCATTCAGTTAAGCATCCAACTCTTGATTTCAGCTCAGGTGGTCATCTCAGTGTTGTGGGATTAAGCCCCATGTCTCACTCCATGCTCAGCATGGCGTCTGCTTGAGATTCTCCCTCTCTCTCAAGCGCAGTGCTGCTCCCTGCCCCATGCTCATGCTCTCTCTCTCCCTCTCTCTCTGTGTCAAATAAATATATCTTTAAAAAAATGCACACAATTTTATTTTGGATTCACTGAAAGCAGGCCCTGCATGAAATGAATTTAAAGATCAATTAGAAAGCATGCACAATAACAAAATGATAATGTAAAAAATTTCTGTTCATATGAACAATCAGGGGTTGACAATGTGTCATTTTAAAACAATAGCATTTGTATACAGTTTCTAACATTTGAGTGCTTTCCGTGTGTCAGGCCACTGTTCTAAGATTTTTGTCTATCTTTTCCGTTTAAGCTTTGGGTTAACATCCAGTGATATCTTTATTTGAAAGATGGGGATAGTGAATCATCAAGAGGGTATGTAGCTTTCTCAGGGTCATACAGACAAGAATAGATAAATATGATACATGGAGCGTGCAAGTTCAAAGTCCTTCTATCCACAGTCCGAGTCTACATGTGGATATACACACACATAGACACACACACTCACTCAAAGCTTCTAATTTTGTTTCTGAAAGGCCCAAATCAGTGGACTTCTATAATACTATACTGTAGTTATTTTAGCTAGTAGTAAGGCAGTATTTAGATAAACCTATAACAATATAAGTATAGCATCTTTATCTGTAAGTAACATGGTGAAATATTAGTTTTTATGTCTATAAGTTTTACTGCTTTATCTTTGACAAAGTCTGAAATAGTACACTTGTGACATTTTAAAAAATTAGTCTTCTGCATTTAAGACCACTCACAATTGTCATCTATCATTGTTCTGGAAATGTCACATTGATTTTATCCTCCTTGCAATAAATGGTAATACCCCAAAAAACAAATAATGGTCTGACACTTCAAAATCAGCTGCCAGTCTTAGGTAGAACAAAAATGAGTAAAAGGGCAATTTTACTTGAAGGACAGGGAAAAAGAGTAAAAAAGAGAGAAATGCTCTGTTAGACACTGACAATATTGACAATAGGCCAAAGTAAATTATAATATTTTGCTTTTTCTATGTAAAAGATGTCATGTAAGTGTCATAGGTCTATTAAACATTGCAGACAATGGTAAATTTCCTGAAAACAGATTTAGATATAGAATCATACTAAAGATTAAAAATTGCAAAATCAATGTACATGGAAAGCAGATTACTTCTAGAGTACCTATTCTGGAATTCCCCTGGAGTATGTCAAATTAATGATGTATAATCAAAGATAGGATGTCAGAATTATTTGAAATTGCATTAAAAGTTCCTAACGTAAATAAAATTAATTTGATTCTTTGTGTGTATTGAATGGAGTGTATTAGAAATGGGCATTGAGCGAGTCCAGATCTTTGGATTTTATTGCCAACTCTTCTAATGATGGTTGTTCACTTTTGTTTTTGTTTTTTGAGAAGTAGCAAACTATCTGCAACCTTGTTTCTTTGTCAGTGGCAGTAAAATATGGGTGTCTTTACCATATCCACAAAGCTTTTAATTCAGTGCATGTGGGATTATGGCTCAAGAATTTATATATTATCAAATTCCCTGGATACATTTGATAATCAGAAAGATTAGAAACCTTTGTTTTGGGGTTGCAGCTGTAGACACTGGGAGGACGATATTAAGGGCATCATATGGACTCAGACTTTCTTTTTATCTCTGAGTAGATCTAAGGTTCAAGTTGAATAATAGGTAAGGAAGTATGTAGAAGACCCCTGGTTTTATTTCTCCCCATAGATTCTCAACAGTTGATATTTCAGAGCAGTGTATGGTGATGTGGGGCTGAAGGTGGGGTGGTGTGTAACACTTGAGAGAGGGAGGTGGACTCTTTTCTTCCTCCCAGGGAGAGGAAGGATTGATGTCAGTGAACCATTCATCTGCTAAAAAACTATTTCTTCACTGTGTTCTCCCTATTTCACCCCGAAGAGCGTTCATTACGAAAATTACAGTGGTAATTAAAAAAAAAAAAAAAAGGACGTATCCTTTAAGCTTCTTCCATTAAGCAAAAGTCCATTCTTCCTCTCTTGAATCTAGGCAGGCTTTCTGAAATTACTTTAGCCAGTGGAATGCAACAGAATAAACGTGTGATTTTGATCCTGAAATTTATATTTCTTTTGGAGCCCTGCTACCACGGTGACAATTCTAGGCCAATTTAATGGAAGGTGAGAGCCCAGGTGGAGCAAATTTAAGACCTTACAGCTGATGTCCTCTCTAGGACAACTAGTCCCCTTCAACCCGAAAACTGGTTAAACCTGGAAGGGTTTAAAGAGAGTAGTTAATAATAGAGTTGAAGTGCTCTCTGCCTGAGTTCAAATTTATGCATTATCGTGGAGTTTGTTCATGCAATTTGATAACCTTCCCTTTCAGATGATGCTGCAAGTGACAAAAAACCTGGGTGGCCTAAACAACCGTGTGTCTGTATGTGCTTGTGTGCACATGCACACGTAGTAATATTCTTAAGTACTTAAAGTCATCATATTTTCCTTTGAGTTAACAGAGTAAGTGATTTATTGTAAGAATTAGATAGTATGGGAAAAGCTGGACAAGTGAAGATCCAGGAGGGAAGACAGAGCATCAAAGGTGTCACCAAAAAACTATTCTGAGAAGCAAAGCCACTGGAGGGATTATAAATGTGAGGTTAATGGGTAGGTTTATGGGGGATGCTATGCTAATACTTCTGTGGGTCTACCCCCAAGCATCTGGAGATTGACTGCTGTTGGTCAACAGAATTAAGAGCTAGATACAAAGTGAAGGTTAAAATAGCTAGAATCTGCCATGATCTCTGCAACTGGCTCTCCCCAAATCCAGCCACAATGACCCTGAGGGAGTCAAGGTCTACTTGACTTGACGTGAGGACTACTGCCTCACGTCCACCGTTCAAATCTCATGCAACTTCCTCTTTGCCCAGCTCTAATCTGGCCCTGTGGGTGCAGGGAGAGGGTTTCTGGGAGATGTAATTCCTGCTAAACCAATTGGTTGTATTTCAGCTACTACAGCTGATACATACTGGGTTGAATATATGTCCAGTTCATTGAAATCCTGTTCCTGAATTTTGTTCATTTAAACTCCTACTTGAAGAATTGTTAAAAGGACTTGCACATGGGAGTCACAGACCTCCATTTTATCCTAGCACTGTACATGAGCCAAGAAGACCAGATATTAAAGACATGGAGTAGATCTGAATAATAAACTTGTTTGCCTGTATTATCCAAGTACCTTAAGAAGGAATGATAAAAGAGGAATTTGCTTTAACCAGATATCAGCTCTAACTTTCTAGTTTACTTTTTATTAAACATAAATAAACACTAACAGTCTTGTTTTATAAATTTAAAAATGTTCTCTGACATTTCACTTTTTTTTTAACATTTACCTAATATCTGAATGCAAAGATTTAAATTAGTTTTACAATAGTTTTTATTTTTTACTGTTATATAATGAACACTATGATTAGATACCTAATTTTACTAGAACACTCTCGATCTTCTGGTACCCCTTTGTAGCCAGGCCCATCATAGTGTCCCATTTAGCTTTTGGTAACCACTGGCCAGTTCTCAGTCATTAGTTTCATCTTTTGTGAATTTCACATAACTGGAAGGAAGTAGTCCATCTTTTGCTTTTGGTTTCTTTCAGTTAGTATAGTGCACAAGAGATTTAGCCATACATCAACAGTTCATGACTTTTATTTGCTAAATAGTATTTCATTTAACAAAGATGCCACATTTTGATAACTTATTCAACAGTTGATGGACACTGAGTTATTCCCAGTTTTGACTGTTATATCTATTGTGACACATTTAATATAGTTTTATTTGGGCATATATTTGTTTCTTTTGAAAAATATCTTAGAGTAGGATTCTTGGATCCTACAAAATATGCTTAATTTTATGAGAATTTGCCAGGTACTTTCCTAAAGTGACATAATTGTGAGCTCCCACCATCTAACAACATTGGGGTTCCAGTTGTTCTAGAACCTTAGAAATAGTATGTGTATATATATATATATATATATATATATATATATTTTTTTTTTTTTTTTTTTTTTTACTTGACCATTCTGGTAGGTGTAGGATGTACCTCACTACAGTTTTAATTTATATTTCTTGAATGATAAGTATATTCAGTGTATATTTGCTTTTTCCATATCTATAGTAGTCCCTATTCAAATATTTTGTTCATATTTAAATCTGTCTTATTGAATTGTAGAAGTTAATTCATATACTTGGAATACAAGTTCTTAGATGTATATATATATTTTCAAGTATCTTCTGAGTTTGTGGCTTAGCTTTATATTAAGTATCTTTGGAATAACAAACTATATAAGGTTGAAAACTTCCAATTTGTCTTTTTTTCCCAAGCCAGATATTGTCAGGTCATTTGGTAGGTCTTCATTAGAAACTTAAAGACTAATTTATGGTTTTCATTGTATATATTAGAAAAGAAGAGAAACTGAATTAATGAAGTAAACATCCATCTCATATTTATGCAAAAACAACAAAATGCAAAGAAAATGAAAGAAATAATAAAAATAAAGCGTGTGGAAAATATTACATTAGTCTTAACAAAAGCTCAAAAGTGTTTTTTATATAGACTAATACAATCCATAAACTTCAGGCAACAGTGATTAATAGGGGCAAAAGCTTAATTAACTTATTTCAGGAATGATAAAGGAAATATCATTATAGGCCCTTAGGGTATTGAACAAATATAAGAAGAAATTATTAACCAATTGATGTTAATTTGAAAATGTTGCATAGAGAAGCTACTTACCAAAGCTACTTAGGTAGAAATAGAATGCCTAAATAGTCTTATAATTATTAAAGAAATAGAATCTATAATTAAAAGTTCCATAAAGAAAAAGTAAAAGAGCCTCTGGGTTCAGATAGTTGTATCTTTAAGTTCTATTAAATGTTCAAGGCACAAATAATTCTATTATGACAATTCTTCCAGAGAATGGAGGGGGAGTATATTCCACAACATATTTTAGAAAAGTATTCTAACTTGATACCAAAAATTTATGGGAATTGATAAAGGAAAATTAGAACAATATTATGAATACAAATTAAAAAAATCAAATGTTAAACTGTATCTGACAATGATCCTTTGCTCATTTTATATACTTCCAGATTGGGTGAATCTCAAGAATGTAAGGTCAGCTTACATTTTAAAAATCAATAAAACTTGGGACTTACAGAATTGAAGAGAAATACCAGATGGTCATGCAAAGATATAGGAAAATTGATAAACATCATTTTAGCAAATTAAGCAACTCATTATAGCAAACTAAGTTTAGAGGGAGCTAATCTGAATTAAATGGTCCTGTCTGATAAAGGATTCTTTAAAAACTAACCACCAATAGAAACCATAATTAGTGGAAAAAGAAAGCATTCTTTATCTAATTGATAAAGATAAAGTTATCTTTAGATAAAGATAGTAGTTTTTCTCATTGTTTTTGTTCAACACTGTGTGGAAACTCTGATTTCTTAAACCAAAAAATATGCATATTGTTTTGTGTTCTTTTATGTGATGGTCAGTCATCTGTGGTCACAAGAGGGGCACAGGAGAGACTCAAGAAGACAAAGTTTATTATACTTACAGATCCTAGAAACAAGAGTCAAGGCATTACAAGTAGGGTCACCTGGGAAAGCAACAGCTTCATTCAGGGGACAGCAGGGCAGGAGCAAGGAGAGTTTCTAGGCCATGACCTTGTTTGATGTTTCTATGGGAAAGGCCATGCACGGTAGGTAAACACTTTTGGACTGGCTAGTTTGAATACTTTTGACAGGCTCTAAAGCCATAGGGTGGTCCCTGATAGTTTGGCAACTGGTCCTGGATTGTTTAAGGCAGAACCATGCAGCTTCCAGGGCACTATAAGCCCTGGAGAGAGAAGGTATTGCTCTGGATTGGTTAGTTTGAATATCACAGGCATGTTCCTGGTTGAGAATTTTGCTCTCTCAAAGAACTGAATAGCCCCTGAATAGGCAATCTCACTTTAGCCAGAAAAATTAAGATGTCAAAATATAATGTATAGAAAATAAAAATTATAAACAAGACACATCAATATGTACAAGTATATAACTACATAGAAAAAATATATATAGGGAAGTAAAAAGGAAAAACTCATTTGTAAATTTTACATTTTTATATGTAGAAAGTCCAAGGGAATCTACAGAAAATTATTATAATTAAGAATTCAACAAGTCTATTATCCAAAAATTGTGTCTTACATACTGACACACAAATAAACTTAATAATGCTATATAAAATAAACAATTAATTTCTAGAAATCTAACAAATCCTGTGCTAGAGTTCTAGAGGAAACAAACAAAAATATTGAGAAATAATAAAGATGATCTAAGAGTAACAGAAGTATTCCATTTGTGTGGATTAGAAAATTCAATATTTTACAGATGTCAATTATCCTTCATTTATAGGCACTCTGAAACAGGAAACAAAACCCAGATCTTTTACTGTGCCACAGTTTGATATTTAATAGGATGAACTTAAAATATATATGATAAGGCAAAGTGTGAAGAATAGCCAAAGCATTTTTTTAAGTTTTTATTTAAATTCCAGTTAACATGTAGTGTAATACTAGTTTCAGGTGTACAATATAGTGATCCAACACTTCCGTACATCACCTTGTGGTTATCACAGATGTACTCTTTCTTTTCCAGTGCAGGGCTTGAACTCATGACCCTGAGATCAAGACCTGAGCTGAGATCAAGAGTCAGATGCTTACCGACTGAGCCACGTAGGTGCCCCAGGACAAGTATACTCCTCATTCCCAACCCCTCTTTAACCCATCCCCTTACCCGCTTCTCTTCTGCTAACCATCAGTTTGTACTCTACAGTTGAAAGTCTGTTTCTTGGTCTCTTTCTCTCTGCTCATTTGTTTTACCTCTTAAATTCCACATATGTATGAAATCATATGGTACTTGTGTTTCTCTGACTGATTTCACTTAGCATATTACTCTCTAGTTCCATCTATATCATTGCAAATGGCAAGATTTCTTTCCTTTTTATGGCTAATATTCCATACATATATTTGATATATAGTCACATCTTCTTTATTCATCAATGTATGGACACTTGGGCTGTTTTCATAATTTAGCTATTTGTAGATAATGGTCCTATAAATATTGGGGAGCATGTATCCCTTTGAATTAGTATTTTTGTATTTGGGTGAATACCTAGTTGTATGATTGCTGGATTGTAGGGTAGTTCTATTTTTAACTTTTTGAGGAATCTCCATACTGTTTTCTGGAATGGCTGCAGCACTTTGCATTACTACCAACAGTACAAGAGGGTTCCCATTCTCTATATCCTCACCAACACCTCTTTCTTGTGTTGTTGGTTTTAGCCATTCTGACAGGTGTAAGGTGATATTTGATTGTAGTTTTGGTATTTCCCTGATAAGTGATATTTAGAATCCTTTCATGTGTCTATGGTCTTCTATTCATGTGTCTATGGGTATATTCGTGAGTTCTGCCAAAGCGTTCTTGAAGAAGAAATAAGGTTACACTACCAAAAAGTAAATCATTATAAACCTGCAGTAGTTGAGACCATATGATAATTGCTCAAACATAATTAAATTGACTGAAAGGGGAAAAAAAAAAAAAAAAAAGAAAAGCCTGGAGTGATATATCCATTGGAGACATTTGACACTGATTTATGACAAGGGTAATAGTAGAGCATTTTGACTGTGATTCTAGTTATATAATACCCCTAAACAAAACTAATCTGTATTATTTGGAAATGTATAATTATTCAGTAAAAGTATAAATAAAAGCAAGAAATTTAATGTTTTATATTGGCTACTTTCCAAGGATGAAATTGTTTATGAATGGGGAGGGGCATTAAGGAGGCTTCTTCACACAGAGAATAGTCCTCTTGCTCAGGATGATGGTTAAGTGTGGTAACTTTTTAAAACCTCAATTTCTATATTAATGTTTCAAGAAATTTTTCATATGTATATGTTCATTGTATGAATTATGAAGTGCACACACAAAACCAAAATGCAGGAGGCTTTAAGTTCAGAAACAACCATATTGTAATTTCAGCTCCTCTCCGTTTTGCCTGTATGTCCTTAGACAATTAATTAATCACCCCTAATACTTAAGTATCTTATTCTGTAAAATGATGGTAACAACATCTGTTTGCATTTTTAGGAGGATCTAAGATGCATAGCTAAAGAGGGATGGTATAGCTAACAATTATTGAGTGTTTGTGATTGCCAGACTGTCCAAATCACATGTCTTTTTTAATTGTCACATTTAGTCTTTCAGATAGGTTATTATAGAATTTCACTTTAATTATGACCCGTTCATTCATAGCGTAAATTCTGTGAGGGCTGAGATTCATCTATCTTGTTTCCTATTAAGTGCAGTACCTGGATGGACATGTTTAAAATCTGACCTCACAGTACAGTAAGCGTATAACCAGTGACAGAGATGGGTCACCATAGAACTAACTGCCCAGGCTTACCATTTGTTTGTCCAAGACAGAGCAGTTATACTTTAATTGAAAGAAGAAGGATTCTCTAGGAATGGCATAAGATGAATGTAATTTTAGTCTTACCATCTCATCAATTCCCCTAAGGAGGAATACAGACTTTTGTTGTTGTTGGAATGAAATCCTAATTACAGTGAATTCTTGTAAAGCTTGAAAGTTGAACTTGTGTCCATATCTTTTTATTTTATTTTATTTTATATTTCTTTTCAGTATTCCAGCATTCATTGTTTATGCACCACACCCAGTGCTCCATGCAATACATGCCTTCCTTAATACCCACCACCAGGCTCACCCAACCTCCCACCCCATTCCCCTCCAAAACTTTGTTTCTCAGAGACCACAGTCTGTCATGGTTTGTCTCCCACTCCAATTTCCCCCGATTCACTTCTCTCCATTTATTTGACAGTGAGTGAGGGAGCACAAGCAGAGGGAGTGGAAGAAGGAGAAGCAGGCCTCCTGCCAAGCAGGGAGCCTGATGTGCGGCTGGATCCCAGGACCTTGGGATCATGACCTGAGCTGAAGGCAGACAGATGCTTAACGACTGAGCCACCCAGGCACCCCTTGTGTCCACATCTTGAGCAAGGGATTGAAAATATTCTATAGGAGGCAAGAAAAATATTTTGTTTTTTAGAAGGCCAAGAGAAGAAAAGGAAGAGAGAGGAGGGAGAGAAGAGGAGAGAGAGGAAAGAGGAGAAGAGAATCTGCAACTTTTCAATACTTCCTAGAGCTCACCAGATTCTTAGTGTGGGGACTGTACATTTTCGAGGGAACTGTTTGAAGAGCTGTGCTGTGCACTCACTGCCAGGAGGCAAAAAGCATATGGTTGTAGAATCACGAGACAGAGCCCACCCTGAGAAAGCCAAAGTTCCCCAAATCACAGCTCTTTTAGGGGAGGGGTTGGTCTGGTAGTTGTGGTGGAATTAGGAGTCTGAACTAAGATCATCCAGTTGTCCAAGTGACAGGAGAACCCGAACTCAAGACTGGGTTTAAAAAAATAGAAGCAAAAGGCTAGTTATAAGATACAGTGTGCTGGGGTAATCCAAAGTCTTCATGGAGAAAGTGGGCAAGAATTTCCCACTTTATGTAGAAAACACTTAAAAACACTGAGCTTACTTGCAAATGCAAAGCTTGAGAGCTTTCATTCTAAACTTAAAAATAAGCCTTCTGCAATCCTTATTTTCTCTGTGATAGGCCCTAGAAAGTGACAGAAGGAAGAATGCAGGATGCGGAATCCACCTCCCCCATTCTGCAGCACTAAGACTTTCCTTGGAGGTCACACACAACACTTAGCTTGGAGCTCCCAGGATTATTGATGGCAGCAGCCAGCAGAATAAAAATTCCATAGGTAGGCAGTAAATATTTGAAAAGACCTTTCAGTTTGGGGAATGGTTTATATTGTTGCTTAAAAATGTAGTTTGAGAGCCATGGGAGCCTACGATTGGGTGCGGCATGTTTTACAAATGATACCCATTTATCCTGAGCGAGAAACATTCCACCCTGTAAATGTCAGTTTCACAGTGACCAGATATGATGAATGAGTCCTCTGGCTCCTATTAATATGGGGGTCACACATTTAGAAAAAAATTAGAGATCATTGCAAAATTAATCCTCCCTCTCAGTGTGGCAAAAATGATAGGAAAGGAAATGGGGAGAGCAAGTTTGCAAAAATAGGAAACATCAAGTTTCTTTCTGAACGTCTCGCTGAGCCTCCAACTTCATAAAGGAATTATCTTAATCACATTGGGAAAAAAATGAGAGGGCTTGAAATACGATCTCAGATGGAAACTCCGACACAGGGAAGTATAGCATAAATTTCTAGGCACTCAAGCTTGGGTTATTGCAGTCGTGATTCCATAGCTCAACCCCTGAAAGGAATAATAATTACTATTTGGCTATTTGTCAAGGTGAGGGTTCCACTGGAGGGAACGTCTTATTCAATTTGGGAGCTGAAATTACACAACTGGTGAGATATTAAATAACAGCACAAAGCTGAAAAGAGAAAGAAGGCAAGCGAGTAGCTGAATTGTAAGTGAAGAATAAGTAGTTATAAAGTGGAGGAGGGCCTGAAGGAGAGGGTGGTCGTCTCCTCCAATGCTAATTTTGGGCTTAATCTGATTATATTCAAACTTACATGATTTTTGGTAATTCATTTATGTGTCTGTTAGTGACAAATGATGTCACTTTGCAATTAGCAGGTATGGTAAATTGATTAATCAACCAAGAGATAGTTATTAAAAGTCTAATATATTTAGTCAGTGCCAAGTGTTGTAGAGGATACAAGTATAAATTATGGTACTTGTAATTTACTTGAATAAAACCATATACACAAAATCTAACAAAAGAAGACGAAATGGCATATCGCAAATGGTAAAATACATGCCGAAGAATTTCACAGAGAGGAAACTGTTTACCCTTCTAGGGAGGAATTGCTGTAAGTGCAGATAAGGATGGGACACAGATATTTGCTGCACATTTGCATTTCGAGGATCAGTTTGTGTTCCTTGTGTGGACATACATTCCACAAATATGCATAATATGTCAACATATACATATCAACAAATGTGCATAACATTTTAAGAAGGGTATTAGGTATTAAGCACCTATAGCAAGTTGAGTTGCTATTGTTGCATTTTTATTTCAGGTTAGGCAAAGCATATTCCATTGCTTGATTTAAATGAATGAGTCAGGAATATTGACTTCTGCCTTTAGACAATAATCCTTCTATTCCATGGAGAAAAATTGCTCTTACGTATCATGGCATATTCCTTGGTGTCCTGACTTTAAATACAGTCCTGCAGTAAACTAAAAAAAAATGGATAATTTGCAGCAAATATATGTTAAATATTAGATTGTTTTTTTGAAAATTGGTTTGTGAATGTTGGGGGTTACTGTTTAATCTCTGGTATACTTAAAGAAAAGACAGGCTTATATATGAGTTATGGCAAAAATATTTAGTAGGCATCACTGTGTTTTATGAAGGGAGCCCCTGAAGCCTCTGATAGGGGTTAGAGCAAGGACAGGCACTTTTTCTTGATAAAGGTATTAAGGTATCCATTATAACCTCCTGACCATCAAATTACTCTCTGTTTGTCATACTGTTTTAAATTTACATGGTACCAGGGCCTTAAATGTCAGGATTCCTGTTATAACTTAGACTCTAGTGTCTTTAATTAATGCTTCATGTTCCTGTTATGGTTATTTAGAATTTGCTGAAATCCCTAGAGCCATAAATTTCTTTTACAGGTCTTCGCGGTATGAACTTTAACAAAACAGCTATAAAGGGGTAATAGGCAAGGGCAGTATATCACAGAGTTGCAGTGGCAAGATGGGAGGAAGGAAGGAATATTTTGCAAACAGATTAAAAGATTTTGTTTTTGTCAAGAGGTTTGGGACTGGAACAAATTGGACATAAAACTTAAGCAAGAAAGCCTGAGCTCCTTTAATGTTTTGCGTAGGTGTAAGTTGCCACTTTTCACAAGATAGACAATTTCATTTAAATCTTGTTAAGCTCAAGTTGGTTTAATTCAAATGAACACATTTTCTTTGAATGCCTACTGTGTGTCTAGTATTTGTCTTGCTGCTATGGGAATTACATAGAAAGGAAAAGTCAAGCTCCTGTCTCATTAATCTTCAAAAACTAGTTTTGGAGGCAAGGTTAGCATATATGAAGCAATTACAGACCATTACCAGACAGAACATAAATCTGCCAAAGTGCAGAGAGTGGTCTGTGAATTTTGAGTGCTGCCGCATCTCACGGGGAAAGATCAGTGGGAACTAGAATTACCATGGGATCCACCATAAAGTAGGAAACATGAAGTGTTCCTTGTAAAATGGATGGCCATCAGAATGTGGAGACACAGGGGAAGGCCATTCCAGAGGAGAGAATAGAACGAGGAAATTCACAGCGGCAAAATAAAAAAGACTATATTGAATAGTGAATAAGAACATGCTTTTAGTTTTGGAAAGTTGTAGTTTTGAATTACTATATTATCTTGTTTAAGGAAGAGAAGACTAGTTGGAAAGGAATGTAATGTTTGAGATTTGAAGCATGAGTATTTTAGATATTTCAAGAAAATTTAAAATAATTGAAAAAGGAATTGAAATCTCCTCTGAGGGATATTGTAAGCATAAGTTGCTTATGGAAGGTTGGACAACAGATTAATATGCTCAAGTACTTTTTTAATTGTATGACCAGTCTTCTTTAAACATCTGATAGCCCTCCGTTACCTAGAAGAATGACAAAGATGAAAAAAAGAGGGGAAGGAGGAGGGAATGGGAATCCATATTTATTTTGAGCACCAAAACCCTGCAATAATGGTAAAAAGAAAGACAAAAAACTTTAAATTATTTCCTAAGATAGATACACAGAGCTTTGCTGGTCATCGCCCTTGATTATTTTCTGTCTAGGAATGCTAAGCACAATGGTAATAAAGAGACAAGCTATGACAAAGGATGTTCAGCATATCAAATATTTTAGAGATCACTGCTTCCATGTTCCATAATAAATGTCAATTATCTGGTGCACTACAATTGATTCTTGACTGAGCTATGCTATAGTCTTATAGGTGTGATAGTGAAGTTGAATTTATTCATTCTACAGTATTTGTTAAATGTTAATGTCATTTAAGGCAGGGCAGGCTAGGTTGTGCTACAGAACAACTAGCCAGAAAACCACACTACCTTGAAACACTGCATATTTCCCAAAGCTACATGGCCTATCTAGGTCACAAGAGTTCTGTTCAAGTGACCCTCATTCAGAAATAACACTGATTGAGACTCTCCAGTCTGGAAGGACTTTGGTTTCTGTGGCAGGGAAAGGAGACATGGCAGAGGGCACAGGGTTTCTTAAGAGGTTTTTTCCTTAAAGTGGGAATTCAGTTTTAGTCAGATGGCCATGCCTAACTTGCAGATTGATGGTAGTGGAGGCGGTATATGTGTTTAGGGGTGTAGGGCAAGTGCAACAGTACATGGGGTAGAGGAAAAAAGAACTAGAAATATAAACACTGAGTCTACCGATTAGTGCTGAGACATCAAAGGAAAGGTACACAAAAGCCTCTGACCTGATAGTGCTCACATATTTATTGGGTGTTTCATTGTTAAAAAGAAAATATATATAACATCAGATAGTGGTAAATGGACATCAAGAAAAAAAAATAGGAAAATAAGCAGTAGAACAATGGGGAATGGGAATGGCTTTATTAAAGTAGTTGAGAACTCTCCGTGGTGTTGAAAAGATACCTGGTAACTAAATGATTAAGAGTTAGCTATGCAAAAATTCTACCAAAATAGCACTTTAAGTATGGGAAATATTGAGGAAGAAATCCCAAATTACGAATGAGATGACATAAGACTTTGTAAGGCAAATATATTTTGTTTTTATTGTATTTACACAATTTGAGTCTGGAAATGTTGAGATCTGATTTACATTTCAAGGGGCACATTTGACTGTTATATGGTATAATTGCTGGTTATTAGAAAAAAACAAAAACAAAAACAGAAGACAGGAGTCCAGTAATAAAAGACAAGATCTGGAACTAGGCTTTGGAAGACTCAGTAGTGAGAAGAGATGGATTAGAGATACAGGGTTTGCAAGGTACATTTACTTCCTGAGTTCCTGAGGGAAAAGAATGAATTCTTTTTACTCTCGGATCCTAGATGTGGGCTGCTGCTTGGAAGATAGTCTAATTTACTAAGAAGAATAGAACCGAAGAAGAACTATATTTAGAAACCGTGTTTAGATCTTATGGTGGTAGTGTCAGTTTATGGGTTTTATTTTGGACATATTAAACTGTGAGAATTGTTTGACATCCAAGTGGACATTGGAAAATAACAATTTGAAGTGGAAGAAAAAAATACCAAAGGTGAACATTAGAATAGAACCAATGACATATTCTTCAAAAGCGTAACTCTATTCTTAGAAAATAATCTAAGAATAGAGTTAAAGAGAGGGACAATTTCTGCTTCCAGTAATAAGGTACTAGGGAAAAGCATCATCCAGTAAGGATACAAAGAAATCAAATAGTAAGATGGTGAATTTAAAATCAAATGCAGTGGTTCTCCTCTGGGAACAGTTTTGCCATCAAGAGTACATCTGACAATGTTTGCAACCATTTTTCATTGTCACAACTGAGGGGTATGTGCCACTGGCATCTAGTGCTCTAATAAATAGAGGTAAGGTATGCTGATAAACATCTTAAAATATGCATTAGGAGTCCCCCACAAAAATAATAATATGGCCCAATATGTCAGTGGTACTGAGTTTAGAAACTTTGTCCTATAGAAAATGTCATTTCTTTCTGGCTGATTTCAGGATAATTTTTTTCTTGTCTCTGGTTTTCAGAAGTTTGATTCTACTTTGTCTAAACATGGATTACTTTAAGTTTATCTTGTCCAGTATTCACTCAGCTTATTAAATTTGCATAGTTATATATTTCACTAAATTTGGAAAGCTTTAGTCATTAGTTCAAATGCGTTTTTAGTACTACAAGTTTTTCCTTCCTTTCTGGAACTCTGCTGATATGAATGTTATGAATGTTACAATGAATTTATAATTGAATTATATCATATATGAATGTTAATAGATCAATATTATATATTAATATATTAATCAACATAATATATTAATATATATGATTAATATATAATCATATTATATATGAATGCTATAATGAATGTTATAATTGAAAAATTCAATTACAGCAAAAAATCTGAGGCTTACTAAAAAATTCTTTCTGTTGTACAAATTGGATAATCTCTATTGATCTATGTTTGATTTTGTAGATACCTCTAATATTGTCTAATATTGTCTAACCTCTAATGTTGTCTCTATTCTACTATTTAACCTATCCAATGAGATTTTTGGCATTTATATTTTTTAGTTCTAGAATTTTCATTTGTATTTTTTATGTCCCGTTATTTTTGAGACTTCCTATTTTTTTCCCCAAGAGTCTTTATCATTACTTGTTAGAGTATTTTTGTGAAAGCTGTGTAAATATTGTCTCTTAGTGTCATCTGAATGTTACTAACTGACTGTTGTTTACCTGTTGGAGTTGAGATTGTCCTGGTTCTTGGTGTGACAAGTAACTACACAGTATGCTCGACATTTTGAATATTATATGACTCTAGTTCATATTAACTCTTGTGTCTTACTCAACTTGTTTAGGTTCACAGTTCACATCCTAGATCACTTTAATGTGTTATGAGTAAAATTAAAACTTAGTATATAGCAATGCTAATAATTACAGATGTAATAGACAAAATCAGTAAAATGTTGATCTTTCAAAACAATAAAATGAAGAATCCCTTAGTATATCTGATCAAGAAAGGGAAGATGATACAGAATAGATTACCAGTAGCACATGGATGAAAAAAGGAGACCTGATTTCATATCCTTCAGATATTAGAAATGAACAACAGTGTATTTGAAAATTTAAAAGAAATATCCTGGAAAAAATTAAAAAAGAAAAGACGTAGAGATTTGTATAACTATTGAAGAAATAACATGTATAATTGAAACTGTCTTAAAAAAAAAATCCACATTTAGATGACTTCACCAGTAAATTTAGCTGAACACATACAGAAGAAATAACCATTCCTACACAAACTATTCTAGACAACTGAGAAAAAGAAAATGATCACTAACTTAGTTGTTTCTAACAACCTAGATTCCAAAATCTGACAATGGTATTTTTCTTCTAAAAAAAATCAATTATTGGGCAATTTGACTCAAATATTTTAAAAATTCTTAAATTTTAACATCATGAGTTGAAACTGTATATAAAGTTTAAACCAATATATCTGAGTTTGTTTTTAGAATATGAGATTAGTTTGAAATTCAATGGCCAAATTACTAGTTGTAGTCCACATTAACAGATAAAGGGGAAGATTCTGGACCTCAAAATATTCAGAAATTACATTTGATAAAATTCAACATCATTTAGTGGTAAGATTCTTAGCAAATTAGGAATAGAAGGGATCTTCCTTGCTCTAATTTAAAAAAAAATCTAATAATCATACAGTATACACATCTCATGATGAAATGTTGAAAATATCTGGAAGTAGAAAGTACTTTAATTCAATGTTTTTCTTGTGATCCTAACTACTGACACAATACATTGAAGAAAAAATAAATATAACTTGAAATGAATAAAACTTCCAGATTTTTAGATGATATAATTATAACCCATCTAAAAAACATACAAAGAATTAATAATTCTAATTATTATAATCTATAAAATTACAATATATTAAGTACTTCTAACGGATGCAAGTTCAGCAAGGTAGCCAGATAAAAGGTGTGGTAGGTGAAGTTTTAATGACGCACTTCTAAGCTTCTTGTCTCCTGACTATTTAGGGTTCTATTCTGGATGAATTTTGTGGCATTAAGGATGTTAATCAGTGAATCTTAAGTAGAGTGGTTATCCTGTGTCGTCTGGTTGGGCTCAATGAGCCTTTAAAAGAATAGGAAGGTGGGAAAGTAAGTCAGAGATACAACAGAAAGGGAGACAGAGATGAGGCAGAACGAAATGCAGGTCATAAACATTTGAAGCATGAAGAAGGGCTTGACCTGCCATTGTTGGCTTTCAAAATTAAGGAATGGGCCCATGAGCAAGGATTGTGGGTGTCCTATAGAAGTGGAAAATAATCCCTGGATGAAAGCCAATAAGGAAGTGGGGGATGTCAATCTGTAGCTCTATAGAATTGAATTCTGTCAACCACTTGAATGAGTTTGGGAGACAAATTTATCTTCCAAGTCTCTAGAAAGAGATCCTACTAAGCCCTGCTGTGCCCAGACTTGTGACTAAACTGTGAAATCATGAATAGGTGGTCTTTTGAGCCACTCAGTTTGTATAATTTGTTGTACTAGTAATAGAAAATGAATGCATAGGTTAAATATCTAAAAATAAACTGCTTTTCTATATATCAACAACAAATAGAGAAATTTAACAATATTTACAGTGGGGTGCCTGGGTGGCTTAGTTGGATAAGTGTCTACCTTTGGCTCAAGTCATGGTCCTAGGGTCTTGCGGTCCTGGGATCAAGCCCTGCATTGAGCACCCTGCTCAGTGAGGGAGCACTCTCCCCGCCTCCCACTCATGCTGTCTCTTGCTGTCTCTCCCTCTCACTCTCTCAAATAAAATCTTTTAAAAAATACTTACAATGGCACCTTAATCTCACAAAACAAACTGAGGGTTGCTGGGGGGAGGGGGATTGGGAGGGGGGGTGGGGTTATGGACATTGGGGAGGATATGTGCTATGGTGAGTGCTGTGAAGTATGTAAACCTGGAGATTCACAGACTTGTAACCCTGGGGATAAAAATATATTATATGTTTATGTTTATAAAAAATTTAAAAAAATACTTACAGTGGCATAAAAATACACAGGGAAAAAAGTTAAATATGTGAAGACTTCTAGAAGGGAAGAAAAATTTAAAGGTTCTAAATAAATAGAGTGCTTCCTGTTCATGGACTAGAAGACCAACATATTAAAACCAATACTGATCTGTATATTTAATGCAGTCCCAACTAAAATCTAAGCACATGTTTTAGTATATTCATAATGACTATAAAATTTACATAGAAATATAAAAACCAAGGATAGCAAAGCCACATTGAAGATGAAATAGCTGGGATAACTATCAGCTATGAAGTCTTATTACAAAAGTTAACAGTAACTAAATTATAGTATCTTTTTGGAACAAAGATACACAGGAAACCAATAGAACAAAATTGCAAGTCTATAAACTGACTTGTGCATATAGGGGTACTTGATTTACATCAAAATTGGCATTGCAAAATAGTGGGAAAATACTGCCCATCAGTATATAGTGTTTGGTACCAGTAGATATCTGTAATGAAAAACAACTGAAACTTGATCCCTATCAAGTTTGTGTGGTAATACAAACAAAAATCAATTTCAGATCAAAATCATAAATATTAAAGGCAAGGCAGTATAGTTTCTGGAAGTTAATATGGGCAGATATCTTTATGACCTAAGGACAGGAATAAAGGAGCAAAACTTTTGAACAAGCACTTCACAAAAGAAATACCCAAATTGCAAGCAGGTGAAAATTATACAACCTTCTTACTGCAATTTAAAGCTACAATGAAACACCACTCTGCATCCGTCAGAAAGGCCAAAATTACCACTAACAGCGATAGTAAGAATGTGTTAGGATGTGATTAGAACTCTCCTAAGTTGCTGGTGGAGAGGTAAACTAGTACATTTTAGAATTAGAATTCTGTTTGGCATTATCTAATGACCCAGCACTTCCACACATCTGTATGCAAATAGGTATGTACAAGAATGCTTATAGCCCATATTTATAATATCCCTAGACACTCAGATTGCTTATAGTTTATCAGCAATAGAATGGGTAAATAAAAGTTGCTAGTAATAAAAATAAATACTACAGAGCAGTGAGAATAAACAAACTACAACTGTGTATACATATGCACACACACAAAACCAGATGGCTCTCACGAACATCATATTGACTGAAAGAAGCCAGATAAAAAATTATATATTTATGAATGATTATATAATTTAAAAATGTACTTTTTAGGGGTGGCTGGGTGGCTCAGTTGATTAAGTGTCTGACTTCGGCTTAGATTATGATCTTGGGGTCCTGGAATTGAACCCAGAGTCTTCTTGTCCCTCTCCTCCTCCCTTTGTTCCTCCCTCCTGCCCTTCCCCTGCTTGTGCTCTTTGTCTATCTCTCAAATAAATAAAATCTTTTAAAACATGTATTTTTTAAATAGGGAAAATACTGCAGTTAAAGGTCATACAAAAGAGTTGAATTAGGAGAGGTTTTTATTTATTTTTATTTTTTAAAGATTTTATTTATTTATTTGAGAGATAGAGATCACAAGTAGGCTGAGAGGCAGGCAGAGAGAGAAAGGAGGAAGCAGGCTTCCTGCTGAGCAGAGAACCTGATGTGGGGCTCGATCCCAGGACCCTGGGATCATGACCCGAGCCAAAGGCAGAGGCTTTAACCACTGAGCCACACAGGCACCCCAGGAGAGGTTTTTAGAGTGGCTTCTGGGGTCTAGTAGTTTTCCATTTCTTGGCATGGGGGTTGATTTCATAATCTTTCATGTATATACTTGTTCTTCTGCATTTTTCCATTATCCGTTTTATTCTTTAATTAAATGTATTGGGAGAAATTGAGAGGGTAGGACGATAAAGAGGAAGAAGAATATATTTAGGATAGAGAGTACATCTGAATTCAAGCAAAAGAGGGGATCCAGCAAAAGAAATACAGGTGAAGAGGTGAATAAATGAAATGGGCAATGACATAAAATCTGGAGAAGAATGTAGTGCAGCCACTTTGGAGAACAGTGTGGAGATTCCTTAAGAAATTAAAAATAGAGCTTCCCTATGACCCTGCAATTGTACTACTGGGTATTTACCCCAAAGATACAGATGTAGTGAAAAGAAGGGCCATCTGCACCCCAATGTTTATAGCAGCAATGGCCATGGTTGCCAAACTGTGGAAAGAACCAAGATGCCCTTCAATGGATGAATGGATAAGGAAGATGTGGTCCATATACACTGTGGAGTATTATGCCTCCATCAGAAATGATGAATACCCAACTTTTGTAGCAACATGGATGGGACTGGAAGAGATTGTGCTGAGTGAAATAAGTCAAGCAGAGAGAGCCAATTATCATATGGTTTCACTTATTTGTGGAGTGTAGCAAATAACATGGAGGACATAGGGAGATGGAGAGGAGAAGGGTGTTGAGGGAAATTGGAAGGGGAGGTGAACCATGAGAGACTATGGACTCTGAAAAACAACCTGAGGGTTTTGAAGGGGTGGGGGGTGGGAGGTTGGGTGAGCCTGGTGGTGGGTATTATGGAGGGCACGTATTGCATGGAGCACTGGGTGTATTGCAAAAACAATGAATTCTGTTATGCTGAGAAGAAATTAAAAAAGAAAACAATTTAAAAAAAAGAAAAAAAAAGAAAGAAATGGAGTTCAGCTCTGTCAAATGGAAAGGAAAATTAACTTTTGGACTTGCCATATTAAAAACCTTTTCAGGGAGCTGTAGAAATTAAACCCTAATTAGATAGAATTGAGGAAAGTAAAGGTGAGAAATTAGGCACTGAGAATAAACCAACCTTATGAACAGTTTTAGCACTAAAGTGGTTGGGTAATAAATGGGGTTGCAATCAGAGGGTAGAGCAGGCAAGATTTTGTATATATAAAATGAGGGTTAAGGAATGTTTGTACACTGACAATAATCATCTAATGGAATGAAACAAATGCTGAACTTAGAGAAGCATTCTGGAGCAGGTGAGAGAGGGTATGGGATGGAGAGTACACATAAGGAGTTGTCCTAAGATCAAAGAGAAGTAAATCTTCCATTACAGAAGTGCAGATTATAAGGATCTAGATTCAAATGTGGAACATATTTTTTAGTGAGAAAATTAGTTCTCAAATACCATCTATATTCTGAATGAAATATGAGATGAGGTCAGCAAATGAGCTAGAGGAGGAAGGAAGATCCAGGGTCTGAAGAGAAAGGAACTAGTATGAAATAATCACTTTGTAATGTGAGCAAATGCATGTTCTTGGGAGATTTATTAGGATTGTCTTGACCGTATCGAATGGCCATTTGAGATTTGTGGCCATCCTGGAGTCTATTTGATTAACGAATCTAAGAAATTGTTCAAGGACTACAAACATGGAAAATTATGGTGAATGACTGAGATTATTAATTGTGGCTTTAAATGCTTGTATAAAATGAATATATGGAAATTATTTAATTACTATTCAGTTGCTATGTTTTATGTGGGCCAATAGAGCCCTAAGTGAAGTTTCAGTCTGAATTACCTGTTTTTAGTCTCAAGATTATGGTAAGGGCATATTAATAACTTATCCATCTGTATGTTCACTGAAGTATTTATTGAATTACTATATGTAAGTTATGGGAGAAGATACAGTAGTGAATAAAAATATATACCATTTTCATTGGCCTGCTGAATCATCTATTTTAGAGAAATTAAATATTCAGTTACAGACTCAGTTTTTCTGTGGTAATTTATAAAATTACTCTTAAGCACTGTCTTTGCAAATTAGATTTTTAAGATGAAAACTATATTTGTATGATTTTTCTTCCTGAGTAACTATATTTTGGTCTAGAATTAAAATAAAAATAAAGGGCAAGGGGTCATGAGTAATTATTTTGGAAATAAGGAATGTGGAAATCATAAAGGAGTAAAACAGTTCACACACTGTACCACCTGGCGGAATAGCTTTTAAGAAGAAAAGGACGGAATCCATTTTTTAGGTTTCAGTTTATATTTCTATATGCATGAAGAAGCAGATCTCTTCATTATAAGAGCATTTGGAATGTCAGAAAATGTCTCAGGAACACAGACTGGTTTATGAACTTAAGATACTTGGGTCCTTTAGAATCAAACATTCTAATACTGAATTTACCTTATAGGAAATATCTTCAACTTCAATAAAGAAAATAAAGGGGGGAAACAATGATTTATGAAAACTGGAAGATATTGGAAGAAAAGTATTTGACTGAAAAACCATCCTTTTTTTTTTTTTAAATTTCTTTTCAGCGTAACAGTATTCGTTGTTTTTGCACCGCACCCAGTGCTCCATGCAATCTGTGACCTCTCTAATACCCACCACCTGGTTCCCCCAACCTCCCATCCCCGGCCCCTTCAAAACCCTCAGATTGTTTTTCAGAGTCCATAATCTCTCATGGTTCACCTGCCCTTCCAATTTCCCTCAACTCCCTTCTCCTCTCCATATGACAAAATACGGGACTTCATTTTAACAGCTTTGTCAGTCACAATGAAAAGTTTCCAAATTATTGAGAAAAGTGTTGCTAACAATGGTCAATCCATTTTCCTACTTTATGATCAATAGGGTGTAGTGAGTTACATGCTTGATTATACATCTAGGAAAGCTGAATCAGAATCTTTTAATCTAGTAAATTGGCAAATTTAACAAAGTTAAGCGTGTTGGCTCTATCTGTTCCCTGCTTTTAAGATAAACAAATACAACTGGTTAATACTATAAGTTCTGTGAGTCCTAATCTTCCAATGAAAATTTATTGATCTTTCACATGGTGAATACTGAACTAGCTTTTGGGTAAGACAAAATGAAGGTAGGCTTTGTATGCAATTTGTTAGCAATCTAGTGGGGAAGAATTGCATTTCATCTCAACACTGAGTGAAGAAAACAGGCAGGTTCAGGAAAGGAGAAATAAACAATCTAGAATTCTTGAAAGTGACAGAAGTTAAAGGGTTAACTATGTTCTGGCCACAGATATGACCAAGAGTATACTTAGGTGACTTCAGAAACTGGAGTAATTTGTTTTATTTTTTTAAGTTTTATAAACATTAATAGGTATTTTTAAGGAAAATGCTAAACATCTATTCAAAAGTAGAGATCCTGATACATTATTCACTTATTTGTCAAAACCTGGCCAATTTTAGTTTATCTAGGCTCTTAGACAAGTTTTAGAGGTGCTTTTATTGATAAGTGTTCAATGTGGGAAATATTAAATATGTTAAGAATATGCTTCATTAACATGCCACTTTATATGCTATTTAACATTTATACTATTCCAAAAACCAGACACTACTACTACACTATATTATAGTGAAGAAGTTGTAAAATGTTAGTGCCACTTCAGGGCCTCTTGGGTTTACAGGCTTGCTCTAAGCTGAGTTTGGGTTCCAACAAAGGTGCCACTTGATAGTCTCTTACCTCATGCCTAGGTCTCAGATACTTTATCTCTTTCTATAAATAAAATGTTTGGATTTAATAAACCATAGTTGACTACAAATTCAAAATTTTCTATAGTGTAATTTCTGTTGTTTTTTAAAGCTACTACTTTCATAATACTTTTTTTTAAGATTTTATTTATTTATTTGACAAACAGAGATCACAAGTAGGCAGAGAGAGAGAGGAGGAAGCAGGCTCCCCAGTGAGCAGAGAGCCTGATGCAGGGCTTGATCTCAGGACCCTGGGATCATGACCAGAGCTGAGGACAGAGGCTTTAGCCCACTGAGCCACCCAGGCACCCCCTGCTCTCATAATTTCCTGAGTTTCTTTTAGGATTCAGGAAGGATAATGTGTTGTAAGTTAATGCTATACAGTCTGAGTTCTATCATAGGAGAGTTCTGGGATTTGAATTAGAAATACTGTAGAAGGGGATTAAGCATTTGATAAATTCAAGGTAGAATAATTAATTAATTCTCATCTGTAGTAGGTCCAGGGGTAGAAAGAAGAAAATAGTCTTGTGTGTTAGAAGAAATTTTAAGAGGACAAGTGTGACTCTAGCAATTTTAGGTAAAGGCAAACAATAAGGTGGAGGGCCAGTGCAAAGTGAGATCATACATGTTTTTGTAGACTAGGTGAACATTGGTTTTATCCTATGAAAGGTCTCAATTTTCTATTATATAAACAAGAGACCACCCTGAACGTGCCCAGTCTCGTCTGATCTTGGAAGCTAAGTGGGGTCGTGCCTGGTTAGTACTTGGATGGGAGCAATATGACTTTAAATGTATAAGTAAATATGTGCAATAATGGAGAATATATTGGAGCTACCAAGACAGAACACCCCAAAAACCACTTACCCTGTTATAATGGTCTAGATGACAGATGATTGGGATTTGAAGAAAAAAAAAGAAGAGTAGCGATAGAAAAGATGACTGATTTGAGATGCATTTAGGAATAGATCTTACAGAATTTGGTATGGATGGGCATCAGTAGTGATAGGAGATAAAATTGCCAGGAATGACTGAGTTCTTTGCCTTTTGTAGAGTAATGGCATTTTTTGAGATGGGGAAGGAGTGGGAAAAGTTCTGGGATGGGTGTTGGCAAAAACAGAAGAATTTTACTACTTTGGGGCATTTTAAATTTATGATTAACTTGAGATATTCACATAATGATGACCGGTTGATATTTGGATATTTAAGTCTGAGGCAAGAAATGATTTTCAGAGTTCTCCATATACTTAGAATTCTTAAATATATGGAAATTGGTTAGGTTCTCTAAGATGATACGGGAGAGAGGTACAGAGTGGTTGGTTGTTGAGATTATCCAAGACAAGAGGACTATACTTTTTAGAATCCTGGTTGAAAGAATAGTGATTGACAAAGGATTTTCATAAAGAGTAGTAAGAAAGAAGAATACAAAAACTGTGGCTTATCAGAGTGTTCTCAGATGGAGAGAATGTTCAGCACTGCTGAACAAAAGGTTTAGAAAGATAAGAGCCAAAAATACCTCTTGGAACCTTGGTAATTGATACGTGAGTAGAGTGGTAGGAGTCAGACTAAAAAGGGTTGAGAATGATAGTGAGTATAGATGATTGGAGATACTGGTATAGACAGCAGTTTCAGGGAAATGTTTTCTTTTCAAGATGTGAAGCATTATAGCTTATTTTTCTGCAGGAATTATCTGGTTGACAGAGGTAAAGATGCTACAGTGGGAATAACCAAAGGAACACATGATTTGAGAAAGGAAGATCTGTGTTTAGAGATACTGATCTCTGATGAGAACAGGGACACTTTCTCTGTTATCAAAAGGAGGAAGAAGGAAAAATTGGTTATAAATGGTGGTGGCAAGATGATCATGGCTTCTGTTTTGTTGGTAAGGACCTTCACATGTTATCCAGCTTGTTCAGGTTGGAGAAAGGAAGATAACAAAAGCATTCTTGATGATAGAATAAATTCAGAAAATATTGTAGTATAGGATTCCTGTGTACAGTTGTGTGCCCATTTGAAGTTGGTTGTAATGAATTGTTAGAATGATACCCTTGTACCTGACTGAGCTACAGTCCAAAATAGTGCTTCATTGAGCCTGTGTGCTCAATGTGAGACCAAAAAAGGCAGGTGGTTGATTTTACAATTTTTACAATTGTGATTTTGTGTGGTAAGTACAGTAAATGGAGATCAGGTCACTGAAGTTAATTAATTATATGTATTAACCATGGAATATGAAAATAATCATCAAAGAGATTAACAGCAGGGTCACAGAAAGGAAATAGATACACAGAAAAGAGTGAAAAGGAACTTTTAATAAGTTAAGGAAGATTCCAGAGCAGATATTTGACCAAGTAAGTTGGAAGGATAAGAAGTCATAGAAGAGTAGGAGGCTGGGCTCCTAATCTTACAGTGTAGTTTTGGGTGCTGATAGTTTGGGTTGTGGTTATGGGTAAATAAAATGGAATGGAGGAAAGGTTCATTGCAGAAGAGATCAAAGAGGTGAGACTCTAGATATTGGATCCAAATAGAGGTTGAATATATGAAGTATGATGTGTGGGTGAAGTGTGGGTGAAGAGGAATGTGGCAAGATTTTTCTAAATGACCAAGATCCTTCCTGACTGAGATCTGACATCCTAACTTTCTATTTTAATTACATTATTTATATACGTTATTTTCTCAGAATTGCTTTTTCACAAAAAGTATCTTATGACTAAAATCTTCCTGAAGATCATGACTAACAGCTTCTCACTTTTTCCCTAAAACTTAAGATTTTTTCCCTAAAATTTGTATGAAGTTACAGGGTCATCATGAAAATGAATTGTACATGGTATATGCAAATAGGAGGCATTATCTTTAATATTTTCCTGTTGAAATTTGTCATATTTGGGGAGAAAATGTGGAGCATATCCTATATACCCAAACTAGGCAGTATGCACTAGTTTTGCATTTCTTAATCTAAAATGTCAAGGAAAAGAATGGCCTGCTTCATGTGTGTAAGATTTGGCTCAAAGAAAAGAGAGCAAATGAAACTGGCTTTTTTACTTCAGATCATGCATTGTAATGCAATATTGTGGATCCACCTGCTGCAAATGAAGTTATTAAAGTACCATTAGGTCAGTTTTTGTAGACATGTGAATGTATAAAGTTCTGGGAAATATAGGACAAATAGTTTAAATGATTTATTAGAGTCTAGCTATTTTGATATATGTGTATGTATATCCATGTATGTCATGTCTACATAAATTAAAATATGATAGAAGATAAGTAAACTAGTTTCTGCAAGGTAGAATAAAATTAAAGGAACAACTGATATTTTTAACTTACATTTTTAATCCAGTGGCATATACACCAAATTTTATTTCAAAAGTTATTGTATCCAGTTATACTCACACTGTACATGGAGTTCTCTGATGATCAGATAATTAAAAGCAATCTATTAAAAGATGTGAATGCAAATGTGAATACAAATATGTGGCAAAAATATGTGTAATTAGTTCTAAAAATTCCAAAGCCTAAATTAGCTGAGGATTGTGAATATGTGCAAAGAACCACTAAAAGGGCTTTTAAAACATCTGTTTGAATGGAAGGTACAGGGTCAGATAGAATTACTAATGATAAAGGTGAAGGGAAACTACTCTTCTGTCACATGGTTTTCTTTGATATATTACCTAGGTATGGTAATTATCCATGTCTTTTATTGGGTCTCCTGTCATCCTAACAAAGCATCTCTGACTCTCCACTGCCATTCCTCAGTACAGTTACCCCTTCTGTCAGACAGTGATAGACAGGATCACTTATACAAGACAGGCACCACCGCTTCCACCAAATCTACAAGGTAAGGCTGAGCTAGCATGGCTGATGAGTACTACCCAACTCTGTTTTATTCAACAGTATAATTCCAGAGATGGGCATGGTACCTGGAACAATGCCATGCTTTCAGTTTTTTTGATATATGCAATATTCAACATACAAGTGAATAGAAATTGAGGATACAGATAACATTCTGGTGTAACCCAGCATTCAAGTCTGCTATGGCAGGGGCTTACTGCTAGCCAGTCACTGACAATCAGAATCAAAAGGCATTCATACAACACCGGTTTACTTCGGAGTCACTAGGGCAGGATTTTGTTTTATTTATTTTGCCTTCTCCTGGTTTCATGTGACTCTGACTTTTTTGTGGGGAAGGTACTGGTGTTGGTTGGCACCTTCAGGGATCCCATGTAGACACCCAAAACCCAGTCATCCATTGGCGGAAAAGGTACTTTCATCTTGAGCCCTCTATGTCCTCTTTTACTTTCAAGGTCTTCCAAGTCCTACTACACCAGAGAGGCAGAACCTGGGTGCCTATGGGGGCCAGGCAGTAGAAGGGCAAACAGAATCTTGAAAGGCTGTGGTGAATAAGAGATTCCGTGCTCTATCTCCAGAAGCCAATTTCCTCAACTGCAATTGGGTTGTGCCCCTGGAAATGTTAATCCAGTTCTGCTAGATCTTCTGCATTTCAAGAATAGTTAAAATATCTCCTTTTTTTTTTAATTTTATTTTTTATAAACATATAATATATTTTTATCCCCAGGGGTACAGGTCTGTGAATCGCCAGGTTTACACACTTCACAGCACTCACTATAGCACATACCCTCCCCAATGTCCATAATCACACCCCCCCTCCCAACCCCCCTCCCCCCATCAACCCTCAGTTTGTTTGTGAGATTAAGAGTCACTTATGGTTTGTCTCCCTCCCAATTCCATCTTGTTTCATTTACTCTTCTCCTACCCCCTTAACCCCCCATGTTCCATCTCCTCTCCCTCATATCAGGGAGATCATATGATAGTTGTCTTTCTCCGATTGACTTATTTCGCTAAGCATGATACCCTCTAGTTCCATCCACGTCGTCGCAAATGGCAAGATTTCATTTCTTTTGATGGCTGCATAGTATTCCATTGTGTATATATACCACATCTTCTTTATCCATTCGTCTGTTGATGGACATCTAGGTTCTTTCCATAGTTTGGCTATTGTAGACATTGCTGCTATAAACATTCAGGTGCACGTGCCCCTTCGGATCACTACGTTTGTATCTTTAGGGTAAATTCCCAGCAGTGCAATTGCTGGGTCATAGGGTAGTTCTATTTTCAACATTTTGAGGAACCTCCATGCTGTTTTCCAGAGTGGTTGCACCAGCTTGCATTCCCACCAACAGTGTAGGAGGGTTCCCCTTTCTCCGCATCCTCGCCAGCATCTGTCATTTCCTGACTTGTTAATTTTAGCCATTCTGACTGGTGTGAGGTGATATCTCATTGTGGTTTTGATTTGTATTTCCCTGATGCCGAGTGATATGGAGCACTTTTTCAGGTGTCTGTTGGCCATCTGGATGTCTTCTTTGCAGAAATGTCTGTTCATGTCCTCTGCCCATTTCTTGATTGGATTATTTGTTCTTTGGGTGTTGAGTTTGCTAAGTTCTTTATAGGTTTTGGACACTAGCCCTTTATCTGATATGTCATTTGCAAATATCTTCTCCCATTCTGTCAGTTGTCTTTTGGTTTTGTTCACTGTTTCCTTTGCTGTGCAAAAGCTTTTGATCTTGATAAAATCCCAATAGTTCATTTTTGCCCTTGCTTCCCTTGCCTTTGGCGATGTTCCTAGGAAGATGTTGCTGCGGCTGAGGTCAAAGAGGTTGCTGCCTGTGTTCTCCTCAAGGATTTTGATGGATTCCTTTCTCACATTGAGATCCTTCATCCATTTTGAGTCTATTTTCGTGTGTGGTGTAAGGAAATGATCCAATTTCATTTTTCTGCATGTGGCTGTCCAATTTTCCCAACACCATTTATTGAAGAGGCTGTCTTTTTTCCATTGGACATTCTTTCCTGCTTTGTCGAAGATGAGTTGACCATAGAGTTGAGGGTCTATTTCTGGGCTCTCTATTCTGTTCCATTGATCTATGTGTCTGTTTTTGTGCCAGTACCATGCTGTCTTGATGATGACAGCTTTGTAATAATAGAGCTTGAAGTCCGGAATTGTGATGCCACCAACTTTGGCTTTCTTTTTCAATATTGCTTTGGCTATTCGAGGTCTTTTCCGGTTCCATATAAAATTTAGGATGATTTGTTCCATTTCTTTGAAAAAAATGGATGGTACTTTGATAGGAATTGCATTAAATGTGTAGATTGCTTTAGGTAGCATAGACATTTTCACAATACTTATTCTTCCAATCCAGGAGCATGGAACATTTTTCCATTTCTTTGTGTCTTCCTCAATTTCTTTCATGAGTACTTTATAGTTTTCTGAGTATAGATTCTTAGTCTCTTTGGTTAGGTTTATTCCTAGGTATCTTATAGTTTTGGGTGCAATTGTAAATGGGATTGACTCCTTAATTTCTCTTTCTTCTGTCTTCTTGTTGGTGTAGAGAAATGCAACTGATTTCTGTGCATTGATTTTATATCCTGACACTTTACTGAATTCCTGTACAAGTTCTAGCAATTTTGGAGTGGAGTCTTTTGGGTTTTCCACTTATAGTATCATATCATCTGCGAAGAGTGATAGTTTGACTTCTTCTTTGCCGATTTGGATGCCTTTAATTTCCTTTTGTTGTCTGATTGCTGAGGCTAGGACTTCTAGTAGTATGTTGAATAGCAGTGGTGATAACAGACATCCCTGCCGTGTTCCTGACCTTAGTGGAAAAGCTTTCAGTTTTTCTCCATTGAGAATGATATTTGCGGTGGGTTTTTCATAGATGGCTTTGATAATATTGAGGTATGTGCCCTCTATCCCTACACTTTGAAGAGTTTTGATCAGGAAGGGATGCTGTACTTTGTCAAATGCTTTTTCAGCATCTATGGAGAGTATCATATGGTTCTTGTTCTTTCTTTTATTAATGTGTTGTATCACATTGATTGATTTGCGGATGTTGAACCAACCTTGCAGCCCTGGAATAAATCCCACTTGGTCGTGGTGAATAATCCTTTTAATGTACTGTTGAATCCTATTGGCTAGTATTTTGGTGAGAATTTTCGCATCTGTGTTCATCAAGGATATTGGTCTGTAGTTCTCTTTTTTGATGGGATCCTTGTCTGGTTTTGGGATCAAGGTGATGCTGGCCTCATAAAATGAGTTTGGAAGTTTTCCTTCCATTTCTATTTTTTGGAACAGTTTCAGGAGAATAGGAATTAGTTCTTCTTTAAATGTTTGGTAGAATTCCCCCGGGAAGCCGTCTGGCCCTGGGCTTTTGTTTGTTTGGAGATTTTTGATGACTGTTTCAATCTCCTTACTGCTTATGGCTCTGTTGAGGCTTTCTATTTCTTCCTGGTTCAGTTGTGGTAGTTTATATGTCTCTAGGAATGCATCCATTTCTTCCAGATTGTCAAATTTGTTGGCATAGAGTTGCTCATAGTATGTTCTTATTATTGTCTGTATTTCTTTGGTGTTCGTTGTGATCTCTCCTCTTTCATTTATGATTTTATTTATTTGGGTCCTCTCTCTTTTCTTTTTGATAAGTCTGGCCAGGGGTTTATTGATCTTATTAATTCTTTCAAAGAACCAGCTCCTAGTTTCATTGATTTGTTCTATTGTTTTTTTGGTTTCTATTTCATTGATTTCTGCTCTGATCTTTATGATTTCTCTTCTCCTGCTGGGTTTAGGGTTTCTTTCTTGTTCTTTCTCCAGTTCTTTTAGGTGTAGGGTTAAGTTGTGTACCTGAGACCTTTCTTGTTTCTTGAGAAAGGCTTGTACCGCTATGTATTTTCCTCTCAGGACTGCCTTTGATGTGTCCCACAGATTTTGAACCATTGTGTTTTCACTATCATTTGTTTCCATGAATTTTTTTCAATTCTTCTTTAATTTCCTGGTTGACCCATTCATTCTTTAGAAGGATGCTGTTTAGTCTCCATGTATTTGGGTTCTTTCCAAATTTCCTCCTGTGATTGAGTTCTAGCTTCAGAGCATTGTGGTCTGAAAATATGCCGGGAATGATTCCAATCTTTTGATAACGGTTGAGACCTGATTTAGGACCAAGAATGTGATCTATTCTGGAGAATGTTCCATGTGCACTAGAGAAGAATGTGTATTCTGTTGCTTTGGGATGAAATGTTCTGAATATATCTGTGATGTCCATCTGGTCCAGTGTGTCATTTAAGGCCTTTATTTCCTTGTTGATCTTTTGCTTGGATGATCTGTCCATTTCAGTGAGGGGAGTGTTAAAGTCCCCTACTATTATTGTATTATTGTCGATATGTTTCTTTGATTTTGTTATTAATTGGTTTATATAGTTGGCTGCTCCCTCGTTACGGGCATAGATATTTAAAATTGTTAGATCTTCTTGTTGGACAGTTCCTTTGAGTATGATATAGTGTCCTTCCTCATCTCTTATTATAGTCTTTGGCTTAAAATCTAATTGATCTGATATAAGGATTGCCACTCCTGCTTTCTTCTGATGTCCATTAGCATGGTAAATTCTTTTCCACCCCCTCACTTTAAATCTGGAGGTGTCTTCGGGTTTAAGATGAGTTTCTTGTAGGCAACATATAGATGGGTTTTTTTTTTTATCCATTCTGATACCCTGTGTCTTTTGATTTGGGTATTTAGCCCATTAACATTCAGGGTAAGTATTGAGAGATATGAATTTAGTGCCATTGTATTGCCTGTAAGATTACTGTTATTTTATATTGTCTCCGTTTCTTTCTGATCTACTACTTTTAGGGTCTCTCTTTGCTTAGAGGACCCCTTTCAATATTTCCTGTAGAGCTGGTTTGGTATTTGCAAATTCCTTCAGTTTTTGTTTGTCCTGGAAGCTTTTAATCTCTCCTTCTATTTTCAATGATAGCCTAGCTGGATATAGTATTCTTGGCTGCATGTTTTTCTCGTTTAGTACTCTGAATATATCATGCCAGCTCTTTCTGGCCTGCCAGGTCTCTGTGGATAAGTCTGCTGCCAATCTAATATTTTTACCATTGTACATTACAGACTTCTTTTCCTGGGCTGCTTTCAGGATCTTCTCTTTGTCACTAAGACTTGTAAATTTTCCTATTAGGTGACAGGGTGTGGACCTATTCTTATTGATTTTGAGGGGGGTTCTCTGAACCTCCTGGATTTTGATGCTTGTTCCCTTTGCCATATTGGGGAAATTCTCTCCAATAATTCTCTCCAATATACCTTCTGCTCCCCTCTCTSTTTCYTCTTCTTCTGGAATCCCAATTATTCTAATGTTGTTTCGTCTTATGGTGTCACTTATCTCTCGAATTCTCCCCTCGTGGTCCAGTAGCTGTTTGTCCCTCTTTTGCTCAGCTTCTTTATTCTCTGTCATTTGGTCTTCTATATCGCTAATTCTTTCTTCTGCTTCATTTATCCTAGCAGTGAGAGCCTCCATTTTTGATTGCACCTCATTAATAGCTTTTTTGATTTCAACTTGGTTAGATTTTAGTTCTTTTATTTCTCCAGAAAGGGCTTTTATATCTCCCGAGAGCGTTTCTCTAATATCTTCCATGCCTTTTTCGAGCCCGGCTAGAACCTTGAGAATCGTCATTCTGAACTCTAGATCTGACATATAACCAATGTCTGTATTGATTAGGTCCCTAGCCTTTGGTACTGCCTCTTGTTCTTTTTTTTGTGGTGAATTTTTCCGCCTTGTCATATTGTCCAGATAAGAGTATATGAAGGAGCAAGTAAAATACTAAAAGGGTGGCAACAACCCCAGGAAAATATGCTTTAGCCAAATCAGAAGAGATCCCAAATCGTGAGGGGGGAGAAAGGGGATAAAAAGAGGTTCAGAAAGAAAAAAAAAAAAGAATTAAAAAAAGAAAACCAATAAAGAAAAAATATAAAAAGGAAAAAAATATAAAAATAAATATTAAAAAAACGTTAAAAAAGAAAAGGGTAAAAGTTAAAAAAATTTAGCAGAAGAAGAAAAAAAATTGAAAAAGAAAAAAAATTAAATTAACTGCAAGGCTAAAGAATCATGGGGAGAAAGCCATGAGTTCCGTGCTTTGCTTTCTCCTCCTCTGGAATTCCGCTGCTCTCCTTGGTATTGAAACTACACTCCTTGGTAGGTGAACTTGGTCCTGGCTGGGTTTCTTGTTGATCTTCTGGGGGAGGGGCCTGTTGTAGTGATTCTCAAGTGTCTTTGCCCCAGGCGGAGTTGCACTGCCCATACCCGGGGCCGGTCTGAGTAATCCACTTGGGTTTGCTTTCGGGATCTTTTGTTCCCTGAGCGCTTTCCGTAGAGTCCAGAGGGCGGGAATGAAGATGGCGGCCTCCCGGTCTCCGGCCCAGAGGAGCCGAGAGCCCGGGGCCCCACTCCTCAGTGCGCCCTCAGAGAACAGCGCCCAATTACTCCCGTCACCCTGGCCTCTGGCCACGCTCCGAGCTTACCGAGCCTGCGACCGGTTCAAGGTAACCCCGAGCTTAGAGCTCACTCCTCGGCTCTGTCTCTGTAGCTGGCTTCCCCGTTCTAATACCTGTAAGCTCTGCAACACTCAGACACCCCTGATCCTTCTGTGACCCTGCGGGACCTGAGGCCACGCTGACCCTGCGTGGGCTTCACCCTGGTTAAGCCTCTGGAGGGATGTCCCTCAGCGGAACAGACTTTTAAAAGTCCCGATTTTGTGCTCCGTTGCTCCGCCGCTTGCCGGGAGCCGGCCCCGCCCCCCGCGGTCTATCTTCCCATCCCTTTGGATTCACTTCTCCGCCAGTCCTACCTTTCAGAAAGTGGTTGATTTTCTGTTTCTAAAGTTGCTGTTCTTCTTCTCTTCGATCTCCCGTTGGATTTGTAGGTGTTTGCAATCTTTAGATAAGCTATCTAGCTGATCTCCCGCTACCTGAAGTAGTCTCAGCCTGCTACTTCTCCGCCATCTTGACTCCTCCCTCTCTCCTTATTTTTTTTATATATTTGCAAATAAACCCCCCAAATCAAAAACAATGCATCATGGAGGCCAAATAGGACACATTGGTGATGTGAAGCAGCCTATGATCACCCATTCGAGACTTCTCTTTCATCCTTTTTTGTATCTCACCTCCGGGTTCCCACCTTTTCTTATGTTGATTTAGAGTCTATAAACCAGAGTTTTCCTGATAAATGGAATACAGTTATTTTGAATGGGTGGCAGAAGGAAGGTCTTCACTGTGATTTGAGCTCTGCAGTGGTACCTGTGAAATACTTGGCTAAGTAGGAATAGCCTTTCCCTTGTGCTACATTTCTAAATTAGTAATTTGCGTCATGCTCTTCTCATTTGTGGACTGGCTTCTAGAGAAGGGAAGAGAAAAGGCCAATTCTGCTTCTCCTGTGACACAGAGGCATTAGGACCCATGGATGGGACAGACAGCATAGACTAGGGAGGGAAATTGTTAATTAGGAGACATGTTGTCCGCAGACCAGTTAAATTCCTGACTGGGGTATGTTTAAGCAGGCAGAATACCCTTTGTGAAGGTTACCATTCAAGTTTATTGTATGGGATGGGGCTTGAATTAAAACTAATACATTTCTGGGGCCCCTGGGTGGCTCAGTGGGTTAAAGCCTCTGCCTTTGGCTCAGGTCATAATCCTGGGGTCTTGGAATCAAGCCCTGCATCAGGCTCTCTGCTCAGCAGGGAGCCTGCTTCCCCTCTCTCTCTCTGCCTGCCTCTCTGCCTACTTGTGATCTCTATCAAATAAATAAATAAAATTTAAACAAAACAAAACAACTAATACATTTCTTAGATTCCTTCTCTGATTCTACAAAAGTATCTGTTCTTAAAGCTCAAATTTTAAAATTTCCATCACTTTCTAAATATGGAAGTTTTAATTTTCTGAACTCTAGTGATCTGAAATAATTTATTCTGTTTATAGACAGTATTTGACCACAACTATGCTGTGTGGAACGCTAAACACGTAGTAGGTGACCAACAAAAACTTGCAAAATCAAATTTGATTTATGTCTGCAGGTCTAAGCCTACCACGGTACACATATGGTTTTAATTTCTGTTGGAGTCAGAATATTTAAGAACAGATTAAATTAAAGTGCCACCTGCCAAATTTCTAAAACCAAGGGAAAAACATATTTATGGAATAATTGGAACAAGAGATGAGAAAGTAAGCATAGAGGATAAAGACCAGATTTTATTCCATCTATTTAAATTCAGCATGTATCAATGAGCATCTAGTCAGCAGAAGTTCTGTGCTAGGTGGTATGGTTATGTGAAGTTTAAGCACAGTTCTGGCCTGAATAATTAAATTGCCTATTGTTTCTCCTTTGTCCTTGTGATCCTAGAAATGATATATGCAGTGTTCATAGGGCAAGCTCTGTATAAGGACATTGAAATCACTGGGTTCATACTTAACATATTTAAGGCAAAAATAATCATAGAAGCTGTCTTTAAGTGGTACAGTATTGCCATTAACACTTTTACCAGCTGGGAGTTGTAAAACGGTGGAACAAATGGAAGGATCCAGGAAAGCATTCAGAGAAGCCACGTGATAAGGAGGCCTTGAGAACAGCCCCTTCCTACCTAAAAATTGTATTCTTTAGGAAGGAAGGAAAGGAAATCATTCCTGCCTACATATGAATAGGGACAGTTCCTAAAATGGTTTGCATTCAAAGGGAGAATTCTAATCCTAACGTAGGGCCCCAAGTAGTGTAGCAGTCTAAGTGGTGGGAAGGTCAGCCCTAGTGAGGTTCCTTGTGCGGGTAACCCTAGTATCAAAGGAAGTTTTTAGTAATACCAGAGGTGTTGCTATGGGCACTGATGCATAGGAGCCAGATACAGTGGAAGGAAAATAATGAAAAAATGCTGATTAGGAGCTCAGAGAAAGGAATGGAACATTTGTGCTCAACAATAAAATGTAATGCTCTGTTAATCTATTTCTTGGCTGTCCTTATTCTGTAGGTTTTTAAAATACACTTTTGTTCCTCATTTAGTTCCTTACACTATATTTCTTCCTTTCTCATCACTTTTCCTATTTTGACACTGACTTTAATTGTGAATAGATTCAGCTCTGTAAGGGCCTGAATATGAAATATAATGTCAGCATCAAGAGAACCAATGCTTTTTGCTCCATATGAAATCAAGAATGTTAGATATGGATAGTGCATATTAGAACCATTCCTAGCCGAGGCTCAGAAAAGGTTCACTGTCAAAGCCATGCAGGGTTCCCATGTTTCTTGGGGTAGAGAAATGTCTCATGCCCTTAAATATACATGCCACGGACTTAAATATGAATATATATGTGTGTATGTATAAACGATTTTTCCAATCTATTTATGGTAGGTTTGGCAAAAAAGAGATTAGACCTGAATGACTTTGTTAGCTATTTGTTAGTGATATTCCAGTTAGCTTATACATAGAATTTCTCCATTTTTCTCCCAAAATAAGAAATTAAAAGGTATTTTTCCCAAGATCTCTTCATTTTTTTTTTTATCTGTAAACCTTGCTGTCTGTAACATCCTGTAATTTTCTTTCCCACCTTGTCACTTGACTTCTTCCTTATGTCACTTCTGCATAATGGGAAATCTTGAGGCTACATTCTATCGTCCCAACTCAGTTTAGAGATGTTAACTACTTCTTTTGATTTCGATTCCATTTCCTACAAGATGGTTATATTTGATTTCCTGTATTTGTGCCCTTTACTCTTCATAAAAAACAAAAAACAAAACAAAAAAAAACCCAAAAAACTGACATCTTAAAACACTGTTGACATTAGCAGCTGTCGTGTTTGTTTGGATACCTGATTTATTTTCAAGCCTTGTGATTTTAGGGTATCTGGGTTCCCAAATATCCTCTCCATACTTTCACACTAAAAAGTCTGCCTGTTGGTATGTTGTAATCAGTGTCAATCTCACTGTGAGTGAACACCAGATCACAGAATGAAGCAACGTACTTTACTTAGTGGGGGTTCTGTGAGCAGAGGGCCAAAATGATGAGGAGATGGACTACTCCATGAACTTTCCAGAGTGCAGCTGGGTTTGAGTATCTCCACTTCAAAGGACAGCGTGGAAGACTTGAACCTTGATGCCTCAACACCACCTAGCCTCTGAGGAAATAAATGAGCCCAGGCAAAGAGTACACACGCGGCCAAATGCTATGGGTGCCACCGCTATCAGGTGGCACAGATTTAATCTCCAGGCACAGAGCTGCTGATTTGATTTAGGATAGCAGTTGTCAAGAGCAGAAGGAACTGCTGGCACAAATGGTGGCCCTCCCGGCCAAGCATGCTTTCCAACTGTCCTAGATTTAGGAGGAAGGGAAAAAGAGCCACAAGGGGGAGGGAGGGAGGGAGAGAGTATGGTAGCAGACCTTTGAAGAGTTGGGCTGTAGCTCACTCAGAGGAATTCCATTAAATGAACTCATCTGTCATCTTGCCTTTTATTGATGAGTGGCATTGCTTGGTGGCAAGTGACATAGCAGAACAAATAGCATCAGAGTCCTGGCTCCTGTTCCGCAGCACACACAGACGCGTGGGCCCCAAAACAATGAGTCATTACTTATTACATCCATTATTAACTCAGCTCAGCCTCATTAGGCTTAGAAATTGAGGAGAGAAAAAAATTAGAAGCTAAGTAACACCAAGTACCCACACGTTTAGGGAGATAGGGGGTGGTGTAGGAGAGACAGTGAACAAGTGAAGGACAGTTAAAACCAGCAACTCAGCAATGGTGACATTTTCAAATCCTGAGGGTCATGGATAGTTGATTGTGTGTTTGCCTTTTTCTGACATGATTGTGTTGAGGACTACATTTTAAAGCAGTGGGGCTGAAGTTGAATACAGGCGTACATCATTAGCTAATGCCAGCCCTTCATGATAGTTTATTAGGAGTTGTGTAGTTTCTTTATTAATAGATACTTAAAGGTTGCTATACGCTGAAACCTATATGCATGATCATATCTTCTAAAAGGGCTCCCGGAAGTAACAGAGATTACCTGCTCCTACTATAAAGCAATATGCCTACTAACTGTAAGAATAGGAACAAGAGATTGCAAGGACACAGGAATCTTCTTCCTGTTATTGTCCTTACATCTACCTGTGCTTTCTGGACATTTCTGGAAGTTGGCTTCTGCACCCAACTGGAGTGTAAGTGCTCTACTCCAGGCTTCAGATAATTAGAAGAGAGAACCACTTCCTTATTTTAGCAATACTACACAATGATCGAAATACTATAGAGAAGAATTAGAACTAGTTCCTTGGAAAAGATTATCTTCTTTTGGATGCATGTTTAGAACAACTTATGGAAGAGTTTATTTTACTCATAACAATGAGTATAAATAAAGTTTCACGTGACTCCACTTGAGACTAACTGATCAACTCTGTCTGTTTAATTTCCTGGTTAATTAAGTCAAAAAATTGGCTATGTGTTTTTTCTCCCTGAATATTAATAAAACTATTTTGCCCATTTGGTCATGAGTTCCTGATTTTGAATACATAATCAGTATGTTTCCTAGGCTTTCAAATCCTTCATGAATGCAATCTTTAAGATTTTAATCTTTTAAAAACATTATTAAAAATAGATTTCTTGAGTATTTTTTCTCATTTGAGCTGATAAAACATTTCTCTATGAGTCAATTGAAACTTACAGTAATGCTTATTATGGATCATACATATATACACACACTAGATTGTTGAAAGTGTGTTTACAGATGGGCAGCTGATAAATTGCAAGATTGCCAAGAGAAGAAAAAAAAAGTTTTTCATATTTAAGACACAGTTTTAAGTTCTTCCTTTTGTGGAGTTGTTGCTTTGCTACAGTAATATTCTGGACAGGAAATAAAGGCAAAAGTGGTCATCAAAATTGGTTAAATATACAGGTAAGCAATGACATTAACAATCCTTTTGTGGCTTAATAGGTCTACGTTTAACTATACATTTGGAAAAATGTCTTTAGAATGTGGAGTTACATACTAACAGATTGCTGGATACAGAGTTTGATTGTACATGTATCTAAGATATATTTTAATATCTCATAAAAATAAATGATTTATTCAATTATGCATTATCTAGCTATCTAATATGGCCTATTTCATGTCCATTAAGATTATGTTAATAATGAACAGTAAAACCCACTGTAACTCTCATCTAACCCTATAAACAAGTGTTATTTCTCTCCTGATCTTAGTATTAACAAAGAAAAAGGAGGAGGAAGAAGTATATATATATTTTAGTCTGTCTTGGTAATTTTGAAATTTGAGTTTCTAATTAACTATTGAAACTTAACAAACTTTCTACTTTTTGGTTTTGTTCTTGAGCAACTTCTACTTTGTAGTTATTTGGTCATTTGGATTTCTACCACTTTTAGATGTAGGAAGGATATAGATCAGTTTTATAGATCTGTAAATCTGTCTTGTATTAACTTTGCCCTCTGGAAGAACAGGATAAATCTATTCTACCAAATATCCCTTAAAAATCTTCTAAGATAATTGTTATGCCTCAACATTTTTCTGCTTTCCAGCTTATGAACACTCAGTTCCCTCAACTACTATGTGGAAGAGTCCTTTGAGGCTAAGTCAGCATACAAAGAATAAAAGTTTCATAGTAGTACAAATGTAGTAGTAATTCAGTGGCTTCATCTGCTCTTACGTCACAGTAGTACAAATGTAGTAGTAATTCAGTGGCTTCATCTGCTCTTACGCCCACCCCCTTTCCAGGCAAATAGCTTTGCGGGTTGTACAGGAGGTTCCTTCCTTGTTATTCCTCCAGTTCAAAGGGGCTAGACCCATTGGATGGCTATCATGAGTTGATAAAACATTTTAATGCACAGCTGTTTTTCTAAGGATGAGGTCATGTGCCCTAGAGTCTGTCATCCTGACAAAATTTTCGTATTATAACTGAAGGTTTCTCTGCCAGAGAACCAAGTTCTTAATCAGTCCATCTTATTTTCCACTAAAAATTGCCCCAGTGTTTTCCTTTCTGTTCCAGAAGATTTTTCTGATTTATTGAAGAATAATGCCCTTCTCCTACCAAGAGTGCCTTACACTACAGAGCAGAATTGACACATGTTCTCATTTTTCACACATAAACTCCAGTAATATAGATTTTCACCTGATTTTCTCTTTGTTACCACCTCTTCGTCAGACTCACCCTGACCTGAAGAAGGCTGGGACACAAAAATACATGAGTGACATTTTACTACCATGTAATCAATAATCCTCTACCTCTGACTCTGCCCCTTGCCTCCCATCAAGTTTAAACGCAAATCTCTCTCTTGAAGGTGAACCCGTCCCCCATCCAGTATATTGCCAAGGGCATGTAGCGGTTACTCATGTTTTTCACAGACTATGCATCTTAGCCCTTGTGAATTCTCCAAAAAATATACTTTTAATGAGACTGCCAGCCTCCCATGAAAATTCCAGCACTTCTGATATTCAGTACCATATTAGACCCTTTCCCTGAAATCCCTGGCACATATCTGACAAAATTTACAAACCATTTGGTCTACGATATTATGAACCCTTTTGGCAGTAGCCTTCTACTTCGTCAAAGATGCTCTTGAAGCATAGCATACACTTCCCCTCAGAGCTTTTTTGTATCTGACACTTGTCCATGGTGCACAGGACATCAGCCTCCTGGCATCTAGGTCTAGAGGGAGGCCCATCCTTTGTTGTAGCATAGGAAATGCAGTTAGGTTACCTTTTAAGGCATGTCACTGATCTGATGTATAAATTCACTTTCCTGGCTATGCAGGTTGAAGTAATGTCACTTTGGCCCAACAAAATTCAAAGCTTTTCCACTTTACATCAGGAAACTAAAGAGAAAATAAAATTAAAGTATGGATATTTTGATGTTCAGTATAGCAAAACCCAAACCTAATTTCTTTCCCATAGATAACTGCCTATGGAAAAAGCCAGAGCATTTACTCACCCCAGTAGAGAAACATATGGCAAAGAGAGATTCAGTGCTGTGATTGAGTGGGGTTTTTGAATGGGACTTAAATGCCCAGTAGGATTAGTTACAGGCAAGGGCTGAGTAAGTGCCCGTCTGCTGGTATGATTGAGGGGTGACAGGTAATCTCACTGCCCAAATGTATGCATATCCCCTAAACCACCATGCTGATGTTAGAGAATCATTCCTTTGGGTATTATTTCTAAAATGTCTCTGTAAAAATGCAAATACTTTACCTAGAAGTAATGGAACATTAAGCCATTTATAGTCATTTAAATTTTAGAAAGGCTTATAACATTGACACAGAGCTAGAGTAAATCCAGGAAAACAGGATATATAAAAGAATTATTGATTCAGAAGACTGAGAAGTAGTACCTCAAAGAAGGCTATGAAAAGTTGGGGATAGGAGAGAGTTGTACCTCAGAGATGACAGTAGTGTGGTAGGGCAATTCAAGGACCAGTTGGTATAAAGGGGAAGTGAAGCAACATCGAAGAACACCTTTCCAAAACTTACCAAATTCCCTCAGATCTGACTCTGATACTGTGAGATAAACCAGAATTGATGATTTTGAGCATTTAGGCCATGTTAGGAATGGTTGATTGTTGACCGGAAACAGCCCAGTGACCAGGAATCTCAAACCTTAAATTTGCCCTTGGAAAGCTGAGTGTGTACCTGAGTTTCCTTTATTTAGTGGAAATACTTGGCAGACCTTTCCCTCAGATATTATCTTCACATTGTCATTATCATTTTCTTCATTGCCCTTCAGAGTATTAAAAAAAATAATAAATTGAGCCATTGAACCAGATGGAATTAAATAGACTTTATTCAAGACCATTATAGAAAGGGAGAGAGATTGAACTCCATTGCCATTGAAAGAAAAGGGACAGGGGGTGTGTGTGTGTGTGTGTGTGTGTGTGTGTGTAGAACTAAGATTTACTCCTAGCAACTTCAAATATGCCATACAGTGTTAACTGTAATTATACTACACTGTATACTATATCCCCATGTTATTTTATAACTGGAAGTTTGTACCTTTTGATTGCTTTCACCTTTTTTTTTCTTATATGCATCCCCTGCCTCTGGAACCCACTAATCTGTTCTCTCTTCTGTAAGCTTGGGTTTTTTTGTGGGAGAAGTAGGGCTCTCTCTCTTTTTTTTTTTTAATTCCACATGTAAGTGAGATTATATGGTATTTTTCTGACATAATCATTTACTGCAATGCCTTCAGAATCTATCCCTGTTGTTGCTAGTGGAAAGTTTCATATTTTGATGACAGAGTAATATTCCATTTTGTGTATGTGTGCATGTGTGTGTGTGTGTGTGTGTGTGTTTATCCATTCATCCATCAGTGGACACATAGGTTGTTTCCGTATCTTGATTATTCTAAATAATACTGCAGTGAACATGGAGTGCAATATGTCTTTGAGTTAGTATTTTCTTTTTCTTTAGATAAATACCCAGAAGTGGAATTGCAGCTCATTAAGTAATTCGATTTTTAATTTTTTTTTAAGAAACTGCATACTGTTTTCTGTAGTAGCTGTACTACTTTGCATTCCCACCAACAGTGCACAAAGATTCCCTTCTCTCCATATCCTTGCCAATACTTTTTTTGTTTGTTTGTTTGTTTTTGTTTTTTTTTTTTTTTTTGTCTTTTTGATAATAGCCATGCCAACAGGTATAAAGTGATACCTTATGGGAGAGTATTTTTAAATGCTGGGGAGTGAGCTAATGGAAAAGTACTGGAGGACCTAGGGTCTGCAGGGTTTGGTTGGTATGATTAGGTCATCTATGTTTTTGGTAACCCTTCCTTATTGAAATTAGGCTCCCACCCTCCCACTGTGGCATGGGGTTAGGGAGTGCTGTCTCCTTCAGTGATTGCATTTCAAAGGAATGACACCCAGCTCCTTAAGAAAGACATTTCTAGCTTGTAAAAGATTTGCATCTCAAAGGGACAGAGAAGGAATTTACAATTGCAAGTTTTCTAAAGTAAGTTTTCTGAAGTAAGAAAAGGAAGGACATTTTAGTCAGGAAGAAACCTGTCTAAAGTTTAATTAAGATGAGGGGAACATTAAGGCAGTCTTTGTCAAGAGATTTCTGAGTTTCAACCCCTCCCATTTATGCTTGGTATACATTGTATATTTATATAGACACTTACAACAATAACAATTGATTATATTTCATTAATCTTTCTCCTGTGTATGTAACAGTTCACATTTACGAAGCAGTTTTATTTTTCAAACTCTCTCTCTCTCTCTCTCTCTACATATATATATATATATATATATATATATATCTGCAAAATAAATATATATATATATATTTTTCTGCAAACCTGAACCAAGCAGGCATTGTGTCTACATTACAGTTGGAGCCACAGAGGTTTGAGTCCATGTTTTATACCTCTAAGGACGCTATTAGTAGTTGTTTAGCCTTATGCATTTCCTTTTTTAATTTGATCTTAAAATACTATCTTCATTCCAAACCTAAGGAGAGTGTGTACCAGTGGGGCCAGAAGTGGGCTAGTAGAAGGTGGGTTATGAAAGGCAGGGGGCAGAATCCTCCCATGTTATTCTCCAGAAGTTGAGTTCCAAGTTCTTCCTGGCAACTTAGGTGAGTGCTTGAGTGTCTCACAGTGCTAATTAATTCTGAAAAGAAAAGTAGAAGAAATTGGAATGATTGACAGCTGCCCTACACGACAGTGTCAATGCCAGTTAACAGATGCCACTGATCATCTGCTTTCAGCTTGTTTTCATAAATCCATCAGCAGAATGGCAGGGAACTTTTATAATTTTTTTCACAGGTTTAAACTCAAGCAAAACAGCACTTTTTCTGAATAATGTACATTCAATATTTTGTAATCCTTGGGCATTATTGCCTTTGCCAGTGATTGCTAATTTTCATGGACTCCTATCAGCAGTAGCAGCTACAAAATTTAATTAGGCACATACTATATGCAAGATTCTATGAGGAGAATTCAGTAACATAAAAAGAGGTAGACAGTTTTACTCTCCACTTAAAACCAAGGATAGGAAAAACGTAATAGTACACAAAGATATAAAGCAACATTTACTAAGCACCAAATCACAAGAATTACCAAAGTTATTGAAAATGGAGTTCTGATGGCACACTTTTACAATTTCATTTATTTCCCTCTTGACTGAGAACTTTTGTTTTTGTCCTAGTACTATACGACATTGCAACATACATTGCAACATATACGACATTAATTGCTGTTAATTAAAGAAGCTTTACTCTTGCCCTCAAGCAAAGAGAGTTGATTTTGAATGAAAGTGCCTGATCTGGAAAGTGAAGGGGTAGATTGAGTAATTGTTCCAAGTTAAGTCAGAAGTCTCCTTTTAAGAATTTTAGTAATACTGTAATAAAACTGAAGCAATAGCAACATTTTTATATTCTTAAAGTTTGTAAAACTTGTATATTTCTATGTATTCACGTGATTCTTATAGAAATTCTAGTCCAGAATGGCTGTGTTTTAGAATCAAGAAGACTGAAACTCTAAGGTAGTGAGGTTGGAGGTAAGGATCAGCATAATGTCTCCATTACATCATACTATTACATCGTATCTAAAATAACAAGACTGGAAAGCATACTTACTGAAGAAGGAATTCTAAGACCTTATAGTTCATGACCTATACAAGACCAATTTTTAGACATAACTATAAAGTAGTCAGCAGCCCTACTTCCTATTCTGCAGCCTCTCTTCCTTCTAGCCATTGATCTTCTACTGTATTTCTCCAATCCCACCTGTCCCCTCTCTGGGTGGAAGGCTTGTATTGTTGCATCTTTCTTGGCAGAGCAAAGTAGAACATGAAATGTACATCCTGGAGAAATTGCCTGATATTATTATGTAGCTGCTGTGTCTCTCTACATAATCCTTCTGGTCCAGAATTAGGAAAGAGACTTTGTAAAAATTCCTGTTAGGGACTCACTAGCAAAGTTCTCTTTATCCTTCCTTCACTGTTCCACTAAAATTAGATCCTTTTGGGAATCTCTCAGACACACACAAGACCTGACCTACCTTCCTCTAGGCTTTGGTAGCACTCTAGACTTATCTCTACTGCAGCACAATGTATTACATACTATTACAATATTTTCACACTGAATATGTGAGCTTTAAGGAAAGGGTTCTGTCCTCTTTATCCTGAGCAGCATGCCAGGTACACTATAAGAGCACAGTAAATAGTTTCTAAATGATAGAATAAATGAGATGGGATGGAATAATATTAAGATGGTCTACATAGTCTCCCAATTTCTTATAACATCTAAATCAGAATAATATTGTGTTTATTAAGGAAATTCATACGGATTCTCATTCCTGGAAAGGACCCTTAGGAAATCACTTTTAAAGGTCTAACAAAAGTAAACAGCAGAGACTTGTAATTGCCAAGGAAATCTTTGTCAATGACACATAATTTTCAAATCAGAGTAGGTGAGAGCATACATCTCTTATCTAATCACTCTGAAATGTTCCTGAAACCTAATAAAGAAGATGAACTATTATGGTCCAGATGTAGCTGCACTTTAGAGCTGTTATTTTAAGATCCCTCAGTATAAAATGAACTAGATGCACATATTAAATTATTAACAGGCTAGCTTTATAAGCCTGAGCCAAGGTGCAAACAACTGGCAGAAGAGAGCTATGAAACAAAGTCGATCAAAGGGTGTGATTTGATCAACACTCAACAGACTTTCAGTTTTTCTTCTCCTTGTATCAAGGAGCTTTTAGTTGCAATTACAATCAACTGAGTGAGGTAGCATTCGGACCACCTGGAAGCAGGCAAAGCATCATTGGTTCCAGGGCAAATGCATGTAATTTGGTTCTGTTTATCTGGGTGGTAGGACATATTTTAAGATTCCCTTTTGTTTCTTCTAAGACCCATGCCCTACGCTAGCATTTTGAAGCCAATTTCAAATGAACTAGATCTGACTTCTAAGTGTGATTAAATGATACTGAATAAGCAATTGAAACTCTTTCTTTCCAAATTAAATTTCAGATTTGGAAGGAATTCTAAGTCTGAGACTTAGCCTAGTGATTAAAGAGCCTGGAAACATTTACCTTACAGAAAAGAAAATGTACTGATACTCGTATTTATGTATTTTACACCACTGTCATTTTTACAAATAAGCTGTCCACAATAGCCTTGAGTAGTAAGACAAACATTACCATCCTCATTTTATATCTGAGCAAATTTTAGCTTATTGGAGTATGTATAAGCCATCCATAGTAGAAGGCATGTTAAGTACTAACAGAAGAGTAGGTTATTTCTTTGGCCAAGAGAAATGATCAAAAGTTAAGTCAAGATGTTTATACCTGGGGACATCAGAGGAAACTTGAGATAGGGTATTTGCTGAAATTATGGGATGAAGTTTTAGATAGCATGCAAAATATTTATGGATTTATAGCAACATGCAAACTATTCCCCAACTGCATCAGTATTTGATTAGAAAAACAGAACCCCTGAGAATGATATATTCATATGTGGAGACGGGGTGGGGAGACAAACAGACATACCTCTAATAGGAACTTGACCATATTTAATTTTGAGAACTGATACAAGATTGTTTTCTTCGCATTGCAGCTTAAAAATCCTTTCCGGCAGCCAGGAAGGGATGCTAGGTAATGAAGTAGTGTAAGACAAAGACAAAATAGAAATCAGAGGATGAAATGGAACCCACAGGATGGATTGGAATCCATGTTTACTTCTTATTTCCAAGCCTCAGTGATGTGGGTAATCTTATGGAAAATCTGGTACCCTTCATCATGGTACAAAACATGTACCTGATCAAGAGGAACCAATGATACTTTGCCTGCTTCCAGGCAATATAAATATAAATATAAATATAAATCAAATAAAGTTTTTTAACTGCATGCTACAAGTTATGTGTATATTTAACCTTTTAGTTTTAAGAATTGAAAATTTTTGCTATGACTTTTTTTTAACCCAAGAATAATTTCATGCCTTTTTTTTTCTTATGTTGGGATCTTAAATTATATTTTCAGTATTTCCTTTTTGTATTGTGGTAAGAAAAAAAAAGTCAGTATACTAATACATATTTGACATTTGATGAGACAAGTTCATCTCTTATTTCATGTTGATTTTATAACTGTCCAGTGTGTGCCCAAGAAAAATATTTTTACTACTTGTGGGTAAAGACTTTTGTATGTGTCAAGCAGGTGAAGATTGTTAATTGTGTTCAGAGTATCAGTACTTTTAATTTGGAGGTGTAGGGAGCTGATTGACTTTCGAGTTTTTAAAATGATATCGAAATATTCCATTTTGTTAGTGGATTTGTCCATTTCTTCCAATCTTTGTCAAAACCTCTGTAATTTGATGATATTTTATTAGATGTATGTATTGTTAAACATACTTAATTGAACACTATTATATACTGGCCTCTATCTCTAGTAACAAAATAGTTTTAAAGTCTATTTTGCTCAAGATAAATGTATTTGCTCACTGAATCTTTGTCTTTTTCCTTTCAATGTTTATAAAGCCTCATGTTTTAGTTGTATCTTTTTTTTAAGGTTTTTTTTTAATTTATTTATTAGACAGAGATCACAAGTAGGCAGAGAGGCAAGCAGAGAGAGAGGAGGAAGCAGGTTCCCTGCTGAGCAGAGAGCCCGATGTGGGGCTCCATCCCAGGACCCCGGGATCATGACCTGAGCCGAAGGCAAAGGTTTTAACCCACTGAGCCACTCAGGTGCCCCTTAATTGTGTCTTTTATAAATGGCATATAGTTATATTTTCTTATCTATATTTTAATCTAATTTTAGAATATCTTTTACATGGTATATATTTTATTTATTTTTCATTTTAATTTTTAAAATATATGTAATTTTTAATTTTTCTATAATTTTTTATATATTTGAATATATTTCTGCCTATTCTACTCTTGAATATTCGCTTATCCTTTTCTATGCTTTTTTCTCTTTTCTTGCTTTTACTTAAATTAACTAAGATTTATTTGCTCTTACTCATTTTTGGATTTTACACATCATATTTATTACTTTATCCTTTATCTTTTTCATGAATATTTAAAGTCTGAAGTACAGAAAATATGTTACCATACTTCTAAAAAATATAAGAATTTTGAAGTAATTCATTTCTGATCACTTTCTCCTGATTATACTATTTTTGTACCAACATTTTCATGGTTTACACCTACATTTTAATTCTACAAATGACAAATTATTTATATATGTACACACAACATGTATGTATATATGTGTGTATAGTCTGTACACTACTTCTGTCTGAATCTCAAATTGTGCTTCTCAAATCATACCCATCCACAGAAATACATTTGGAGGATATTTGCTTGCACACTAGTTTATGTATTTTATTTTCTTTCTTGAAAGATAATTTTGGTGGGAATATATATCTAAGTTAACAGTTATTTTCTTTCAAAATCATAAATGTATTTTTCTGTTGTCATTAGGCAACTGTTTTTAATGTTGAAAAATCCTTTTTGATTGAGCTGTATTTTTAAGATTCTTTCTTGTTTTTTTGTATTCCTCCATTATATTATAATGTTTCTTGATATCTATTTTTTTCTTTAAAGATTTTATTTATTTATTTGAAAGAGAGAAAGAAAGAGGGAATGAGTGGGGGAGGGGCAAAGGGAGAGGGAGAAGAAGACACCCTGCTGAGCAAGGAGCCCAATGTTGAGCTTGATCTCAGGACCCCAAGATCATGACCTGAACTGAAAGCAGATGCTTAAGCAACTGAGCCACCCAGGTGCCCTGATTTCTTTATTGTTATTCTGCCTGGGATAGATTCTACTTTCTGCATCTAGGTATTTATGCTTTTAATCAACTCTGGAATATCCTAAATGATGGTCTTTCTAAATTTTGCCCTATGTCCATTTTCTCTATGGACATATTCTCCTGAGGATCTAATTAGAAGCATTTTAAGTATCTTCATTCTCTAGACCTCTTAATTTCTCTTTGATACTTCCATTTCTTAATCCTTTTTCATTTACTTATGAGCACTATCATCTTGGCTTCTTCTGACACTCATACATGTTGGCTTCTCTAATTCTGTATTTGTTGATCTTTGCTTATGGACTGATCAGATGATAGTAAGCCATGGAAACCTGCATGCATACTTTAGGGAGCTTTCCTCCAGATTGGATTTGCATATACTTCCTCTGGGCCCCGAGAGATTTCTGATTACATCAGTTCAGTCTCCAGCTGAGAATCCTAGCATAATATAGGTGTTCTGAACACAATTTCCATAACTCCCTGGTTGGCCATGGCTCAGTATCAAAATCTCAGTGGTGCAGTTGGCATCTACTTTCGGCAACCATACCCTTTGTCTACCTCTTACCCTGTAACACTTTCAGTTTTGCCTAGGGATATAGCTCACATTATTTTCTTTTTTTCCTGCCTCCCCTCTCCCTTTCCCCTTTTACTTTGTTTCCTTCTCTTCCTTCCTTCTGGACATTAGGGAATTTACAGATAGGTACTAACCCTTACAATCCCAGTAATAAAGTTGTCCCAGTTTTCAAAATTGTCTTATGCAAGATGTAACAGTTCAAGATAGGAAGGATCCCTCATGTTACTTAGTTTACTGTGTGACAGTTCAACCTAAGGAAATATAATTTTCTTTGATTCTAGAAACTTCTCAGTTTCTTTGAATATAACTTCCATTTCTTCTGGTAGAGATGGAGTAGTAGTCATAGTAATAATAGTATTAATAATAATAATAATAATAATAATAAAAGAAGTAGCATCAGTAGTTCTAGTGGTAGTGTGCTGTGATGATCCTTCTAGTAACTTCTGAGTAAAGGCGGATTAACATAGAGACTAATCCAGTGTAGCCTTGTAAACCAAATGAAAACATACTAAGTAGTTTGTATTCTAAAGAATTTATAGAATGGAGAAGCAAAAGGCATCCTTGGGTACCTATCTTGTGGAATTTTTAGCAGAAGGGCAGGGGAATCTTGTATTTTTAATAAATCCATCCTTTAACTGGGAATAGATCATTGTGTGTAGGTACCAGAGAAAGTATTGACAAAAGTTTGTCTCTAAGTAGAATTGGAATGAAACTCCTCTGAAAGAAGATCACCATTAAAAGAAACAAACAACGGGGTGCCTGGGTGGCTCAGTGGGTTGAAGCCTCTGCCTTCAGCTCGGCTCATGATTCCAGGGTCCTGGGATTGAACCCCACATCGGGCTCTCTGCTCAGTGGGAAGCCTGCTTCTCTGCCTACATGTGATCTCTGTCTGTCAAATAAATAAATAGAATCTTTAAAAAAAAAAAAGATAAAAACAAATCAAAATATTTTAAAAAAGAAACAAACAAAATTATGATTAGCACTCATTGTGAATTCCTTAATTTTTATCTTATAAATAAATTATTCTTTTAGGTGTTCCTCAAACTCCTCTTTTTGGTACTGAAATCCATGTACTTGGTCTCAACCTGAAAATGTTTGCTACCATGTCCTGTTTTTGTTTGTTCGTTTGTTTTTTGAACGTTAATGTATGTAGATTTTTATTTTATTTTGAAAGGTCTTTAAGTTTAGTTGACACACAGTGCTACATGAGGTTCAGGTGTACAACATAGTGATTCACTTTCCCTTTGTGTTATTGATACTGTATCCTATTGAGGTTTCTTTCTTTGCAACTCTCTGTTCATTTATTTATCTCCATATTCAGTTTTAATCACCACCAATTCACCAGGACAATCACAACTTGGTCTTCCTGCCTCCCATCTAAAAAAAATCACTTACAGATTTTTTTTTTCCTTCATGTCCTAATCTGATCCTGTTGCTTCATTATTCATTTTGTATTTTTGATGTTTTTTACTGACATCTCAATCTTAGCTCTCTCTTATCTCCATCTGTGTTCCCTATTCTCACACTCCCACACCATACTAGATACAACTATTTCCCAAAATACCACTGATACATGACTGTGTGTCACAGATTTTATTAAAATTTTGGGAGGTTGCAATGAAGTGATTATATCACAGTGCACCACAGAAAATAATTTATATCGTATGATAGAAACCCATATTCTAAAACACCGGAGTCTTCCCTGGGATTTTCCCCTTTTGTATTCAAATCTGTCTGTCAAGGGATTTATCTAAACAAAGAGCCCTCTGCTCAGGAGAGCAATCTTCTTTCTCCTAGAGGGCAAACATGGTTTTCAGGAGTCCTTTTTTCCTCTGATGTTATAGAACATAGGAAGTTTCTTCTCTGCTGCTTTCCTACTCTTTTCTCACACACCACACCAAACTTCAAATAATTATTCTTTTGCCTGTTCAACAATAGTCTGTGAGCTGAATGCCCATATCCCTCCTCCCAGGCTAATGAAAGTAATGAAAATTCCATGTCCAATGACCTACCCCTTTGGCAGGTGCCTTGGAATATTTATTACCACCTTTGTAACACCAGGAAAGTATTTCTCTTTCTTGTGAATACTCATGTTCCTTAAAGATAGATATTGCTTCCTGGTACCATGCAATATAATAGCTGGAACAGAGTATGTGTTTTATACTTTTTTGCAGAATGAATGATTTTTGTGTCCCTTAAATTCCTCCAAAGATATGTAAGTAGAATAAAAGCTGCCCTCAGAGTAGTATGAGAAGAGTTTATTAGCATAATATATGCAATCACAAGAAAGTATTATAAAATATCACAAGCAAAAGAACATTAAAATAATTTATAAATGCCAACCTTTACAATCATTGTCGCTAACCTTCACAATAACTCTGAGAAGTAGATAAATTAACATCCTGATTTTGTAGATGAGCAAATGAGTCTCAGACCTATTAAATTGCCAAAAGATGAATTATTTAGAGTTTATATTAGGATATGGCCTCCTGGAAGAGGGTCTTTTTAATCACAAATCACAGTCTTTAAAAAATAATAATAATAATTGAGCGTGCCTGGGTGGCTCAGTTGGTTAAGCATCTGCCTTTGGTTCAGGTCATGATCCCAGGGTCCAGGGATTGAGTCCTGCTGCAGGCTCCCTGCTCAGTGGGGGTCTGCTTCTCACTCTGGCCCTCCCCTAGCTCATGCTCTCTCATTCACTCTCTCTCAAATAACTGAATAAAATCTTTTAAAAAAAAATTGAATTTATATATCAGTTTGGAATGTCCCCCCCCCCTTTTTTTTTTTAAAGATTTTATTTATTTGAGAGGGAGAGAGCATGTATATGTACAGTCAGGGAAGGAGCAGAAGAGGAGAGAGAGGGAGGGGGAAAGAATCCCAAGAAGATTCCACACTGAGTGTGGAGCCTGACCCAGGGCTCAATCACCCCAAAGTCATGATCTGAGCTGAAACCAAGAGTCAGACACTCAGCTAACTGAGCTACCCAGGTGCCCTGGAAGGCCTTTTTCTTGTCTGATTAAAACTTCCAAGAAATGCCGGTAGTTTCAAGTGTTACAGTGAGAATCTTAGGTTAACTGGCACGGGATTGGAGATACCAGGTTCTTCCTAACTTCAGTCAAACAAAACAAAGATGAGGCAGAGCAACTACTTTCAAAAGATGAGGAGGGAATTCAGGTCACCTAATCACCAATTCCCAGTATTGAATGTTGGTCCCTGGGTCTCCCACTTCAGCATTACTCTCCGCCTGATGCTCTTTGGTGTCTTGGCCAATCAAATTCATAATTGTCCAAAGGAAATGATGTACCCACCACTTCAGTAAAAAACGTTATTTCACAATCTGAGAAATTTTCATGAGTAACACTGCTTTTTTGAGGATTAGCCAAAATTGTCACTTCAGTGTCTATGTACTTTCATCCCGCCTCTTTCAAATTTATTCTATCACAGTTGCCTATAAAATTTCTGTTTGGGAGGGACAAAGAGGATATTTCAGTTAAAACCATTGCCTCAAATCCTGTATGCTCCTTCAGACTTTGAAAGGGCCAGTAAGCTTGAGAAACATTGAACAGATATTTTTTCATATGTTCAGCAGATACTAAGTAACCTACTTTATAACTAGTACTTTGTAAGACCCTGAGAAAAGAGTGAAAATATGGGATTGGTGGAGGGCAGCATTAGTCCTGTTCTAAGTGAGCACATGGGATAAATAGAGCTTAATGGGTAGTTAAAGCACAGGTTTACAGTTATTTTGTGAGTGAGACAGGTAGGAGAGAATGTCTATGAACCCCACGGCAAGAGACCTTCCTAAGATTTTGGAGGGTCCATGATGCCTTCCAGGAGGCAGGGCTATCTCACCTGAGCACCTCCACTGAGAAGCACAAGGAAGAACATTATGTGAGGAGAAGCACAGATGCACGTAGGAAAAGGTTAATGACAAAACATTGTCAGTTTCAGAAAACAGGATTCAGTATTGCTGAGATGCGACTGAAGAGGAGCTGTGGTCCAGATCAATATGCAAAACAAAGGAGGAGTCAGGAGTGAAGGAGAACATTAGAAAAATCCCCCATTGGTGGGGGTTGGGGGGCAATTCTAATACTCATTGCTACCTAATATTATATACCGTTTGAGCTTTGAGTCTTTTGTTACCTGTTTTCTCTCAGAATCTCCATTAAAATGCAAATGTAGTTGCAAAGTGTATTAATCAAAACTCCTTTACAAGCTGAGAACTTGGTGGTTTTTAGAATAGTTGAGCGTGTAGGTGGAAAATTGCCAAAGGAAACTTCACCCATTCTACAATTTTGCTGCAGGCCACCTCCACTTGTAATTATCATATCCTCCTTCTACTCCCTAGGAGGGCTGTATTAATGCTTCAGTGCCAAGACCTTAAGGCAGGGGCTTCCAGGCTGGCTGGAAGCAAACAGTAGCGAAAATGTCATCAGCACATCCTCAGTAGGTTTCCACCAGTTTCTGCAGACTCTGAGATGTGATTCCAAAGTTTTCTGGGTAAGCTTCCAACTCTGGCCTTCTGAGATTCACCCATCACCAGTCTTTAATCCTCTCAAATGTTTGAAAATGATAATCATATCCCTCTTCCCTTGAGCTGTGAAGATTGCATTTTTACTTGGTTCTTCGTAAATCAATCCTTTCTGACACATACGCGATGGCTTTGCACCAGATTTACAATTGTATTGTTAATTTAGGACAAGATCAGTGTATACACAATAATTTAAGGAAAAAAATCTAAATAGATAGGCAGGAAGATTTTAAGTACAAAATCACAGATTCTGGTTATCTATATCGCTCCTTCCTCTCTACCTTTTAACTTCAGAGACACAATAGGAAACTCTCAAATTGGGATTTATAGGGGTGCCTGGGTGGCTCAATGGGTTAAAGCCTCTGCCTTCAGCTCAGGACATGATCCCAGGGTCCTGGGATCGAGCCCGGCACCTGGCTCTCTGCTCAGCAAAGAGCCTGCTTCCCTTCCTCTCTCTCTCTCTGCCTGCCTCTCTGCCTGCTTGTGATCGCTGTCTGTCAGATAAATAAATAAATCTTCAAAAAAAAAAAAGGGGGGATTTATCATTAATTTACATTAGTGCTCGGTATCCACTGTATTCCTTATTTCATGGTTTTCAATAGCTTATTTGGTTGCCTGTATGGAATTCTGAGCCTAAAGATACACAGTTTTCCTAGAAAGGAAGGAAAGTTTAACAGGACTTAACAAGCAAGTGTAGAAGAGAGAGGTGTAGATAAAAGTTTGCAGAAACAAAGGATGCTGACTAGGTGGCTTTTTTATATGTTTAAACAATGCCCAGAAAGATACCATAACAGAGTTTTATCATAATCCATTCCCACCCTACCCCCCCTACCTTCCTTTCTTCCTTTTATGCTAATGACAGGTATGATTCATTAATTAGACCAAGACAATTTCGAGGAGAATCTAAAGCATACATTTTATGAGTTAGACAAGTGTGAGTTTAGTCTTCAGATGGCTATTTTTTCTTCAGACTGATTATATATGCCCAGGATAATGGAAGAGGACCTGAAATAAGAGCAGAATTTATATGTATTTTATTTATTTGCAACATATAGCATTGTAGTAGAGATCATTAAGACTCACTATACTTAAGCTATAACCCATTTGGGAAAAGTGAAATGAAGTACACATTTTTACACATACAAGGAATGTAATTTCCAAATTCAAATTATTTTGACTCTCCCCCATTCTCCCTTCCAAAGCCTTTTTTGCCAGACTAGATCTATGACTTTGGCTGTTGACTTGATGAAATGAACCAGATAATTGCCAAATTTTTACTTTATTATATGCCCATGTAGACACAGCCTAATTGGACCTTATAATGAAATGTTTAAATATATCCATACATTTTGCACGAAATGAAACCCCACGCCAGTCCTCCTCCTAGAGCTTGGTCACTAGGGTATTTAAGGATGCACAACTGCAGCTGATGCAGAAGTTCTTTCCCAGATGTTCAATTTGACCTGGGGCAGCTCAATCAAAGTTTGTAAGGTTTCCAACATTCCCAGTGGGAATTTACAGAAAAGGAGGCATATGGATTATTCTGGCAAGTGGATATGCAGACAGAAACTCATGTGCAGTGACTCCAGAACTTGAAATCTCCCTGAGAGCAAGTCAAATAATAACATTATTTGTAACAATAGGATTAATAAATAATGGAAGGAGCAGTGTTAGTGCTTTTAAAGGAAATGAGTCAACAACCCGTAAAGCAATGGCAGTGAAGAAAGTGAGGTTGCCCACTGAGAGAGAGAGACAGCAGAGATGCAGGAGAGAGAAAACACAGCAGGGGTGAAGCCTAATGCAGAGCAACTCTATGGTAAGGGAGACAGGCAGACAGAAGTTCAGGAACAACTCCCCTCTCTGAGTTTATCGCCTGCATCCCAAATCAGTCAGATTAATGCCATATCTTTATGCCAAGATGTCTAAGCCATGAGGAAACTAATTTTTACTTTAGAACTATTAAATTCAAACCAACAGTTACACACTGAGATTTTATCATATGGTCAGCAGTGTCCTGGGCACTCTGAAGGAAAGCAGGAATTTAGGGCCTTAGACCTAGTTAAAAATTAAATAGTTTTGTGAGATTATGCAAGGCATTTGAATTTAACCCATTTTGTTTGTAAAAACAGAGGTATTAAATGTCTGCCTTTATTTTTATATATGTGTGTGTATATATATACACACACATATATGTATACACACACACACACACACACACACACACACACACACATGGACATGTACACAGACACTGTACTCCAGATAGCTAACAAACCTAATTGAAGGTTAATATATGTATAAATATTAGGTTATCAGCAAAAATAATGAACTTGTGCACCATTTGTGGATTAAATACTGTGTTCCAATGTAGGCAATGTAATTACTCTAAGAAAGGAGAGCTTGATGATGGTTGAAAAGGATTTGTAAGAGGTTTCCTGAAAGGTGAAGTTTGACCTGAGTTCAGATGAGCTTGTTAGCTTGAGCGAATTATGGAGAATATTTTCCTGAAGTTTAAAACCATGAAACGTGAATCAGTGGTATAGAAGGATGACCAGTTAAGCCTGGGTCACAGAGGAATTGTGTTGAGTATGAAAGAGTACAGTAATAGGAAATATGACCATTTGAGGTAGGCAGAATTGGAGACCTTAAAGAGACACCAAGAATGTTCAGAAAGCTCTCATTCCCATTTTGCAATGTTGGAGTGTTATGACCTGATTCTTGAATTCATTAATATTCTTCACTCATTGACAATGCCACCCACTTAGACACTTCAACCATTACCTTCCTCTTCATGAATTACACTCTGAAGACCTTGTTTCTTTCTCTTCCTCCTCTCAGGCAGACTATGTCAAGGTATGGTTGACATAGGTGCTGCTGCATGGCAGAGAGAGGTGGTTACCTGGGAGCTGAGGAAGAAGAGTTGGAAAATGAATGGAACATGTACTTGGGAATCATCTGTGATTCAAATCTGAGTTAAAAAAAAAAAGTTATCATGTCCACAGAGTATATATAAAACAGAATATGGAATCAAAGTCAAAAAGTTGGGAGTGAGACTGGTGAAGAGACAGAGCAGATAGATTAAATGAATGGAAAAGCAAAAAGCAGGCATCTAAGATGTATATCATGGATAGGGTTAAAAACTTTGATATTTGTCATCATTAGGAAGTAGCCACATATTCAAGGGGAGAATGGAATCTTTACAAGCATCTTCTGATCATCAGATGTATGGTATATATCTTAATTTTCAAGAGGTATTTACATGGTATTCTTATTTTCTTGAACTCTTCAGAACTGCATATTCTTTTTCTTTCTTCACCCCCTAATCACTATGGTTCCCTTCCTAGCCCCTTTACCTCTCCCGTTTCTGAAATTCTAGTATTCTGTAAGGCTAAAATGGAGGGGTTGCAGAGAAAGAAACCACCTCACTCAAAAATAGAATTATTTATCCTGTGCTCTCTTTTTATCAAGTACAAGACTCTCGTCTACTACATATCACTTTACTTGCAAGCAAGTATATATCTGTATCTGTGAAGTCTGAGATTCTCGAAGGCATGGGCCATTTTATCAATGGGTTAATTAATGGCTGCTTGCATAAACAAATGATTGTCTCTACCCATGTGGTCTAAAGGGGTATTTCAAGGATGTATTTGAAACACAGCCCAGCAGCTTAATTCTCTCCAGACTTTTTACCTCATTTATCTAGTCACATGATTTATCTACGCTTACATCCTATTACAGGCCACTGTCATCTCTTGTCAGAATACCCAAAATAATTCTCTGAACCCATACTTGATTATATCCAATCCCTTCTGACAATGTGAATAGAGATTGTTTTAAGAACAAACATGATACTGACAAATTCCCACCCCATCCCCACATGAAAACCTGCAATTAATGTCCATGGTTCTTAGAATGAAATAATTAATAATGAATTAATAATTCTTACCACAATTTGAAATATTGGAGAGCAACCCATTGGTGAACCATGATATAATATTTTAAAAGAAACAGAAAAAAATGAATAGACGATACCAAAGAACATCATCCATATTTAGGGTAATTATTAATTGCACATATGTGCATGGATATGGGCTTCCAATATAAAATGTAATTTTTACTGTAGATCATAGTTTAGTGATCATGAAAACTTTGGCCTCTGCTGATCTTGTTGTTTTCATTTCCTGCTGTTCTTTGTCTCTTGCTTGCCCTACTGGTCTTTCCTTACAAGATAGCCATTGCATGTCTTCTATCTCAAGGACTTTGTACATTATCCTTGAAAAGCTCTTCTTCCATTTCTTTATGTGCCTAAATTATCCTCTAATCCATAGTTTAAACAAAGCTTCAAGGAAAATTTCTCAGCCTTAAGATGAGATTAGTTTGCCCTTTTGTATATTATCCTAACACCCTAAGTGTTACGTTTCCCTAACATGGATTCTTTGTCCTGGTCCATTATTTATTGAACAATATATGATTATTATGAAGCAATTATCAACACAGACTTTAGTCTTCCAGTTTTAATACCAAAAAAAATGACTTTAACTTAATATATTATGAATTACAGGATATATCCTTTGACATGGTGCTTGGTTTGCATATGAGATAATAATATTTGGAAGAATTCAATAGTTATGGATTAATTTCTTCTATTTTATCAGATTAGCCATTTCAAGCACAAACTGTAGTCTCTTTCTCTGTTTAAGAAGATCTATTTTGTCTTTCTAATTTAGTTCTGAGTCCATTTGTTCTCTCCCTCAAGCTCCTCTGGAGAATCAGTGTCTAATAACATTTCTTTTTTGTTTCTTTAGGCACAATCCTTTAGCCACAATTCTTTAGACTCAACCTACTTTAATTCGTGGATTCATCTATGAAAACATCTATCCATCCTTTCAAATGAGTATTTATTACACATTAGTTGTGGAGTGGTAGATGAAGCTGCTTTAACAGAAATGCCCCAAAATTAGTGATTAAGAAAACAACAGAGAAGTTGATTTATCTTTCACATAACAGTCTAAGGGGAGGATTTCAGGATGTTAGTGGCTCAACTCCAGAGGACTAAGCTGATGGGAATTCTGTTGTCTTTAATATTCAGTCTCTAAAGTAACTGGACTCATTGGCCCACTAGCACAGGGGGAGAAGACAGGAAGTTCAGGATCAGAAAAATCAAAGGAAGTGGAAGTTCACATTTGTCATATCTGCTCATATTCCATTGATTATAGTTTGGTCATATGGACAAACCTAGCCGGAAGAGAGGCTCAGACACATTGGTGCAGGTAGAATTACCATGTTCCATCTTTACCTGTGTTACTGTTGAAGAAGGGGATAGCGGATATAGAGAGACAATTACCAGTCTCTATTATATTGAATTTGAGAAAATCATGTGAAATGTTAAGAAAAAATGAATACTGGATTCTGTAATTAAAATAGTTAAATGTAGCAGAGGACAAACTAGTATAGAAGTAACTATAATACTGTGCCAAAATCATGTAAGTGGTAACTGGGAGTCATAAATGTTATAGAAATTCACAGAAGGGAGAAAAGTTGCAGATTGTGTGCCTGGAAGCCTTCAGGATATTGATGAGACATGAGCAGTATCTGGAAGAATGACTGAGGCTTCAGCAGGTGAAAGTAATTGCCAGAAATGTACATTTTCCCTCAACTTCTCTGTTGCTCAGTTTTTCTGTCCTAAACATAAATTTCTTATCTACTTTAAAATCTGAAGGTACATATATAACATCATATTTAAGCAAGTGGTTGTTAATTCATTATAGCTGCCCAGTGTCCTACATTTTAAATTTTGTGGGAAACACATTTTTTTTTTCATGGGGTTGAATTCATTGAAAAGCACCCCTTTTGGGAATCTAAAATATCTTTATGAATATAATGGGAAAATATAGGCTCTAAATGGAATCATTAGTTCAATGGCTGTAAATAAGTTGGCATGTGCCTTGTGTCAAAAGCTGCTCATGGGCCCTGAGCCCACAGATATTAGTGAAAAAATCCGAAGAAGTCAGAAGGCTGCAAGAAAAACCTGCTGTTCATTATGGACAAGTTAGAGATGATGCCATTACCTCATATTGCCTCCAAGGTGACATGGAAAATGTCTGCTTTGTCATGCATTTGTTCAGGGTCATGTATAATGCACTGCTTATAGTAGTGGATATTCAGTCTCATGTGCAAATATATGATTGGTTAATCTGTTGAAGAGAAACTAAGTGGGACTATCACATTGTTAGTTGCAAAGAAAGAAACCTTTTTTCCCCCTATTGCTTTAATCAGCTAAGTGTTCATTCTCCTACAGAATATTAGAGTCATCCTTTTGACTTCTCACAGAAATTTAGGCAATAGATGTGACAAACAGATTGACTTCTACTTCTTAAAATCTAAACAGGTCTAATCTTTCAGGGGTCTGAGGTGTTACCTGGCACAGCTGGGTTTCTGTCAATTTTTCTTGCCCATCTGCTGCCCCTCTAACCCAATCCTCCACCCCAACTGGTATTTCAAAGGCATAATGTTTCAAATTTTCACCATTTTTAAAAATGACCACAGTAGGTATGAGTATACCACCTGGTATACTCCTGACTCAACAGAAGGGAAGGAGACACTGTTGTTAGCTACTTGACCAAAAATGGTGAACAGTATCATCTAGCTACAATTCCTATGCTTTTCCTCAAACATTGTAAGGCCTAAATTACCTCTCAAAGCAGCTCCCAGCTTTTCATAATGACGTAGATCTTACTAGCTTAATCCTAGCCTCTTCTTCAAGACCCTTTGATTTTTCTTCTCTGATCTTCATTTTGTCTCAGCTACTTTCTTCCAAGTAAAATTATATGACATCACTTGGTATGTGATCTAGTACAATGCATGTGTGCCATTCACAGATGTATTTATGATTCAGTCTTCAGTAACAATATTGTACTCTATTAGCACACTTGACAATCTTTGTTGTATTACATCAACTGACAAAGCAAACTGTTGATTAGTTGAGATAGTAGTTAAGGTTTGTGAGGAAGAAAGGAAATGAAGTCAGGAATACAGTATCTGAAACAGAAGTTTATTTTCCATTGGGGAAAAACCAAGTTATATTCTACAAGTCCAAGGTGGACAATGGTACTGTCATTCTTAACATGTGGGAATTCTCCAGCTCTCACCATTTTTGTGTAGCTCTAAAAGAAAGAAATCAGGAGAGTACACAATTTTTGGTTTTGTTTTGTTTTCAGAACAAGAGCTGGCACTCGTACACAGCGGTTTTCCTAATTTCACTGGCCAGAACTTGGTCACATGGCCATAATTGGCATCAAAAAAGACTGGGGAATGTAATTTTTAGCTAGATGGTCATGTATCTGTCTACATGCTGTTAGTATAAATTAAGCAAAGAATGGATATTAGGCTATAATTAGTCATCTTCCACATTTTTTTTTTTTTGGAGATATCTAAGAGCCAATATTCTTCAGTCATACATACAAAAAAGTTCAGTTTATCAAAGGGTAAATGCTTCTTGATTCACCATCTCTCTGAGCTGAGGTCAGAAGTTTCTTCCAGGAATGCAAGTTGCTTTAAGGTGTGGCTCTCAGACCAATTTTCTATAATCTTTTGCACTCTCCAGATAAAACAATGTGCCATCAAGGTCAAGCTCTAAATAATTTATTTTTTTTGACATGCTACACTTGAACAATACTTATCAGAATTTTTCTTTTAAAAAAATATAGTTGTGCATCATTGTCATTAAAAAGTCTGCCCATTTATCCTAATATTTAGATTTCCATTAAAATTTAACATCTCCTTCTACTTTAAAATCCCTGAGGTGGTATTTTACATATATTCTTCTCTCCATGCTGAAGAGTTAACCTGTGATAATCTGCACACATTTTTCTAAAGCCTCATTTTACCCAAGGATTTCTGGTACAATGAAGACTAAATAAGCTACCTTTAATTGGCATTTGTTACGTATTACAACTTCCATCATTATTAAAACACGGGGCTCTACTTTAGTTTTCTTAATCCAAATGTTTTTAATTTTTAAAAAGTTATCTAAAAACATGGTTTTGTAATTGAGCAGAATACAAAAACTTTTTTTTTAATTCCACTTTATGTGCTAGACCTTATGGGAAATTAAAACACAAAACACCACACAATTCACTTGGCCTTATGAAATGTATTCTTTAGGTAGGAAAACAGAATCCACTTTCATTAAACTATTAACGTGAAAATATAGCACATGATTAAGGGGCAAACATTATGTTACAGACAATAAATGCTTTTAGGTATTAGAAAAGGAGCTCCTAAAAAGCAGACTCTGTGTCCTGTTTCTTCATGTTTTGCTTTGTACTCAGTAGTTACACAATAAATGTTTGCTGAAAGCGTCAGCACTTTTATCCTGAGTCAGGGCCTTAAAATGGTTGTCCCAAGGTTCAATGGTCATGAAAGAAGGATCAAATTCAGTAAGGAAAGTATAAAAAAAGGCCAACATTAAATGAGAGATCAGAAAGATTCCATTAGGTCAAACTAACTGATTCCAAAAAAGTTTTTTGGACATTTATTCTATAGTCAGAATCTACTACTTGGCCCAAGATTTCTGAGCTGCTAACTTCTCTGTGCAGTAGTCTTTAGTGTAGATTAAGAGGTGGAGGGGGGGTGGTGGTGAAGGCATTCCTTACCAAATACACACTAGCTCACATTAGGGTATGTGTGGTCACTTGTGCATCTTAAAACTTTCTGGAAAAAAACTTCCCTATGTCTATAGAAGGAAGGCACTAAATTTGGGGGTAAAAGCATTTGATCTATGTGGCCTCTTGAGTGCCATGTCAGTGGAACACATTAACTTTTCCCAGCTCACTCAATTGCCCTGTCCTTCACAACTGCATCACTATGCTGAAAAACGCGATTTTCATAGAAACGTTCAATTTTGCAGCTTAGAGACTTTGTGAAGGAGAAAAATATCATTTTTGCACTTAAACTTCTCCTTAAATCGCTCACTTCAGAAAGTTAAAATTGGCCCCGAATATAATGACACTGGATCAACATATGTTGGGATATTTTTAACCCTTTCATCTTTAGTTAGCTCTGCTGTCCTTTGGTTGTCTACCGCAGGTCAAACATCCAAACTGGAAAGAAATAAAGCTTCTAGCTTTTCCACCCTGCCCACAAACAGTTTGAAGTATCTGGATATTCTGAATGCTCAGATTTCAGTTTTTTGTTTTTATTTGGCTACTTGAAGATAAGTAACACTTTTGGCACTGAATTCTACACATTAGGACTACACAGGACTGTGGAAATATTCCCGTAAAAGAAAGGCTGCTTTTAACTCAGTATCATTCATCAACCTTCTCTTCCCCACACACATACACCAAGGAGTCCTGACTTCATTTTCTTTCTTAGTCTGCTTGTTTACAAGCCATCTGTAAAAGAGCTTCCTTTTCTGTGAAGACTAGGATAAAGCATTCAGGTTTTAGTCATACATATTCAAAAGTGAAGTTGCGAGAGTCTTCACATCAGAAGATAAGGCTGTATATTTGGTTTTTTAAAAAATCATTGAGTGGTTTCTGAAGTTCTCTTTGACAGTTTATCTATCATAGTTCCTCTATTGAATATTCTAACACTGTGCCTATTTAATCTTCTGATGTAAACAAAAGTTTAGTTTTTTACATCTCCTTCACTATCTGACAAAAATTTGAGACTGAATTTTGATTTATCTGTGAAAAACAACTATCCAGAGTAATGAAAATACCCCCCAATAAGCAAAATGCCTATAGCATAATTCTGTTTATTCTAGATTCTTTTCCTTATCTCTGGCTTTCTTTTTATCATTATCAGTTTAACAAATATTTACTACTCACTGTAGATAAACCCATTGTATGGCACTGTGGGGAGAAAAAAAAGGGAACAGGAAACAATCTGTTTCCAAGTGAGTTTTGCAATCTCCTGGGATACATTAGTCACCCTTCTCTTCCCATATTTGCCTCATAAATATTATTTACATTAAAAATTCTATGCTGACAAAATCCTATCCTCCTCCCCATCATCCCTCTTTCCATTCACATCAATAAGATTTATTCTTAGTACATTTTTTTTTGCAATTAGGGATGAAAAGAAATACTAGATACAGTTCCCATCTTTAAGTAGTTTGAATTTAATAAAGGAAAAAAACCCAGCTGATTATTTATTAATTTATTTATTATTCCTAAATTATATAATCAGTTATTTAGTTGAGGTCCCAAACTTCTGATTATAAGAATTCCCTGGTGTGCTTTTTCAAAATATTTTCCTGAGCCTTTCTGAGCTGGATGTTATTTCTCATCTTTAATGTTCAGGTGAAGCTGCTGGTTCATCTGCAGACTTTGAGTACCAAGGCCTCAGGACATACTGAAGCTGATTTTATGGTGAAAGGATCCAGTAAACTATTTTTTATGCGGACCCCAGGTTTCATCATGCTAGGTTCCGTAACACTGATCTCATTTTTACAAGTGAGAAAAAAAAAATGGTACAGCCTGACTAAATGAGTGTTTCCCAAAGCTAGCTATAGATCCAGATGGCTTTTCAAAAACTTTTACTTTTCCCTACTGAATAATACTCAAGTGGGAGATGGCCTGGGCATTGCACTTTTGAAAAGCTACCCAGATGATTCTTATGCATCATCAGGGTAGACGTCTCCGCTCTATCACTTATCCACACTTATTACAGCAAGTTAGAGTAGGATGTTAGAGCCCACAGAGTGAAGTGTGAATATGAATCGTCACTCAGTTTTATAACCTCTGCTAAATGTAGTACTCATTAGTACTGTTCTCCTTGCAGGCACAGAATAGAATTGCATATCCTGGTCTCATGTTGTTGGGTTGGGCCAAGTGACAAGTTCCTTTCATAGGGGACAGAGAAAGGTGAAAGTGAAATGTCAAAGTCTTTTTCTAGTGTGTGAGTACGCCTGAGGAATGAGGTTTAGAGTAGATTGACACCTTTATTTCACCTCTCATGTTAATAAACCTTTGGATTTAAAAAAAAAAAGGGTATGACAATTTATTTGAAAGCACAAAGCTAAGCTGTTTTGCATGATCAAGGAAGAGGGGCTGATTGGCAAAAGTAGCAGTCATGAGCCAAAGAAGAGGGACTCCACTAAACTGAGAAGAGGGGTGTGATATGAGAGGAGAATCCAGGGGTGGAGGAATGGAGGTGGACAGCAAGAAAGAAACATCTAGGAAAGAGGAATTTTTCTGAAAAGCTGAGAGGAGAATGGTGATCCAAATGGCAGGTAAAGGATATTTAAGAAGAGAATGGGTATTATCCAGTTTTAGTAATTTACATATTACTAAGTAGGTACATTAACTACTTATATGTGTGGATGCTTGTATTTAATATGTACGTATTCAAGACTTGAGCCTAAGGAAATGAGCTCTAAGAACTTGGAATATTAATAAGGATTGATAACTTAGTATAATGTCTTTGCAAAATTGAAGGAAATGAAAATTATCTTTGACGCCCATTCATACGCCCCCATAAACTCCTATTCATCATCACCTATAGACCTCTTTTCTTTCTCACCATTCTCAGGACAAACATCTATAACATATTCTGGATTTGCTTTTTTGTTTTTTTACTTGATTTCCTGTTGCTTTCAACTCATCTATTTTTCACTGTTGATGGTTGTTTGTGTTACTTCTCCAAGGGCATTTTCATACTAGAAAATTAATAAATGAGCAAATATTTATGGCAGATATGTATATGGACATTTAGAGGTGACATTGTAGGCCAGTAAGACAGATTGATACTTTGGCCTGGGAAAATATAATACAAAAATATCTAATAAAATTCCTGTGATAATTGAACTATTTTAAGGGCCAGACTAGAGTACTTGGAAGAGGAAGATAGTGCTATTTTTGAGGCATTTTGCAGAGTTTATCACATGTAAACTTCTCAACAAACTGTGAACCTGTGAGCTAGGTATTTTGTCACCACTCTTACATATCAAAATTAGTAAACCAACAACAAATTAAAGTGAGGAATAAGAAATTTGTCTATACTACATGCCCTTAGTAGTAGGTGGTGGAGTCCAGGCCCAACTCACTACCGTAAGATTCTGAAGATCCATCCTTTTTCATTCTATCTCAACTGATACAAATATTTGGAAATGGAAACCTTTGGTCAGTTTTGCACCAGAAGGCAGAGCAATAAACATGGGTAGAATTTTAAAAGATGAAGATTTTACTAATTTTTTAAAGCACAAGACTATCTAATAATGGAATAGGTTGCCTCAGAAGTGATTTCTGCCTTGCTGAAAGGGTTCAAAGGGAAGACGGATGACAATCAGCCTGGGATATTGCAGAAAGGACTCCTTCTGTTGTCTGAAGTTGGATTAGATGTCAGCCAAAATCCTTTCTAAATCCCCAATTCTATGCCTCTAGGGCCCTAAATGCTGTGTAGTGCGGAACAGAATATAAATAAGTTAAGAGAAGCGATCAATCAACAGATACTTAATACATTTCTACAGTGTGTAAGGCACCAGGATTCTCATCTCACACCATGAAGATAGCTGCTTCTCCTACTTACTCCCTGATCTCTGAGAGTGTGAAGGAGGCTTGGTGTCAGGAAGGAAGTAACCAAGAGAGAAAGCTGTCAAAAAAAAAAAAAGGACCAGGGGGGAAAAAAAAAAAGCCAAATGTTAACTTCTCACCATTTGCTCAAGTCTGGCTCTTCATGCGCCTCTTCTTAAAGTTTTGTGTTGACCTCTCCCCCTCCCCTCGGTGTCAAAATGTGGGGGAAGAATCCTGCTGATTGACTCATGAAACACATTACCAGAAGCTCTCTATTTTAATAGTTAAGGCCACGGAAGCAATTTGTACTTTACTTAGAAGTTTATTGCATTTTGATAATTGCTTTTCCCCTTGAACTGTAGAGTTTTAAAATATAATTTTTGACTGACTATAAAAAGGGAAAAAAAATCCATATAACTTTAAGAGCATTTTCAAAGCTTTTAAAGTCTCCACTAAACCAAAGCAGCCCAAAGTTACCTTGTTGAGTTGTTTCAAGTTAGCTTTATAATCATTTTTTTTAACCCTCCCACATCCAAAACACCCAGAGGAAAAGAAATGACAGAGATGTTCTCTCTTACAGAGAATTATCTCCAGGAACAGTGTTTCTGAAGGATGCATTGAAGGGAAGAGAATATCAAATAACTCACCAACGAGCTTGGAGGGCTCTGTTTTTATGCACACAAATAAAAAATAGCCTCAAGTACTCAAACTCATAGAACTCAGTAGTTAAACAGTGTCAGTGAAATTAGCTTTAAGGATAAATTTTCCTATGGGTCATCATTTTTCAGGTGTGAACTTCCATATGGGCTTTTAGTCAATGGTCTATGCTGGTTTATCAACATAAAAATAATGACTGATGGAGACCATCTCTTAGGAGTTACAAAACCCTTTTATAAATCTTCTCATACATACTCTGTACATGTGGAGAATATTTACTTTATCTAGATCCATACACATAGCTAGGATAGTTTAAGATACTATGTGCCATTTGAAAATGTTTCCTAGGATTGCTTTTGAATTTTTACACTTCCCTCTAGCTATATTTGTATTAGACTTAAATTTAATTAAATCAGCTGTTTGGTTTCAACACAGTGACGATTCACAAGTGTTGGTTAGCCAGCCATCTGAAAATCAAAAGAACAATCATCTGCTTGTCTATAATAATTTATATTCAGTAAACTATGTTCATCCTTTATTTATTTGATGATCACAACAACCTTTTATAGGTTTATAACTTCTATTTTCTGGAAGAGGTCATCAAGTTAGCAGAAGGGTTTAGTGACTTGCGAGTACCCCACAGGTAGATAGCAATAAAGCCAAAGTAGAAACCAGAATTGTTGATTCAAGATTTAAATTGGAAGCACCCATTTTGAAACCAGTGAGGCAAATTATCTTCCACCCTCTTATTTCTGTGAGTAAATGTGGAAAATTGTGAATTTAGAAAAATGCAGATACCATAGGATAGAAGAGAGTTTTCCACAAATGATTTATACTCAAACAGAATATTTCAAGGAGGGGGCAGTGCATGTAGAGCACTCATTTTAAACATGTGTTTCCTTTTCTAGTGCAACCGATACTGAGTTTATTATAATATCTGTGTAATAAATCCACGGATGATAGACCCATAGTGGGTGATGAGGGGAAATTAGGTGAATAACAGCTCATTTATCTAATATTCAGTACTTTTTCAAAGTGCTTTCAGTTATCAGTGATATTTGATAAAACACCCTAGTGAGGTTGACAAGGCAGAGATTTGTAGTGTTGGGCAATAGAGCTAGTTAAGTGACAATGATGATTTTGTAAAATTGAAAGCCTTGTAAACAACATATACTCTTCTACATAAATGTCCTAAAAAAGTAATGATAATCCAGTTCACAACAACAACTGGACTCTTCAAGTGAATTACGTTACCTTCACATATATTCAGGGTATGCTGTTCTTCAGTTTATAAAGATGAGGAAACAAAAGCAGTTAGAAAAGCAGACTTCATTACTTGGGCAGTTAGTGCAGAACCAGCAATAGGTGGGAGCTAAGATAACAATGGACAGCCATACTTCATTCATGGTGCCCCTTACTGTCTCTGTCAGAGGAAATTCTTTGCTAGCTGGGCCATGAGTCCAGTCATTGTGGCACTTCCTGTAATTTTTGATGAGAAGCCATATCCTAGTGTAAGTATAAAATGATTTTTTCTCCATGAGTTTTATGGAAGATTTTTCCCTCTTTGCATCACAAGGTTGTTCAATATTATATTGGGAAGCACTTTGAACTCCTAGGAAGATAAGTGCTATTTAATTGCAAAGTGTTATTAGTCCTATGACTGTCATTATGTGCACCAGCACAATTTTACAGTTAATGCATCTCAATATTACTGCTGTTGACATTCTTCACTTTTTTTTTTTTTTTTTTTTAAACTGGCTCAACGGCAGAATTGGATGTCTCAGGGTACTGGTTATTGGAAATTGGATTCAGAGTCTCTTGCTTCTAGGTTTTTAATATCCAACACATTGCTCTATTACCCCATGCTGAATGGTATTTTAGTAGTATCAATACTGTCCTCACACAGGATTCACAATCCCGCAACATTAAGCATCAGGTCTAGTTGATGGGAAAAGATCAATTTGCAGAGATGCAGAGATGTCGTTCTTATCCAGACTTAATGATTTTAACTTTTCTACTTGAAAAAAAAAATTTATTTCATTAATTGTATCCCATTTTTCTTCTTTCTTTATAAAGGAGATACTTTTAGTTAAAATGTTTCATCTGTACTTGCTAAGACAATCTCATATGGTGTATCTTTTAGGTTCCTACTTCCACAAATTCTCCCACAACTAACTCCAAATGCATATCTCCTAGTGAGAGATATTTATTTTTGGTTTTGTATCTGTTGACAAAAGTAGTGACATATGTAAAATATATCAGGTGTTCTTTCTCATTTTGATCATCTAACAACTCAGTTCTTTGCCAGATCTCATTCTTTCCATATCTTAACCTCTCACTCCCATCTTATTGGCCATTACGGCCTGGATTGTCAAATTCCATACTTGCCACCACACAGTACAGTTAGCTATTTGGTTGGCTGAAAGGGTGAAATTTGCATTTTGGGGTGAGGGAAGTAGAACTTTTGTGCAGAAAGGAAACAGAGTACTAAACATCAAATGAGCCAAAGAGGTAAGTAACTATTTTGTCTCCCAAAGCAAAGCTACATATTGAGAACCACCCTTTATTCTTGATATTGCTATTTTTTTCTGTCTGTGAAAATATGTGCAAAAATTAGGAATATAATAAATTCTGGCAAATGGAAACATGGTATTTGGGGACAGAATGTGCTTTACAGTGTAAAGAGTTATGGTATGTGATTTTCTTATCGGAATTTTATTCTAAAGTTATATTCTTTAATTACTTGTATGCATGTAACGCAGTTCAGTTCAACTCGGTATAATCTATCCTGTGTTCAATGTTCATTCATTAAATGTGTATATCACAATTCTTTCTATAAGTGCTTTTCATCAGGGATCTTAAAATATTACTGGGTAAATAAAGCCTATAGCCTGTATACATGGAAAAAAATAAAACAAAAGATATGGGTTAATAGATTCTGTAGCTCAAAGCACTCTGACAAAGCATATAGCATTGTACAATTAAGATCACTATTATTATCATGACATAATAAATTATGCAATAATGGCAAGCTGTACTTTAGAGAATCAGAAGGGAAACACCAAAGTGATTTAGATGAAGGTAGACTTAGATTAATTTTCCTTAATGGGGAAAAAAATGTTTTGATTTTAGCTCTAAAGGATATGCTGGACTTGAATGAGCAGAAGTAAGATAGTTAATCTTTGTCTTAGGTTAAATTTCCCCAGAAGTGAACTCTGAGACGAGGATTCAAGTGCGCAGGGTTCATCTGGGAGGTGCCAGAGTGGGAAATAAGGCAGGGAAGAGAAGCTAGGAAGCCCAGGAGGGTACAAGAATATACTTCTATAAGGAACCTCAGGCAAACATGCTTCAGAATTATCCCATCCAAAAGCAAGCTAGCTAGGTTATTTACAGACCAACTACCAAGTCATTGGTTGAAAACTGTCAGCGAGGATGTTCATTCTTGGGCAGTTATGGCCAGACATGGAGTGGGTTCTAGAATTCTAGAAAAACAAACAAACAAACAAACAAAAAACCCAAAACAACAACAACAACAACAAAACAACCCTCAGACACACAGATTTTTTATATAAAACATTAAATAGCAGGGGTGCTTACGTGGCTCAGTTGGTTAAGCATCTGTCTTTCACTCAGGTAGATCTCAGGATCCTAGGATCAGGGAGCACTGTGTCAGGCTCCTTGCTCCAAGGGGAGTCTGCTTTTCCCTTTCCTTCTGCCCCTCCCCTCCCTTGTGCATGCATATTCTCTGTCTCTCTTTCTCTCTCCCCCAAATGAATAAATCTTAAAAACAAAACAAAAATGTAAAACAACAAACCATGATTAGGAAATAATGATGGATTTGACTAAATGAGGTGAAATTTTCTATACAGGTTAATAAGGATACCACAGATAATGAGGAAACAGAAACTTAGGATAACTTATCCAAAGTCCTGATCAATCATAAGAACACCTACAGAAATATGATTCTAGAGTTCTTTCTCATTGACTCTGAAATGAGAAAAGAAGGAGGTTACATCAACTATTGATGGAATTTGTTGAGAATGCTGCATTTAGTATAATATCATGTTTCATAATGTGAACTTAGACTTCAGACAGGCTAGGAATAAAGTTCTGGTCCTATTCCTTATTAGCTATGAGAATTTGAGAAATTTGTTTCAATTTCCCAGTGTAAAGTGAAATTAAGTACCATATACTGTATCTAAATATTTAATATTTTCATACCTGTAATAATGTATAGCTCATGAGTAAAGTAATACAGTGTCTGCACATATTGTTAGCTTAGAGTTGTTTGTTTTTCCCCCTGTGCCTTTCACCATTCTTTCTCCATTTCTCTCTCATTTTTTTCTTTCTTTCGACCTGCAGGTGTGCCAGGGCATGGAAATCCAGTGAGGATCAGTTCCCCAAGGAATTTAAGTCTAAAATTTTGGGTATTAAATAATACTACCAATAATAGGCAGCAATATATTTTCAGTAAGGTCTACCTTAGCAAAAGTAATACTACACAGGTGTAGAAAAGTATGAATTTCACAGATTTAACAACCTGTAGAGATAACTTTTCAAGCCCATATTTATGCCAATGACAGAAAACCTAATCTTGTCAATTCAGGGTAAAGTCAGTAGTCATTTCTGTCTAATAGCCATCTTTTTGAGATAGAATCTATGAATTATGTAGAGTTTCCTTCTTCCCCCTTTCTTACTCCCTTCTCTTCTGGAATGAGATAAGTTGCAAGGCACTAGGTTAGATACGAGTTATTAATGAGGTATAAGCTTCTCCAAACTGGCTTCTTCTGTGATATAAGAATAACAATAGCAATAATGATGAGCAGAATAAAAATCATAATACTATTTACTGAAATCTATTATGTTTCAGTTGCTATTATACATTTTATGTATTTTTGTTTTCACTCTAACACAGTGAGGCGGATACTGTAATTCCCCATTTTACTGATGAAGAATCCCCATTGATCATCTGCCTCTACTTTGACTGTTTCCACATTGCAATCTCTATGTCTCTCCCTACTTCCCAGGCACCAGGCCCACACATGTCTTTCTCTGTCTTTTTCAGGTCTGTTAGTCTGCTCTCAGCTACTTCTGTATCATCTGAAAGCATAGGGAATTTTGGATGTTATCCCACATCACACTGACCTGTATGAGACTCTGTGAGGCCGCAGCTAGCCATCATGCTGTGTATTTGCTTCTCTCCCTGAAGGCACTATGCCAGCATCAGGATGTATGACTTTCCTTAGTGTCAATTTCTGATTTCAACGAAGAGGTTAATACTTCCTTACTTCCACAGTGATGACGCTAACATTTGGAATTGATGCAAATGAGGGATTAGTAACTTGGAGATGGACATAACCCAAACAGAAAGACCATCTTCCTCTCTGCCTAACCCTGATGTGAATGTCTATTCTTTGGGAACATAAGGTCTATTCATTTCTAGATCAGGCTGTTCTTTGGGAACATAAGGGCTGTCCATTTCTAGATCTAGATTTCTGTATCTAAAGGCACAAGCCTGGAGTGTCTGAATGTCCACAGAGGGACATTCTGCTCTGCCTTTTCTCAGAGTTACTCTACTTCCCCAAGGAGAAGTAGAAGTCAGAGAGCACAGTCACCAAAGAATGATTTTGGATTGGCAACATAGGGAAGAAAATATAATTCATTGGATTAAAATTTCAGTGAAAATGTGAATTAAGAATGGGTTTTATAAAGGAGAGACTGTCAGTTACACTGAGAAACTAATAAGCTGATTTCCATCCACTGGGACAAAGGAGAAGGAAAGTAGAATGAATCACCATTTTCCACTATAACAATGACAGTTGGAAGACTGTTATGACTCTTCCGATGATAATAATTTCCATTTCTATAGGCTCTTTTTCCAAGACATCTAAAGTATTTTACAAGTGATTTTTGCCATCCATCCTCATGTATCAAAAAGCAAAGATACAAATACTTGCATCCTCATTTCATAGGCAGCAAATGCGTCTGAAGGATTCCAAATACGCTGTGCTTTTTCCAAATAAATTTTTAATAAGGTATGCTGTGGAAACTGAAGCATTCAGTCATATCTGGGAAGGAAAAAGGGCAGAGATATAATATTTGGACACAAAATCCCCTACAAGTTCTTATTATCTTCTTATAACTCATATTTTGAAAAGAAGAAAATCAGAGGATAAAATATTCTCTCTGTGTATTGTGACTTTTGAGTAATACCAATTTTAGTCCTTTAACATTTAGAGTTTATATACGTCTCTGATTCAGATGTTGTTCTTTCTTCCCTCATATCATATTTGTTATCTTCTTTTTTATTTAAGCCAACATCGAGGATGAGATAAGCATGTATGAGATGTTCTATAACATTTTATTTACTCAGTGAGTGTGCATAATCTCAGGTGTAGAATAAAGGTCTATAAAGTCATTTAGCACAAGAAAGGAACTGAAGAATATACTCATTAAGAGAAAGGAAATATCCTATAAATGGTGACAATTTCCCTGATTCTTCCCCTTTTTTCTAATTTAGAACACAGCTGCACAATGATCTTGTCTTTCTCTTCCAAGTTTTCACTCATTAAAAAAGGAGGGTTCTGGTAATTATGTATGGCAGGCAGAATAATGGCTATCCAGAGATGTCCACATCCTAACCTCTGTTACCTCTGAAAATGTTAAGTTACATGGAAAAGGAACATTAAGGTTGCACATGAAATGAAGGTTTCTCATCAGCTGACCTTAAGATAGGAGAGTACACTGGATATTTGGAGGGGTTCAATATAATCTAAAGGGCTCTTTTAATATAGAAGAGAAGGCAGAAGAGTCAGTTCCAGCCTAATGTGGTGGCTATTGCTATCTCTAGCTTCCCCTGAACCAAGGAATGTGGGCAGCCTCTAGTAGCTGGAAAAGCCACAAAAATGGATTTCTCCCTAGAGCCTCCAAAACGTAATGCAGCCCTTGCTGACACCTTAATTTTTTTTTTCAGTGTTCCAAGATTTTTCAGTGTTCCAAGTGTGTTTATGCACCACAATGAGTGCTTCATGCAATACATGCCCTCCATAATACTCACCACCAGGCTCACCCAACCCCCCACCCTTCTCCCCTCCAAAATCCTCAGTTTGTTTCTCAGTGTTCATGGTCTCTCATGGTTTTTCTCCCCCTCCAATTTCCCCTTTATTTTAGCCCTGTGAGACCCATTTCACTTCTGACCTCCAGAAGTATAAGATTATAAATTTCTATTGTTTTAAGCAACCAGGTTTGTGGCAATATGCTACAGTAGCAATAAGAAACTAATACAGTATGCAGTACACATTTAATAAATAATTGAATGAATGAATGAATGAATGAACCAACTAGAATAAGTCAGATCCTTTCATTTACTCACATTTCAAAATCTGAAAATGTGCTGGGAGAACTAGAGTTCATGGGCCACTTTCAAAAGATAGAATTAAAAATCATGACAACAGCAATGCTTTTATACATTATTTTTTAGTCCTAGTGCCATGCCTTGCATCTGTGAGGGAGAGCATAGTGTGGGAAAAGGAATAAATAGTTGTCCATAAGATATCCCAAAGGAAATTTTGGAAGTGCTCCAGTTGCACAATAATAGTTATGCTAACATAGTTCCTATTGTGCTTACTGTGTACATTGTTCTAAGCAATTTATGTCTACTAGCTATCTTAGTCCTCACCACAAGCCCTTAAGATACTTTTCCTATCTCCGTTTTGTGGATGGGTAGGATATATCTTACGGTCACACAGCTAGGAAGTAGCAGAGTCAGGACTCGAAGTCTTCATCATTAAAATATATTCCATCTAAAAAACTCTTTTACTTCCCTGTGCCACTTTTAATAAGTAGCCTTTGATTTGAGCGTTAATTACTATGTTTTATGTCCATGTGAAGGGTAGGGGTAAGATATTCTAGAGTGAGAAAACAATGTAAGAATGAGGGCAAGTCAAAGTCAGAGAAGCACTTTGCTCTGTTTTTTTGTCTAAGGAATATGAAAAACTAGTGAAAAATGAAACTAGAAGGATATTTTGGGCTGATGTTTGGAGGTTTCTGGACTCTAACGTAAGAAATAAAATTCTATTCAGCCATCAGTAGGAAATATTTGTTTTTTAGTTGTTGTTGTAGTTTGGTTGGTGTTCCAGTATTTTGTTTTTGCAATTTAAGCACAGAAATAAGATTTTAGAGTTTTCATGTTAGGCAGGTTGAGTGTATATTGGCTCATGTCAAGGGTGATGACAGCAGAAGCAATGAGGCATGGAGTTCAGTGAGGAGATCACTGCAGTCTCACAAATGAAGAGTGCTTGGGAGGTGAAGAAGTGCGTTGACTACTAACGTGGAACAGATGTAAGAATTGTAAGACTATTTCGTAGGTAGAATTGGTTGTGAGGCTCTCAAAAGGTGGGAGAAACAAGCTCGAATGGTTTTGAGCATTTGAGACTGGATGACAGACTTGTGTTTAGTTTGTATTTGAAAGAGAGGCTAATGAATTTGGTTTGAGGGAACACCATTGAAACTGAAGGAATCATCTACATCTGAGATATTTAGCCCCATGAGTAATAAGTGCCTGTTTTGTGCTTGGTTGGCTTTCAGGTATTTTGCAAACTCCTTCAGTAAAGTCTCCATTTTGGAGCTACTGTTGTAAATTTCATTGATTGTGGTGATGACTGTGATCCCAGGGTCTCACTTGGATTGTTAAATACTCCATCAATAATTCTACAGTCCTACCGCTCTGCTGCATTTTCACAACCTCTGATTGGTGGTTGCTCCACCTGCTGAAATGAGCTTCTACTGATATAAACAGACATTTTGGAAATTAGTAGAATCCTGATGGTGTAACCAGATGCAACCCAGTAATAGGCACTGGGACTATACTTCTCCACCACCCGTAGAGATCTTCAGGTGTTTTTGAAGATCGATGTGTTAACTATGCTACCCAAAGCAGACTCCTCTCCTCTCTGCTACAGATTCCTTAAACCCATTAGGCCATTAAAATATTGCTTTTCTACCACCTTGATATTAAAACCTATGGACCTCCTGTGTTTTTCTCTGGAGAGGTAGATGCTTCAGCGGAGAAGTCAGGGGTGTGTTCACCAGCAGAGAAGTCAGGGGTGTGTTCACCAGCTCCACTTACACACCGGCCTGCTGCAACCTGCTTCTTCGTTGCCTATATCAAACTCCTAAGCCATAAATATCTGTAATGACAATCTTCTTTCAATTGACTGCCCCATTTCTATGTAGTTTAAAAATTCATCATACTTGAAAGTCATAATGGATGTGCAAATTCTCATTTTTGTTAGAATCCATCATAATGCCTCATAATCCATTGCAACAATTACCTTCAATCATGTTAGGAAAACTCTCACAAAGTTTATTACAATAATATTAAATACATCTTCCCCATTGGTCTTTAACCAAAGCAGTTTTTTATGTTGGAGTATAGTTATATGAAGCTTGTCAAATGCCTACATTCCTTTTAGATCCAGGAAACTCCAAAGCAAGTGTTTGGTTATTTGAATCTTCCTTGACAACTGCCCCACTTCCAAGTGAATTATTCTCTTTCTCTTTTTTTCTCTTTCTGACACTAAACCTTCTACATAGTTCTGTTCTTGTACTGATAATGCCTATATTTTTATTTCCATACCTCTTTAATTCTCCCAGTGCACTCTAAGATCTCTGAGGGAAATTTGGTTTAGTCCAGGAATGTCGGAATCAGAAAAAGTTGACTTTTGTCTCCACCTTCCATCGATGACTCCACTATGTGACCAGGTCTCTCTCATCTTCACTTTCCTCATCTGAAATACAGGACAGATCGCAATACCCCATTTCTTATATACCTCAAAGGGGTGTGATACGCAAAGGAGAATGCTTTGTAAACCCAGGTTGTTCTGCAGCTGCAGGCCTGATTTTCACCTGCTGTTCCATTTCTCTTCTTCAGTCTAGATTTGTTGGCCCATCCTGCCTCAGTGTTGCCCAATATTAACATAGGCATTTCTGGTATGAAATAAGAGATTAACAAAAACACATACTCACATTCTCTCTCTCTCTCACACACACACACACACATGCACACAGGTAACTGTTGCCTGTAGTGTCCTTGAACAGAAAGAAAAATGATATAAATAGCTGCTGTATGCAAGAACAGTGATCCACACCACTGTCAGACCCTTCCCAAAGTCCACTGGGAAATTAGACCTTATCAGTGTCAAGCATCAATTCACAATCACCACAACAAAGTGGCAGAAGTTGCTAGAGTGACACGCTCGGCTGCTGAGGCCAAGACTGTCACAAAGAAATGAAGAAGGACAATTATCCTGAGATTTAAGTCTGTGTAGACAGCCACCTTATATCATTCAGGACCAAAATTTTCACATTGTTAGAGCTCCCCAATGACTGTCCCCAGCTACTGCCATATTACTCCCTATAGTTCACATTACTTTTTACAGAGTACACTGGGTCTGAACTTGGAGTCTAAAGAGGGATAAGGGCTACCACCAAATTACACTTGGTAAGTTTTGACAGCTTCAGGCTACCTGAGAAACCCTGAGCTGTTGTCCCCCGGGGGCCCCCCTAGAAAATGACACATGTATCTCATGAAGATATCCTAGCAGGTAGCATTGGAAAATAAATAAATAAGTCTCACTATAGAACACTGTCAGGTAATAAGTATTGAGTGACTTTGGCAACTAAAGGCATCAGCCTCTTGGGGATATGTTAATCTGCTTGTGTCTGCTAGGAGGGAGGATGAACTGGCAGATGAAAGTCTGAGGCTGTCACTGCCTACAGGCAAGTGATGGGTGAACATCAAACTTCAATTCAGATGAACATCTCTACGCCTCGGTAGGAATTTCACTGTGGGGCTCAGTTGATTGGGAGGGGTCTGGAGGAGAGGAAACACACCGACACAGTCGTGCTACACACACCTCACCAGGCAACCTGACTTTAAGGGTAGTAGTGAATCTTCGTAAAGGGCAAATAGAAAAACTTAAGTGTTGAATTCTGGGCTCTGCACAAGATAAGACTGTCGATAAATCTTAATGACAATAGGAAATATGCTTCAGTCCCTTATGAATTCTGGCCACAAATTAGTGCAACACACTGGCACATAATACCACTGAGATCAATATGCTTGGAAACGAGGAGGAATGTTCATATTTAAACTAAATGCATATTGCAACATAATGTTTAATATTCAGGGTACATGAGGTCAGGCTGTGAAGGCACTGTCGCTGGGACAAGCCTTTTGGCTTTACATGTAAATCAAGGGACCTAAAGTCCTTCCTACGCCATTCCTTAAGATATTTTTCTAATATTCAGTGATTTGGTTGGTTCACATTCAAATTTTGCAAATTCAAGTTTTGAGGAAAATGGTAACATGTAAATCAGGTTTTAATTTACCACAGGATTGGCTGATGAGATTATTTAGAGATTTTTTTTTTTAACTCCTGAATATTCACTTCTTAACAGTATCTCCCCTCTATTAAATGTCAGATCGACTGCCAAATACAGAACCTTACACCATCACCACCACAAAATAACAATAAACATGTTCGGAGTGTTTTCTTTTTCTGGGCCCCATGTTCTGCATTTTGAACAGATTATGCCATCTCACCCTTACACTGATCATATGAAGTTGGTGTTATTGTTTCCATCTTGTAGAAAGTAAACTGAGGCAAAGACTGCCTGATCAAAGATCACCAGCTAGTAATGGATAGAGCAAGAATTTGAACTTGAAGATCCTAAAACAAAGAGTATACACTTTGGAGACATTCATTTTGTCACCCTCATATTTAACATGGATGATCAGTCCTGGTCAAATTTTTGGGCTGAGTTTATACATTGCAATAGGATGTTCATCAGGTGGCCACGTGGTATTATATCCTGCATCTTATCTTTCTTCAAACAAGATGCAATCTAGCAAAATTGTTGGTCAGACAGGTTAAAAAAAAAAAAAAAACAGTCAGATAACCTGTAGAGCTTTAGTTGTGAAAACCACTGTGGTAAAAAACAAAAAATGTATTATCAAATTTTTACTTACATTCTGTTCTCCCATTTCGAATGATCTCACCGAAGGACTACAGCAATGTGAGGAAAAGTCATCCCCCAGACATTCCACTCATAGGATGTGTGTTGCTGTGTAATTCTTGATTTTCCCAAGGCAGGTCTAGTTCTGTGTAGTGTGGCCTTCTGTCAGACTGTGCATCCCTACGTTTTAATTGGCAAATACAACCAGTGTATTTTTGAGAATACTGGCATTACCTATTTATAAGTTAAAAAAAAGTTAGATATAGCTATGTCTCCGTATACAGAAATTAAATAATGTGCACCTATACATATGTATGTTGAAGATAGACATATTATGCTTTGAATTATGAGCAGTAAATCTTAGTTTTCTGATTTCCATTGTAACACTAAACATGTATTTTTGAGAAGTAAACAAAATACAACTGAACCCTGGGACATGATATAATCATCCTTAAGAATGGAGAAAATCTCTTAAAAGCATATATTGAAAATAAATTCAGTCTTATAAAATGCTAATGATACTAGAGATATGTCTCATATTATAAATGTAAATTAGTTAGTATTCTTTTTTATATTTGGGAAAATGTATTGAGTATCCACAGGGAAAAAATGACTGACAGCCAAAGAGGACAGAACATGCTGGAGTGTGAAGTTCCTTAGCTTTTAAATATCTTTGGCTCCCAATATTCCTCAAGAGGAGGACATGTCCCTGTCTTTCTTCCTCAAATCCTTTCTTTAGCACTCCATGAAAGTTACTGCCTTTAAGAGATGAAATAGATTGATCTGAACTAATGGGGAGAGGCGTGCGTGTGCTCTCTCTCTCTCTCTCTCTCTCCCTCCCTCTCTTCCTCCCCATCTCCTCACTAACTCCCTCCCTCCTTCACCTTCCTCTCCTTTCTCCCCCCCTCTTCCTCTTTCTCTCCCTCCTTAAAGAAGCATACATATACATGCACATTTCATATATTCATGTACTGTGAAAGAATTACTAAACACCTCTTTCTTGTGATATTTTAAAAGTATATGTTCATGGCATACAGTCTAAAAAATGAAGGAAAAAATAGAAGACATCAAATATAGCCCATAATCCCAAACCTAAAGAAATTAACTCATAAAGCTTTGCTCTTTCTTTCTCTGTGTATGTATTTGCTTGGAAATATTGACAGTGGTACATCCATACATATATTTTAAAATCCTGTTTGATGCACTTAACAGAATTTTGAATATCTAAGATAGAATGGAGAAAGAGATTTCTTCTTTTTCTGTAGAAGAGATGGGATTGGTGTCAGGCAGAGTAAAGGACACATGGAGAAAAGAGAGGTAAAATACTCCAGTATTCCACAGAAGAGATACTATCAAACAACAGTTAAGAGAGGAAACTTCTGAACCTGGAGCTTCTGAACATGGCTGGCCAGGAGACCATTTGCTGAAAGGAACAAAACTTTTCTGTGTAACAAAGAGTTGTTCTTTCAAGTTTAAGAATGTTTAAGTTCTCAGATGGAGAAACAGCCATGTCTGAGAAGAAAACAAAACAACCGTTTCTATTATAATATCAGAAGAATTACAATACAATAACACAATTAATTGTCACTTAGGAGTTTCTTCTAGTGTGCAGTTGGAGAGATATCTCTCTCTATCTATCTATCTATCTATACCAGTATCTCCTTGATAATTTAGTTATGTTAATTCAAATGTAATATTTTATGTTCTCTTAATAATGTTGACTTTATTAATGCATCTTATTATGATCCTTGTAGTTCCCCAGCAAAAATCAGTATATTACTTGGAGCACAGTTCGTACCCCCAAGAACTTTAAAATAAGGGAAACAAAATTGACTTTTGGGTCCTAAACTATAAAATAAATACATAATTCATAGCAAAAAATGCATAAACATATTAAAGCATTACAATGAGTCCAGAGCTAGTATGACAGAATTGTAGTCTGACTGAAGACTGATTTGTCTAGAGGGAAAAAAAAAAAAAGGAGTAAGCAGAAATCAGCAATAGGACCTCAGGTAAAGGAGGGGTAAACTATAAATGTTTATCTAAATCCACCCCTAGAGTGTAGGGTGCCCTGATTCAGGGGTGTGATCTACTCTTTCTCATGTTAAGAATATCAACATTTTCTGCTCTCCTGTTCACTAATTCAATTTCTGATTATAATGTAACATCCCGTGTAGCACTTCCACCATCAGTGAATGAGGGGTCAGAGCACATGTTCATCCAGGCTGTTTGACAATTATGTTACTGTCAATTGTTATATTGACAGAAGAAGGGGTGCTGTGTAGATAGTTTCTTTCTTTTCAACACTAAGAGCCATATCTTAGACAATGTTGATTTTACTAGTTATGTATGTCTTGTCTAAAAATACATAATATGTAGTCTCTGACATCTCTTGGCCACTCAGGAGTTGACATCTTCACGGCAACACCACAACCTTCCTGCAACATTCCTCCATCTGGCGAGTCTGCCAGATATGTTTTAATCTTAGTTTCAATGTTTCTGTGTTCAGCCGGAGTTCAGGGATTGTGTGATAAAAGAATACAAAGGAAGGAGAGGAAAGACAAAAGTGGATTCATCTGCCATAGGGGTCTCAAAGGATAAAAGTTATGTGTAAGAAATTGTCCGAAGTGTAGGAAGATCAACAATTCAAGAATAGATAGAGAGACCATATAGAATTAATGGCCATCCATATTGCACCAGCAGAGGATAGAGAAAATGAAAAGAAATTCTGCTTCTGCTTGAGAGGGAGGGAAGGAAATGTCTAACATACTCACCCACATCTCTGCAATTAAGGGCAAAAACTAATGATCATTTTGGGCAGAAAGGACACTTGTGATGACAGTGTCCTAAGGCAAAAGGTTCCATGATATCCCTGATTTTCAAAGACCTTTTTGAACCTCCTAATTAGATGATGCTTCATTATGTTCAACATGTCTTTTTATATAATTTAATTGAGTAGAGTATGTGGATCCTAATTCATTAATAGCATTCCTCTGGCAATTTCATATCCTATTATTATTCAAACAAAATGCAATTTTTTAACCAGCAAAATTCTTAGGATAATTTACCAATATCCATTTCTCCATAAAACCTATTTCCATGTTGTAATGATATTTGCCGTGCTCTGTATCATAAGGTTTTGCTAACCTTCTGATTTACTTAGCATTTAACAAGCATTTATTTAACACCTTCTGTGTGCTAGGCAAGGTCACCCTGATATACAGTCCTGGGGCACTGTCAACTCCTCAGAATAGTATCTTGTATGGTGTGAAAGCATGTGGCTGCATGTGGCAGCACAGAGCTAGGCTCCGCTGAAAGCTTTGGGCAGACAGTGACCTAAAATGCCTGATTCCTGCACAAGAGACTGTAGCTCTCAAACCTCCACAATGGTTATTTTCATGGATTGAATGTTTGTGTCCTCCCAAAATTCATGTTGAAATTCTACTCCCCAATGTGATGATCTTAGAAGGTGGGGATAATTCAGCCATGCTGGTGGAGCCTTCATGAATGGGATTAGTGCCCATATAAAAGATACCCCAGAGAGTTCTCTTGTTCCTTGTACCATGTGAGGAGGTAGCGAAAAGATGGCCACCATGAACTAGGAAGTGAACTCCAGCCAGACACCAAAAGTGTCATCACCTTGATCTTGGATTTCCAGTTTCCAGAACTGTGAGAAATAAATTTCTTGTTTATACCACACAGTCTACAATATTTTTTTGTTATAGCAGCTTAAACTAAGACAGTTGTTTTGAAAGGATCACTGGTGAGAACCTGACTAGAAAGTGAAGGAGGTAATACCACACCTCTACGTTTTACGAACACCAGCCCCCATAAGGAGTAATAACGTCCCAAGAACTTTGCAATTGTCATAGGCATGTTCTGTATTTCTTGGGTAGTAAGTGGCACAACTTATGGTAGGGGATAATTCCCTTCTCTATATCCACTATATCCATAATTGGAGTTCAACTATATACCAAGACTTGTATGATGAATCAAAGAACACTAAGGAAATCTGGGTTGTAATTAAAGACAATTAAGTTTCTGTGTAAAGTGTGAGGGAGGGAGAAGCTGGCTGAGACTGCATGTCCAGGGACCGCTGGAGGGGCAGTTCTAGAAGTCTTTACAGGAAACAGTGAGAGGTGACAATCTGTTTGGAAGGAGAGGCTAGGCTGTTACATTAGAGCTACTGAATTAGCATATCGAAGATGCTGCTTTTCCTCAAATGTTTCGCAGGTGTGCTTGCAGCACAAAGATTGAGATTATGGCTACAAAGTCTTCTCTTGCCATTTAAAACCCTGACCTTGGTATCAGCAGAAAAAGAATGACAGAAATAAGCCTGCCTATAATCCCACACTCTGGGCCCTAGAGTACCATCAAATTTCACATTTGTACTGATTGTGAACCTACTAATTCTAAGATGTACCTCTCCGTATCAGTACCTCCTGTTATCACAAGGGTTGACTCCAGCAGACTTGGCTTCCCAGACTCTAAAGACAATTGCAATTCCATCTGGATTTGGGTAATGGGAAGCAAAAGTGAAAGGTAGGAGGACAGGAAAAGGAGCATAGTTGAGTTGTTTTCCCCCTTCTTTGCATTAAAAAACATCTGCGGAATTCGCCAAATAACATCTTGGAGCCATCTCCCACTGAGAAGGCTACTGTGTTTCATAATTACACTTTCTTGCTTCAGCCTATGAGCAACAGCTTCTTTTCGATGTAATCTCTGGGTTGCTTTACCATTTCCACCCGGCTTCTCAGATTTGCTATTGTGTAATAAATTTCCTGCATTAAATTCTCTCTAGTTACTGAGAGATGTCTGTTTCTTTGATTAGTCCTGAACTTGATACTATTAGAAACTACACTTTTTGATAGAGGCAAGTAGGCCTTCACCATCCGAAATGTGGAGTGTTACTATATTTTCAACTCAGATGGCAAATGTAACCTGGAACATACTGGTTCTAGCATTATTTAATTCAGAGCAAGGATGATTTTTTTTTTTTTTTTAAGATTGTATTTATTTGAGAGAGAGAACTTGAGTGGATAGAGGTGCAGAGGTAGAGGGAGAAGCAGACTCCCTGCTGAGCAGGGAGCCCAATGCAGGGCACCATCCAAGGACCCTGAGGTCATGACCTGAGCCAGAGGCAGATGCTTAACTGACTGAACCACCCAGGCGCCCCAGAGCCAGAGTGATTTGTAATTCCCTTAAGTAGATAGCCTAGTTTTTATAGTGTGCTGAAGAACTTCGGTATATTGCCAGTTCAGTACCCTCAATGCTATTCTTTTTGTTCTTGTTGCTTTGTTTTTGGCTCCTGTTATTTCTGAGTTTTAAGATTTTGAAATGTGAAGACAATCTTGAGAGGTTTTGGAAACCAGTGAAAGTTCCATTTCAGTATCCCCATTTTCCCTTATGATGGTGACTCAAATGATACATGTCTTGATTTCCTGGTCCTCCTTTTCATGAAAACATGGGAATTTAACATAATCTGCAGTTAGATTATAAAGTAATAGTGTGTTATTAAAGATTAGTAGATACTGTATTTATACAACTACAAAGTATTCTGTTATGGTAAAGTCACCTCTAAAAGCAAACATACTTGAATACTTTTCACAAAAACTTAACATAGATCTAATTCAGACCATTATTAGGAAAGAAACTAAGATGTGTTCTATTAATCATGAGAGTATCCATCTCAACTGGAAACTTTAAATTTGTTTGCCTGTGTTCTCTTTTCCTTGAATGTTTTCTAGACATCAAAAACATTCTTCAAGAGCTGCAACATTCGTAATTGACTTTTCACTGGGGAAATATGTCACAAACAGCTCAATTTTATGATGTTTCTACAACTTTAGAAAAATCAAGTACACAGCTTCAAAGAGATAACAGTTACAAATAAAATTTCCTAGGGAGGCTACCTTATTGATGGGCAGAGCTCTTAAGTTTTTGAGGTTCAATTCAGTGAAGTATCCACATGTTATAATAACCTTTAACTTGTCTGAATATGTTGCAACTGTAAATTGAATCTGAAAATATCCTCAGGATATCCTTTATTTTAAAACTTGTCTACTACTAGACTCTCCTTTTCAAATCTAAAGAGTAGAAAAACATTACACTCTGTTCTCTTCCTACACCTCTAACTCCTGATAAAGTAATGTTGTACAATTAATGTTGCACAAATAAACTAAGAAGTGTATAACTAAGTTTGATATTTAGGAACATTGTTCATGGTGTTATATCTAGATGAATAGGTGTTCAGAGAAACAGGAAGTCGGGAGAGTGAGTCTCAATATCAAATAAGACCCAAATACATGATTATTAATTAAACATATTCTCGGAGATGGAAGAAAGAATGTCAGGAAAAGGTGATAAGGGATTTAAGGGGGAACAGATTTGTAAATGAGTTGTTTTAGTTACAGTGTGCTTAATATTTTATTTTGTAGCAAATTGTATGCAAATACTTCTAGAGGGAAAATGAATCAGAAATAGCTCTTATATTTCTCCCCATGTCTTTAAAAATATAAGGCTTTTTTCATAAAACAAAGACAGAAACAGTTTGTTTAATAACACATAAAGATGGAAGCGATTATAAATTTTGCTATCAGTCCTGATCGTGTTTGCAAAAAAAAATCATTTTTGACATTTAAGGGACTCTTAGATCTCTGACAAGGCACTGGAAAGAAAACACACTTTTTCTTAAGAAAGTAGAGTTTTTATAAATTTTCATACAAAGCAAGGTCACATCTGAGGGTTTAAAAAATAGCAGGTGCTTAGATTGAAACTTTCAAAACCAGATTTCAAAATTCTGAAAATGTATTCATTTCTATTTTAAAAGGAAGGAATTGTCTAAAAATTATTGAGGGGTAAAAGCAAGTGATCCACTTTGGCAAACAGAATGACAATTATAGAGTGCATGGTAAAACATAGGTTGAGAAAATGCTTTTTGTTCTAGGCTTTTGAAGATTTTATTTATTTATTTATTAGAAAGAAAACGAGAGAGAGAGCTCAAGCATGAGCACGAGCAGGGTAGTAGGGAGAGGAAGAGGGAAAGAATCCAAAGCAGACTCCATGCTGAGTGTGGAGCCCAAAACGATGCACAGTCTCATGGCCCTGAGATCATGACCTGAGCCAAAACCAGGAGTCAGGTGCTTAAGCAACTGAATACCCAGACACCCCTATATTCTAAGCTTTTGGATGGCAAAATCATATTAGGGGTGCTGAGGAATATATATATAAAGTCCTAGCCTTAACCAAGGGATTTTCTCAAAAATCATATGGTATGATGTCTGTTTCATTTTTAGGGAAAAAAAGAATACAGATATCTATACTTTTTTGTCTAACTATTTAGAAACTTTTCTAATAAGAAATAAAGTATTTGGCTATGTAGCATATGTCTTTGGAAAAATAAAAAAAAGTACAACAAATGAATTTTATGAGGAAAAGGCTGGGGGATTTAGTAGACATTTTTGCCACAGGCTTTGAGAATTACCTAGAAGTCGGTTATATATCATTGAGTTTTTTGAGGAAAAGATTAGAAGGCCTAGTAAACAATTTGCCATAAGCTTTATTAATTACTTAAAACTGGACCATGTATCATTCGTTTGAAGAGAATGGAGTATGTAGAAGACACTGACTTGTCCTTTAAAAGGAGGGGACAGGCATAGCTCTTAACGGTCCTTCCCTCTGCTTCCTGCAGAATCTGGACTCCTTTCACAGTTAGCAAAAATTCTGGCTCAATCATGCTTCATTTGTACTGCAACTTCTTTCTTTTCTCTCAGGAAAATTATCCAGTCAACATTACCAGGCCTGATGCAAGGCACCTAAAATAGAGCATTTCTATTTGCTGAGCAAGATTACTGGTGACATTGCTAGCCCGCCTGGGGCTTTTTGCAAGTGACTGAAATTCACCCCTCCATATGGAGGAGCTGTGCTCATAGGACCTGGGATTTCAAATCCCCCTTGTGCTCTCAGCTGAACACCCTGTGAAAAACATGATTGCAACAACCAAGTGTGGGATCCAGAGTGACACAGTGATCCCCAAAGGGGGGACATGGTGAATATAAGTAAGGTAGGTAATGAATAATTGAGGGGAGATTAATGGATTATTCACAAAGGCACAGGTATGCCTAAGAAAAATCAATAGGAGATGGCAAAGCACTGAGGCTAAGCCCCGAGGAACAAGGGGAGAGAATTATCAGAACCCAGAAAAAGTTGTAGCAAGAGCACTTGCTGTAGCTGCAGCTGACCCATCATGTAAGCCAACCCTACAGGAGCTGTAACCTTGTAAAGGAACACAGCCGCTGCCATCTCATGCCCTGTAGGAAGGGAATAGGTAAATAAATACCCAGACTTCTGTCTCCTCTCTCCAGTATGTCTCCTCCCATTTGAGGAAACCCAAACAGAAGCCAAAGTGCAAAGGAGTCTCGTTGATAAGGGTTCAGCCTCCGGAAGCAAAGAATAGGGTGAAGAGTAGAAAATAGATCTGGTCAGGCAAATGGAAAATACTGGGCTTAGTAAAGCTATTCATTCAGAGCTCTGTATCAGATCAGGCCTTCAGACAAATCAATCTCTCTTTGCCTGTCTAAAATGATTTATTTTCTGCCTCTTCCCTATTGTTGAGACATTTCCTGCCCCCAGTTACCCCTTGGATTCTCATTCAGGAACTGAAGGTACTCATATGTTCATTCCTTTCCACTTCCATTGGGAAAGAGAAGATAAACCATCTTATACTCTCAGCACTGGTGTTTTTCACTTTGGTCTTTGTTCTTCCTGACAACAAAATGAGAGACTTGCTTTGAGAATATATGAGAAAATCAAATATTTCATGACGTATGAGAAAAGCAACATTTATTGCTAACTCTGGGCAATAAATGTGTCATATGGGCATGTGACCTTGTCAGCTTCCCTTTCCTTTATGTGTAAGAATCAATGTGAATCTTGAGTTGAGATATTCATCAGGACACTTGATCTGGTTAAGCAGGGATTCAGATTTTGGTATGGGCATGTGACTTCTTCACATCTGTTCTCTGTATAATCACTTTGGCCTCTTACAGTTAGAGGAAGAGATCTAAAAACTATTAATTAATGGTCAACTCTGAGATTCTGCCATGAACAATGATGTCCTTGAACAGAAGACAAAGTTTCCTATAGAGCTGGGCATGAGGTTCTTCTCTTTATTCTTTCATGGAATCAAGCGTTCTGTTGCCCCGAAGATATGTGATTTTGAAAATGAAACTACATCCTTTACATAGAAATTCATGTTCCCTCAGGAATCTCTGTCAGCATTGTTAGCATTAAGGCTCTTTCCAAGGTTTTGGAGACAGCAGCCATTGACACTTAAAAAATAATGTTAAAGATTCATATGATTGACTGACTTTTGAGTACAAGCCAGACCCTTTCTGAGGTCCTTTGTTATATACTGAAGTCCTGCTTGGTGGAGGAAGTATTCAGATTCATTTTAATTTTGCATAATTATGTGACCTCACTAAGCACTCACAGATGACCTAGTCCACGAGATACTGAGTTACAACTGTCTAAAGGGAAATATGATTCCAACTAAGAAATGATGAATGATTGCATTTCAAGACATGGCCCTTGAAAAGAATGAATCCCCTTATTAGTAATTGTGCTATCTCTGGAGTAAAGTTATCAGGTACAATTATTCTTGATCACAGCTCCAGGTATGTGCTTGGAGATGGAGGAGTGAGTAGATGACCTTTCTCTCAATGTACTAGGTAGGCAGTTTTGGGGAAATTTTTGAAAAGTAGTTCTAACCAAGAACATGGGAAAAAATAATAAATAACACAATTATCACTAACCTTCTACCTATTATTGCTATTATGAGAGGATTTTACTCTATAGATTCTTCCTACTAAGAACTAAGGATTTTACTGTTATTTCTTTTTAAACCTTCAAATAACTCCAGATCACTTGACCACCTCAGTCAGGAGTGATATGCTTCAATTTCCCTCACTTCATTCACCAGAAGTAGTTACATGGCCCCTACTTAAAGACAAGGAATCCTGGGAAATCCAGGAAAGCAAATGGGATGTTTGAAGTGCTATGTCTTCCACAGAGAGATTGCTAAGGAGTGTGCACAACTAAGTTTGTTTGGATGAGTAGTGGATGAAGATATGTTGGGAAATCTGTCTTTTCAGGAATAAGAAAGCAATTACACCTTAGATTTAAATTATTTCATGGATGCAATCCTTTTATGAAATACAAGAATAGGAGGGCAACAAAAGACTTAAGTGCTGAAGAAATGTACACCACTTTGAGACAGTGTTTGTTTGGAATTTCTGATCTCTGTGATAGTCTAGCCTAACTTCCCCATGAATCATTCCTCAAATATAAGATTCTAAATATAATTTAGTTTAAAGAGCTATCTTTAAGGCTATATGATAGATTTTACTTTAACAGAGGGATAAGTGTCTAAGGAATAGATCATAAAAGCCATCCAGTTGTCCTCAAACTGATGGACATGTTAAAGTGAACATGGTTTGCTAGTTCTCTGGAAATCTGGACAAAACCAGCACTATATTTAATTCAGTACAACATGATTTTCTCCTCAGATTGAGTAGGCATATGGCTTTCCATTACAATTCGACAACCATATCGAATCTTGAGATCTAATTGTAGCTCATACTCCCTCTTTTGAAATGGTTGACTTGGGCAAGCAACCAACAACAGAAGCATCAGGCAGGTGTTCCTGAATCGTCTGCTGGTTTCAATTTGGTTATTCTTGCAGACCCTTTGGCAAGGCTGTCTGCTGATAAACTCAAACCTGTTTACTGTTTGGGATTCATGGATCAGGAAATGAATACCTTAAAGTGAATGGTTTCATGTACAGCTGACACCCAAGGATTTCTATTTACCTGTGAGACTGTGTGGGGCACCATTCGATTATAAAACATATGCTGAAACAGCAGGGTCTGAACTAAATACAAACAAAAATGTACCATTTGGCTTGGACGTATTGATAAACAAGAGCAAACTATGTTCCCAGATGATATTTAGGTTACAAATGGACCAATTAAAATTCTGAGGGGTGTCTTTGGGAGTCAAAATGGCCCAAAGTTATACTGATAGGAGGTAAATTAGCATGAAAGTGTGTGATGTGGAGGCAGACTTGAAAGCTATCTTTTTTCAGTGAAATCAATTCCTTCATATCTATCTGATCAGCATTAGTGTCCAGACTTGGGTCATAATAACTTGGATAAAACCTGTTTTGTCAGTTTGAAAATAAATTCCAATAAAATATTTAGGGATTCTATTGGAAGAAAAATGTTCAGTCAGTTCTCAGTCTATTAGCTTAAATTGTTTCATGGTGTCCGTAAGAAACAGGATATACTAAAACCCTATACTGTTACTCAGAACCCTGTACTGTTACTGTACTGTTACCATCTCTTCCTAATAGACTGGCTTCCAGTGCAGTGACTCTCCAGCTTCTTTGCACATTGCAACCATCTGGGGAGCTATATAAAATTCTGATGCCTGAGTCCCACCACCCATCCTGGGCTTAATTGGCCTGAGGTATGGGATAAGCACTGGTATTTTGAAGGTTTCCCAGATGATTCTGATATACAGTTGCATTTGAGAACCACAGTTCAATCATTTGCCATGGTCAACTCCTGCTTTGGGCTAATAAAAGATCCTTAAGCAATATGTGTTACCAAGGACAGAAGCACCTGATAGATTCATTGTCTAACATGCCTCTAAAATAATACTGCTTTATAAATGTGAAGAATTCAGTAGGGACCCAGAAAAAATGAGAGTACATAAGAAAGGAAGACCCCAGTTCTGAAATCAGCTTTGATCAATTTATCTTTGGGATTTAGTTCATTCTGATAAGGAAGGTTCTCATGAGTTTTCTTTTTTTAATATCTTTAAATATATAAATAATATATTTATATAAATATAAATATATATATATATACATATATATATATATATATATATGTATGAGACAGCACAAGTTGGGGTATGGGAGCAGAGGGAGAATGGGAAAATCTTTAAGCAGACTGCACTGAACACAGAGCTAGATGCAAGGCTTGATCCCAGGACCCTAAGATCATGACCTGACCTAAAATCAAGAGTTGGTTGCCAGGCACTATGGTTCACATAAGATTTATAAGTAATTCTATGCTGTGTACCTTGGAAAGGAAATAAAGTGAAAGATAAACTAGGACACCTTTATTTCCTTAAGTCTCAGTTTCATCATCTTAAAAATAAGGTTACTATACTAGCTAAGAATATCATGAAATTGCCTGCTGTATACAAATTTATGTAATTCAAAGGTTAAATTTGACTACCCCTTTATTTGGAGTCCCTTGCCCTTTCTTTTAACCAAAGTACAGCTTTTTAAAAAATTATCCATTAGCCCTTTAATTTGAAGTCCTATTTGGGCCCAGGGAATTGGGAAGTTCAACTGTGTTATGAACTTGAGTGTAGCTCCTATGTGAGGTACAGGCTGGGCCTCTACACTGAGAGGGACACACCTGGAAGGAAACACCTATTATCACAAATGATGCTTTAGACTGCCCTCGGCCAGAATATTTGTATAGGAATTGCATAGGCCCAGCGAGGCAGAAAGTGTCTTTCAGATCACTGAAAAGGCAGCTATTTCATTCAGATAACTGACTACCAAGTCAGTTCAGTGGAAGAAAAAAAAACAAAAACAAAAACAAAAACAAAAGCTAGATGTTAAAAACAATTTTATCTCCATATAATATTGGGGATTTTTATCATAAAACTAGAATTATCTAAAGAAAAGTCAGAGGAAATAGTGAAAAATGTATGTGCCATGAAAGTTACAGGAAAGTGCATATTTGAAACTCACTTATTCGGTTCATTAATATCTGTTAAAGACCGTCTTGCTGACATGCTTTATTAACATTATTTTTTCCAAGTTTCAATATTTTTCAAAGCATTCTTACAAGAGACCCTCACTAAATCTTTTTTTTAAGAAATAGTGATTCTCGGTTGGATAGGTGAGAAATTGATTGCTTATCAGAGATTTTAACTCATCCAGGTTCTTCTCATAGTCTACCATTTTTTTCTGTCAGTCAAATATTGATTTTTTTAAGATTTTATTTATTTATTTGACAGAGAGAGATCACAAGTAGTCAGAGAGTCAGGCAAAGAGAGAGGGGGAAGCAGGATCCCTGCTGAACAGAGAGCACAATGCAGGGCTCGATCCCAGTATCCTAGGATCCTGACCCAAGCCGAAGGCAGAGGCTCAACCCACTGAGCCACCCAGGTGCCCCTCCATCAGTCAAATATTAATACAGCCCAATCTATGAAAAGTACTTGGTGTCTTCTTTAATGTTTACATTTTGAATATATGATAATACCTGTCCTCAAAGATTTTATTCCTTCAGACAAAGCTGTCTTCTTTGGCATCTTTCACAGCCTAAGACAAACAAGAGTGCAAACATCGGATGGCATGTAAGTATCAGTTGTACTGATTGACAGTTGGTCAATCTCTTTCCATCTATGATCCCATAAAGAACATCCAAAGTTATCTGGAGCCAAATGTTGCTTGTTTCTATCTCTGACACCTTCCGTCCCACCCCAATGCCCCCCGCCACCCCTGTTTTCAATGTCAGAGTTGCTTTAAAGCTAACCTGAGAATGAATCTCTGAAGTGAAATGTAGAGAAGGCAACATTTAGCCCAGGTGTTTTGAGAATTGAGAGGGTGTTGGGTTAGTGGGAAAGTTCTAATTTGGGTTTTAATAATGGCATTCCCAAGCAATTAGCTGAACACACAGGAGGAAATTAAGGAGGAGGTGGAGAAAGAACAGCAATTTATGAGCAGCAGCATAACAGGCAGCTAAATGGGACTCAATTTTGTTCAACCAGAGGTAAGTCACCCAGGAGAATTAGGCTAAAATGTTACCTTTCTTTGGCTAGTAAAGGATGGTTGCCTAATCTCATGCAGATCTCATAAAGACTTTCCTTTTGTTGAGACTGTGATTGAACATTGAGAGCAGTGCGTGCTTACTGTTCTGTGGCATCTGTGCTCTTCTTAATGGACTGCAGTGTGCCTGTTTTTTGTTTTTGCCAACAAACGTCAGTGGAATTATTTGTATATATTTCTTTAAAATATTTGGCGGAATTTTTTTGTAGGAACAGGACAGCAGTTTCCTGTTTCCACACACAGTTAGTGAAATTTACCCTCACTCAAGGACAGAATTTAACCATATATCAGTGCAATTAGTTCTCTAAATGTGTGCAGAGAAACCACTGAAAAACTTCCAATGTATTGACTATTGGAGTAAACGGTTTGCTGAAAGAGTTGTATAAAGCGAGACATTTTGGGAAGGAAAAGCTGAAAAGAAAAGAATCTATCTTCATAAGTTCATTTCTTCATGATTCCATGTTGAAAATACTTGGAATATTTGGAGGTGTGGATTGAAGTTTAGGGTGTATACTTGTCAAGAATGATTATGGTTTCCCCCTCCAATCCTAAAAGGATTGAAAAGGATATTGCCTTACAAATCTCTCTCTCTAGTTTTGAAATGGATTTTTGCATTGTCCTTTCAGAAAATCAGACTCTTAGTATGATAATTAGCTAGTTTACTTAACTGAGAAGCAAATATCTCTGTGATCACTCAGGCTGACAGAGAGAAAGAGAGCTGAAGAGCTAATCCATATTCTAATGACTGCAGATGGCACCACCATCATACATCTCATCTGTTCCTAGGTGGAAGTTTTCTTCTTAATACCCAAACTTATGTCCATTTTAGATTGGTGGGTTTTGTGTTTTATTTTGTTTTATGTCACCACTAGTTTCTCACTGGGGTTGGTAATTAAAAAACTCTCCAAAGTAGATCATAGTTAATCTAAGTTTGTTTTTCCCTCCAGAGCTTTATAATTGTAAAAGTTACTACATTTAGGGCTATATACACTCCCTGTGTGTTATCCATTTCCAAAATAACACTGTTTTTTGTTTTTTGTTTTTGTTTTTGTTTTTTTAAATAAGCTAGAAACATGGCACAATGCATAGAGAGAGATTTAGCAAGATAACACAGATTGGTGAGTTACAGTTTGAAAAAAACCAAAAACATAGTATACAGAGAAGGTGGCCATTTTGGCAGTTTGTCAAGCAGTTGTAAGGTCAACAGCAATAGCAATAACGACAGCACTAGGTTGCCAAGTTCTTCTTTTGGCTTAGGAACAAATTCTTTATCGCTGTCCATTCCTGATAAAGACCTCTGTGCTAAGGAACCTATTGAAAATTTGGGCAACTGAAGCCTAGCTTGTTGCCTCATAAAGAAAGCAGCTTACCTGAACCATGTTACTGACACACGTGCTGCTGGTTTTGAGCTTCTGAAATGGTTGTCAGTTTATTTGGGCTTAATTCATTAATTGAATATGTTGACTTCTGTTGTTCTGATTTTTGAGGCAGTACTAATGTAGGGCAGTATAGTAATGAGGAAAAAGAATATTAAGATGATGAATATTTGTCCTTTAAAAGGAAATAAAAAAGGAGAAAAGTCACATTTACTCTAAAAAAGATTGTATATGTTTTACAATCGAATATCCCCATTAATCTCTTCATTATTTTTTTAACTCTGTTTATTTGATTAACTCATAAAAATATGATACAAACTTGTAAGCATACAACTGAGTTCAAATACAGTGGATTTCCCACAGCAGTCAATACCTCCTTTTAGTCAATATAATTTTGAGTGATCAGGTCTCTGATTGAAAGGCTAGTAGTGAGTGACTGTCTCCTCCAGGGTTTCTGTTTATTCAGGAATATTCTACTTTCTCCTTCATTTGCATGAACAAATGAAAAAAGGTCTCCTTGGTACTTTTAGGGAAGGAAGGGGCCAGTCCTATTTTCTTGCATAAACCCAAGACCAAACACCCTTGGAAAGTATGAATGGCACTGTGGTTTCATGTCTGAATTGTGGAGAAGACAATCCAGAGCCTATGACTGAACTGACTCTTTTCCCATTTTCAAAGATAAATTTGTGTTAAGAATCATAAGTTGCAGTCCAAAAGACCCCCAGAAGTGAATCTGTCATAGAGCGCTCTCCTGGGATCAGTTGAATATCCCTGTCTACTTTTGGGATCTCCCAATTTGGTGCAGGCAGAGACTCACTTGGTTGAGAGTAGTACTCATTCAGCTTGGCTCCATAACTAATTTTATTATTTTTTTCTGCTGGACTTAAATTTAAAGTTAAAAAGGAGAAAAAAATTTTACAACACAATTGAGTTGATTTTTTTTCCTTTGTATTTTGTCAACGTATCTGGGTAGTTCCTTTAAAAAGAGATAAATCGAATAAAGGTGATTAAACTAAAGTGAGATAATTATTTTCAGCATAAATTTATAACCAATGTCAAAGAATTCATTGAACAAGCTGTCATGTTATGAGGAGGTCCACAGAATACAAAATATAAAAATTGTCTGTCCTGGGAGACTTTGCATTTTAAATGTCGCCAGAAATTTCATCCAATTATATAAAGTAATCTTTTGAGATGCATGAAAGAGTTCTGTTTTTCACTAGCCAAATGCCTTAGCCTATTGTCATTTTTCTCCTTGCCAAATTTTTCAGTAGTCTAATATTTGCACACTCTGACTGTTTTGTGTCCTTATCTAAATGGTAGTACTATATAGGTAAATGACAAACTTTTAGGACAAAGAAGATTTTTGTACCCATCTTCCTGGAGAAATACAGTTTGATTAGTTTGAAGGTAAATGTGATTCTGTTGTGGTAGTTCAATTTCATTTCCTCAATTCTGAATTTCTCAGTAATGCAACTTTGTTTTGTCATGGGAGGCAAGAGACTCCAGAATAGCAGTCCCCCTCATTCTAAGGACAGCAGCCAAAAAAGATCTCAAACTAACAATTAAACAATACCAATAGGGAAAAGGAATCCAGCAGTTTCCTTCATACTGACATTTTGGACTAGGTTTATCAGTCTATATAGACTACAGTGGAAAGGAGAAAACTAAGAATTCTATCTTATAATTGTATATAATATTACAAAATTATTTCAAAGTATTTTTATATTAAATCTTTTTAGGAAACTTTGGAAAAAATCATTAGCATGAGACTAAGAAATATTTAGTCCACTAGTTGTGTAAACTTAAGTTAGGCAAGTATTACCAAGTTAAATTTACAGGTGAGGGAGGGGAGGCACATCGTGAGGAACTTTCTTGCCCAAAGGCTCAGAGACGGTACACAGCAAACCAGGGCTAGAATCCATGTCTTTTGGCTCTAAGTAATTTTTTTTTCAAGGAATTAAAACTTCTTCAAATCAATAAACCGGTGTTAATGGACCATTAGCAAAGTGAGAACAATCATAGAATTTCCTTCAATAATCTTCTGTGATGGTAAGAGGCTGAAATCAAATGGGTTGACCATTAAGATGTTCCAGGGAAAACTGTGATATTGATTTTCAATTCTCAACCTTTTTCTTAGTGACATTTGGTTATAAGATTTATGTGCTTTAAGAGCATAAGATGCAGCTACTCTCTGAGGAGAAGAGCTTTTGAAGACCCTAGACAGCTTAAATCTCATCATCAAAGCCATGGTTCCACAGCTTCAGCATGCTTCAGGCTTACCCCGGGGCCTTTTCAAAAGGCAGAATCTGATTCTGGGGCAGGACCCAGAAATCTGCATATTAAACAGGCACTCAAAGTAAACTGATGCAGGTGATTCAGGGACCTCATTTTGTGTAAAACTGATCTATAGAGATCTTGAATTAGTAATTATGTAGGTGAATAATTACTGCTAATTATGTAAGTGAGATAATATAGTAAATGAGGGAGATACATTATTAGGCACCGTCTAAGATAAATAGCACTGTTTTATTTATCCACAGAATAGATTCTGTTAGAGTAGAGAGTCATTCCCCCACATTCCTGGACCAGCTAGCATCATTGCTGACGTACAGGGACAACTTTTAGATGAAGCTTGTAGCTAAATTTTCATGGCCCATCTAGCCTTGGCCTCTCTGCTTTGCCTACCAACAAAGGGGCCAATTAGTGAAGATGGTTTAGGTACTTTTTATCAGAGATAAATCCCTTCCCACTAGGGAATTATATAAGCCCACTGACATACTTTGCATAACATGGAAAATCAGTTCTAGGAGGGGCTAAATATTCTGACTGAGGGCTAGAGGAAAACAAGGCCATTAATCTTTTGTGGATGAATGAAAGGTTGGCCCATTTCAGTAGGGTCTTGGGCACATTAGAATCAAACTTTTAAAAAGTGATCACACAAAGAAGGCAATTCTATCTGTGTGTCTTAACTGTAATGGTAATGCTGAATTCTTACACTTTTTTTTTCACAGCGTATCCAGATAATGTAATATGTATTTATTCTAGGTTATTACAAAAACAACACAAAACTAAGAAATCTAGCTATGTAAAGGCGGGAAACAAAATGTAATCTTTTATTCTGAATTTTCATAGCAGTGTCTTATAAAATCTTTGGGTTATAGGAAGCTTTTATTCTATCATCCAACTCTTAAGTTTCCCATTGAAAATACATTTTTATTGAATTGCATTTAAATTATTTAGCCATTTTCATAGGGATAAAGTAATCAGATACATACTGTATCACACAGCTCTCCAAAAGTCCCTGATGGATGCTGTCTTTCTGCTAATTAAATCTACACTACTGTTAGGAGGGGAGAAAAGGGTTGGAGTTTTTCTTTTCTTTCTTTCTTTCTTTCTTTCTTTCTTTCTTTCTTTCTTTCTTTCTCTCTTTCTTTTCATTATGCTCAGTTCCTTTTCTTTAAAAGGGAAATTAAAGGTCAGCTGTTAATTAGCTACTTTTGAAAAGTATCCATTAATATTACATAAATTACTGCCTACAAATCCAATTAAATTCTTAGGTCATATTGGAACTAAATAGATGATTTAATTTGCAGGGCGCATTATGAAATGAGGTTTATAGGAGAAATCAATACAGACATAGCTGAGGTGTGTTTGTATATGTATACAAGTTTTCTATATATTTTTACAAGTGATACATTCTGTGATAAAATGGAAGTATCCTGGAGGCTTAGTTAACCCTCTGGATTGCTTCTGAGTCCAACAGCCAAAATTTACACAGTAATACCTCAGTGGTATAAAACAAGTAAGTAAATAAGTAGGGAATATGGGGGAAAACAAACACATAGTAATTTATAGATATTTACATTGGAGCGTAAGAAATGAAGTGTTCAGAATATTTGTTCACAAATCCATTAATTTAGGTCTTCAGAAAATATTCATTTACCCAAATTTAGTATGTGTGACAGTAATGAACGATAATCAGATTCTATCCATGTAGTAGAAAAACTGGGTATTTAAAGAAAAGAGAAGAAATTATCCCTTAAATTACCTTTAACTCAGTAATTTTCAATATTTATTTTGCCTTGTGGATACCACGATGGCCTTAGAGGGTATGCTAGTTTTCTAGGGCTGCCATAACCAAATACTGTAAACTGGGTGGCTTAAATATATGAATTTATATTCCCACTGTTCTAGAGGCTAGGAGTCTAAGATCAAGGTACCCTTGGCTTTGTGTCTTCTGAGACTTCTTTCCAAGGCTTGCAGATGACCACCCTCTTGCTATCTTATATTGTGGTCTTTTTTCTGTTCTCCTGCATCCCTGGAGTCTCCCTTTGTGTCTTAATTTCCTCTTTTTGTAAGGACATCAGTCAGATCAGATTAGGAATGACTCTAAAGATTTCATTTTAACTTAATCACTTCTTTAAAGATCTTATCTCCAAATAAGGTCATATTCTAAGGTACAGGGAATTAGGGCTTCAATATATTAATTTGGGGTGGGGAACACAAGTCAGCCTGTAACAGAAGAGTACCATGGTATATTAAAAGAACACTATACTTCACTTAGACTTATTACTTAACTAACATAACTAAGGAATTATTTTTTTTTTAAGATTTTATTTATTTATTTGACACAGAGATCGAGAGAGAGAGGGAGAGAGAGAACACAAGCAGGGTGAATGGCAGGCAGAGGGAGAAGCAGGCTCTCCACTGAGCAGGAAGCTGGATGCCGGACTTTATCCCAGGACCCTGGGATCATGACCTGAGCAGACGCTTAACCAACTGAGCCACCCAGGTGCCAACTAAGAAATTATTCTGAGACAAGGCAGTATAACATTGTGGTTAAAGTCATGGGGTTTTAATTTACAAGTAATTTCAAATTCTAACTTCCCTTTTACTGTTTGAGAAAGCTAGCCCATGTTATTTAAGTTTGTTTCAATTTTTTTATCTGAAAGTAACAAATATTTCTGAAGACTTAAAGATTAAAAAAATGTTTAAAACATTTATTTAGAATTTGCATGAAAAAAAGATGTGGCTAATAAACTGTGGCTATTGTTTTTTAAAAACAGGTTTATTGAGGTCTAATTTACCTAACATAAAATTCACTCATAGTATATGTACATTTCAATGGTTTTTAATAAATTTACAAAGTTAGGCAATTATCAGCACAATACAGTTTTCTAAAATTTTCACCAGCCTCAAGAGATCCTCATACTTTTCTGAAGTCACTGGTTCCCATTTCCAGCTTTAGGCAACAAATATCTAGCTTTTGTCTTTATAAATTTGTCTATTCTGGACATTCCATGTAAAGGATGCATACATTTATGTTTTTTTACATCCAGCTTTTTTCACTTAGCATAATCTCAAATAGGATTTATCAATGTTGTAACATGTATTAGTAGTTCCCTTTTTTCCCTAAATAAAATTCCATTGTATGGATATATATTTTGTTTAATTATTCATCAGATGATGGATATTGGGTTGTTTCTGCTTTTGGCTATTATGAGTAATACTGCTGTGACTGTTCGTGTACGAGTTTCCGTATGCATAGTTTCTTTTCATTTTTCTTGTGCAGACTCCTAGAATAGAAATGGCAGAGTTGTGTAGCAAAATGTTGCTTAATGTTTAAAAATTTTTCCAAACTATTTTCCATTGTGACTACACCATTTTACATTTCCACACAGCAAAAAGTGAGTGTTCCCAGTTTCTGCACATCCTCCTCGATACTTGTTATTGTCTGCATTCTAGCCATTCTAGTGGAAGTAAAGTAGCATCTCATTATGGTTTTGATTTTCATTTACCTAATGAGTAATGATGCTGACTGTCTTTTAATGTTTTTTATTATTCATTTATGTCCTTTAGGAAAATGTCTATTCTTTTCAGATCTGTTGCCATTTAAAATAATTCAGGTATTTGTTTCTTATTGCTGAGCTGCAAGTATGCCTTACCTTTCAAATTGTAGTTACAAATCCTTTCTCAGGGGTACAATTTGTTAAGTATTTTCTCTCAGTTTGTGGTGTAGCTTTTTTTTTTTTTTTTCAATAGTAGTTTGAAGTGCAAAGTGCTTGATTTTGAGGATGTTCAAATTGCTATTTTCTTTTCTGAATTCTGCTTTTGTTGATGTATTTAAGAGATTTTTACCGAAGGTATGAAGACTCTCCCATGTTGTCTTCTAAAAGTTTTACAATTTTAGCTGTCTTTAATGTATTTAGGTCTAGAATCTATTTTGAGTTAATATTTGTATATGATGTGAGGTAAGGATCTATGTTAACTTTTTTCATGTGTGAATATCCAATGTCTCAGTAAGCAATTTGTTGAAAAGATTACAATTTCCTCATGTAGTTACTTTGATACCTTCATCGAAAATGACCATAAATATGAGTTATTTTTAGATTCTCTGTTCTTTTCCATTGATCTGTCTCTGTCATATTGATAACACATTGTCTGGATTCTTGTAGCTTTGTAATATATTTTAAAATTGGAAAGTATTAGTCCTCCAAATTTGTTCTTCAAAATTGTCTTGGTCATTAGAATCTTTTACATTTCTCTTTATGTATAAACACACTGTGGTTTCTCTTCAGATCATACATTTCCATATATAGATTGAGTGCCCAATTTCTGCAAAAAAGCATGCTGAGATTTGATAGGGATTTCACTGAATCTGGGTGATCGGTGTGGGATGAATTGCCATCTTAATGCTTTTGAATCTTCCAATCCATGAACACAGAATACCATGCCATGTATTTAGGTCTTCTTTAATTTCTGTCGGCAATATTATATAGATTTTAGTGTAGAAGCTTTGCCCTTTTGTTCCTTAAATTTAATCATAATTGCTTAATTTTGGAGTGCTATTTTGAATGAAATTATTTTCCTAATTTCATTTTTGGATTGTTCATTGCTAGTGTATAGAAGATCAATTGATCTGTTTTTATATTTATCTTATATTCTGACTTAATTTTTTTTTTTTTGAGGGGGAGGGATTCTTTAAGATTTTCTCAGTACAAGGTTATATCATCTATGAAGAAAGATAGTTTTACTTCTTGTTTTCTGATTTTGTTGCATTTTATTGCCTGGTTGTACTGACAGGAATTTCTTTTCTTTTTTAAAAAAATTTACTTAATTTATTTTATTATTTTAAAAGATTTTATCTATTTATCTGTCAGAAAGAGAGAGAGAGAGAGCACAAGCAGGCAGAGCAGCAGGCAGAGGCAGAGAGAGAAGCAGGCTCCTGGCTGAGCAAGGAGCCCAATGGGGGACTTGATCCCAGAACCCTGGGATCATGACCCAAGCCGAAGAAAGCCACCCAACTGACTGAGCCACCCAGGCATCCCTGGAATTTTTAATAGAATGTTAAATAGAAGTAATGAGAAATGAAATCTTTGCCATGTTACTGATGTTAGGGGAGATATTCTGTCTTTCACTATTAAGTATAATCTTAGCTGCAGAGTTTTGTGAATTTCTTTTATCAAGTTGAGATTTGTTGAGAGTTTTTATTATTACTGGGTGTTGAATTTTGTCATGCTTTTCCCACATGTGGTTCTTATCTTTATTCTATTTCAACATTATAGAAGTATTGCCAGGTTAAAACATAACAGATCTTTCTTTTTATTAAGGTTCAAAAATTTTTCGAGAATAAATGCTTCTCAGTTCACTGTTTGTCCTTTGCCAATGTCCAGAGTCCAGAAGTTTTTGTTTTGACAGTTTTTACCTGGTTTTATCATTGCTTTTTAAGGAAAAGATTTGCTGTGCTCATCATCTAGGCATTTCGGAAGTCACCCCCTACCACAACATAACTATTACTCTTGATTCAATTATTTAATTTCAGCCCTAAATTTTCTTCTTTTGTAAAATAGGATTACTAATCCTCCTTTGGTTTGTGGGAAGAGTAGATATGGGATATAATTGAAAGTGCCAATTGGAGCACCTAGTATATAGAGTACTGAGTAAATATTATTTGCATTTGAAGATCAGGTGAAGATAATAGAATAGGATCATTAAGAAGTGACTGAAATGTGTGGGATTTTAATGTAACTTGGGGAGTGCTATGGACACCCCAGTTAAACTAAGAAAAAAAAGACTCAATCTATATTTGCCACTGCACCTTACCTCTTTGTTCTCTTGGATAAGTATATTTGTATTCCTTATTAAATCAGGGCTACCTTGTGACAATCTGCCTTTCTTCTCTTAGAACATTTTACTTTGAGTTGCTCCTTAGTTAATAAATATAGGAATAATTTTGGTATGTATCTGATTTATCAAGACTTTGGAAAGTACAGTGGCAATATCTTAGGTACCAACTAACCATGATACAATCCACTTAATTTAAAAAAATGTTATTGCTTATGGACATGTTCTTCATATCACAAATATCTGACATCAATCAGCAGGAGGTACAGATTCTAATAAGTCCAGAGAAAATCAAATTTGCTTTCTTGAGGTTTCTTTTTGCCTTCTTTCCCTTTATATTTTGGTTGCTTACTGTAGTATATGCATTGTTATGATATGTATATTGGATCATTGGTAGACTTTTAGGGGATTAAGCAAGGAACCAAACCTTTGGAACTTTTAGATGAATTGAGCTAGGATTCAGCCCTACCTGCAAGATTCCACAATTTTACCTGACTTTTATGGGATCAAGACAATTTTCTGGAATTCTCTAAAATAGACTGTTCTCTATCTTCTTGCCTTAAATTGCTTATCAATAACTCAGTTCTCATTAGTAATGGCTTTTAGTGGGGAAGATGTTATCCTGGTAGTGATGTTACATTTATTTCATATAGGGCTTGACTATTTTGATCATGCATATACATCTTGATCTAGTCTTTATTCTTTAATCTCTCTTCTCTATTCTTTTAATAACTTCTCTCAACTTATTTTATGTTATTTCTCATGTCTCCTTTACTTATTTTTTCCCCTGTCTTTTTTCCCCACTTCTCTCTTACTTTTCCCCTGTACCCATGCCTGTCTTTATTTTTTTTCCACAAAATGCCTCACTCACATTTGTTTCTTTGTCTTTTCTATACTATTCCAAACATTTCTAAGTATATTGGGAGCAGTTTACACTCCCCAAATAATCCACTTGAAGAAGCAGTTAATGTTATCTTTCTAATAAACAATTTCAATTGTAGTAGCCATAAATATATCAGAGATGATTTTCTCTGCATTTTCATTAAAGCCAGAGCTTTGTTTGGTGTTTTGGTTTTAAACAAACACTCGTCCCAGCAGTGCAGCTCACCAATATAGAACAGAATTACAATGTACTTCCAGCCAAATTCAGTTTATTGTCAATTTCAGTAGTGTTTCTTATGGTAGCAATTATTTTCTGAAAGCCTGCAAGCAAGCAGCAGAAAACTGAAATTATCAAAGAGTTTTTATCTGCAGCAATTCCAGAAATGGCAGGTAGCTGATAGTTTAAACTTTAGTTCTCTGCAGTGGAATAGTGCAAATAAGAGAATGCCATCTGCCTGCTCCTGGAGGCTTTCTGAAAAATATACCCAAGTTAATAAAGTTTTGGGGTGATATTCGATGACTTTTGTTACTACTTCACTGAATGCTACAACATATCTATGACCCTTTACCACTGCCCTAGACACTCCTGAGATAAGTTTCACAAGTTGGAGTGGTTATGACTTTTTTAAATAATATAAATTAAATACTTGAATTTTTATTTCAGTTTTCTAATTACTTGGAGCAATATCATCTAAACGTAAGTTCCTTGATTTAACCTGGGAAATAGGGCTTTTGCTGAGAGTTACATGAACAGGAACAAATATAAAAATGGGAAACCAGCTTTGGATTTATTTTTGAGAGAATTCTTAGGAGATTAGATCAAGGAATGATTGTAAAATGTCACCCAGTTTATTCTACCTGTTGATGATAATTTATTTCATGCATACTAGATAGCAAGTGGACTGCCATTTTCTACAAATGTTCTGAAAGAAAAAGATTTTCCTTATTTCTTTAATCATTAACTCAACAGATATTTATTGATTTTATTTGCCATGCTCCTGGAATATAGTAGTAAAGAAAGCCCTGAGGTTAAAACTGTGAATAAGATAGAAATGCTCTCTTGTAGCTTATGTTCTAGTGTGGACAAGTATTAATAGCACAATTGCTTAAGTACAGTTGTAATAAGTATACAAAGGAGTCAAGCAGAGAGTGCTAAGAGGTGACATGGTCTGAATATTTGTGTCCCTCTCAAAATTCATATGTCAAAATCCTAATGCTTAATGTGATGGTATTAGGAGATAGAGCCTTTGGTAAATAAATAGGTTATAAGGGTGGAACACTTATAAATGGGAATAGTGCCCCTATAAAAGAGGACCAAGAACAACATTGCCCCCTCCATTAAGTGAGGACACAGTAAGAAGATGTCTAAAGAGAAGTCTATAAGCCTTCACCAAAATCCAACTGTGCTGGTCCACTCATCTCTGACTTCCAGCCTCCAGAACTGTAAGAAATAAATTTCTATTGTTTATGAGCTACCCAGGCTGTGGTGTTCTCTTATAGCAACTTCGGTGGATTAAAACACAAGGGAACCTGTTCTTGTCTCCAGAAGCTTTCTTAAGGAAATTTGACAAACCATAAAAGATGAATTAACTCAGTAAATGAGGAGAGTGTGTGAAAGATCATTCCAGGCAGATTTGACAAAATGAGAAAAGATTCTGAAGCAGAAAGGAACACAGAATATTTGGAGACCAAAAAGAAAGCCAGTATAGTTACAGCACAGTCATGGAAGAGTTGTTGAAGGTAAGGATGGTGAGGTAAGCAGGATTCGATTTTGCAAGGATTTATAGGTGAAATATTTTGATCTGTATTTTAAGAACAATGGAAATCTAGGATTTTAAGCAGGGGTATATCATGGTTGGTTCTTTCAAAATAACCTGAAATGTAGAGAATAATCTTTGAGGCCAAGGGTGGATAGGATATTAGGAGGCCAACGCTGACTTAACTCAGAGGGGCAATAGAGAATCAGCTTTGGGTAAGAGGGTGTTTAAGAGTGTTTGAGATGGCAAAGTAATGTGTGCTGAAATGAAACGAATAGGGAGTGGAAGATGCCAAGACTGATTCCTGTGTCTTTGAAGTGTACAATTCGAGGTAGCCAGATTGAAAATTAGTAGAGATATTAAGCAGACATTTGGCACTCCACAAATTTTAAACTATGAAATAAACTAGGCTGGTGCAAAATACTGGAGATGATCACCCATGTGGCTCTTGAGGCCATGGCTGAAATCCTTAAGGAGAGAGTATAGAATAAGAAGACACGACCTGGGTTCTAGTCTACCAAAACTCTAATATTTAAAATTTGGTAGGATGAGGAACAGCAAAGGATATATCAGCAAAGAAGTAGAAGAAGAAATAGGATAATGTGGTTGCCAGGAAGTCAAGACACACTGTTCTACAAACATGGGATAAGTGTCAGTCATGTGTCAAGAAGTTAAAACATCTTTTTGTCCTAAGTGTACTCAGTTTTAATCAACCTCTTTTCACCTGCTCTACCCTGAAATTAAAGGGGGCATAGAAACTGCTAACTTTCATTATTGACTATAGATACTTTATCTCTTTTAGGTTAAGAATGGAGTCAGAGTACTGTCTGACAATAAGGAAAATCCCTCCTTTATACAAATAGGAGATATAAATTGAAGCACAGTGTTCAGGTGGGCAGGAGCAGTGCAGCTGGATCCAGGGACTTCGGCTCTGCCTGCTTTTTAATATACCCTTTACTTACAATTGTTCTTTCTGTAAATATTACGGAGAGAATAAGGGTCACATTAATCCATAGGTTGGATCCTATTGGAAATGTGTAAAATAAGTAATTCTTAGAGTTTTAGGGAACAAGGCTTTGTTTTAATCAGAAATTTTTAGGAAGATAAACTGGATTCTTATGATGTGTTAGTGTTAGTGAGATGTGTGTGGTGTAATCGAACACTCGCGGTACTTGTATTGACACTATTTTCTCTTGGAGGAATTTGTGTTCATCTAAAATGCTTACTGTGACTATGTAAGTTTGATTGCAGTGGGATTTACTTGGCTTATACACATAACCTAATGATATCTGTAAGGATTCTCTTAGATTAAAACTTTATTTTGATAATAAAAATTATTTCACATTGATAAAATGATATTTATTACAATAATGAAAAATTATAGTTATATAAATACTGTCGATTTTGTTAAAATGATATAGGTTCACCCATATTCACGAAGATAAAAAATAAATATGTATCTATATATAATTTTGTGTTACAGGAATTATATATCTCAATTTAAAAATAGATATGAATTAAATATGTATTTATATACGTATGTGCATTTTCTATAGTTACATGTAAATAAAGACTTTTTAAATTAAGAAATATAATTCACATAATATAAAACTCACCATTCAAAGTGTACATTTGAATGTATAAAGAGATTTTGACTAATCAACGTCAAATCTTCCACTAGAGATTTGACAAAATCTTTAGTTAAGTGGGACTAACGGGAACATTTGTACTTGGTCTTAACATCTTTTTTTCCCTGATTCTGATCTTCATTCTTTCTTCATTCTCCTTCCTGGGTTAATGTACTCTACCACCCTAATTGGTTTTATGAGATGCTTAGGCAGATTCTTAGTTCTTTCTCGTGATTATTGCAAATTCATACTTGAGATTTTCATCAGTTTTATCATAAGCACTAGCTGTAGCTGTACCAATATAATACTAACAGGGATCTTACCACTCCTATAATTTGAAGGAGTTAATTCTCAGTAAATATGTGATGTTAATATCATTGGATATTGAGATGATCTCCCTCATCTATGGATCATTCAATGATGGAAAATGAAAACTCTATACATTGTTTCCTAGCAATAATATACTTACTGTTAGGAAGAATGAAATGCAATTATGCATTTCCTTGACGCAAGAGATTAACTGTTACTTTCTGTGACACTCTATCAAACCTTTATATTTTACTAAAGCTACTTGGGATGTTTACTATGTAACTTTTTCTTAGCCATTATATGCAAACTATATACATGCAAGTTCTTGAGCTTATATTTCACATTCCACATTTTGAGTATATATTCCACATATACAGTTACAGAAATTAAACAATGACTGTCTTTAATGAAACTAACTGAGGTTCTCACCTACTAATTGTTACATTTCAGAATATAGAAAACTACACAAAATAATTATAATTTTGAACTTTAGAAACTTCTTTTCTATGACAATATTGGTTGATTTGTTTGATAGGATTTATTGGCTCATTTCCATTGAGGCTACAGAACTATAGTCACCTGTCTTCATAGATTTCTTCTTGGTCTTTAGGATCCTTTCAAATGTTGCCACAGATCTAACCCATTTTGAACGGGCTTTTACTGAAGGATTTTGGATAGTCAATGAAGAACAGATCCTGCTTTCTACCACATATTCTGTTGTGTATGATGATTTGAAAGATACTTAGTTTAATGTGGCTTCTTGTATAGAAATGACAAATGGCATTTTATATTCAATTCTTTAAAATTTTATGGTGTTCAGTTTCAAATATTTTTAAAGCTATTTGGCTATAAATGAAATAGTCACTTTTAATAGTTTCTAGCTTTTTTCACTGATTGGTTTAAATGTGTCTTTTCAGATTCTTTCTTATTCCCTTTTAATAATTTTTTTTTCTTGTGACTACTACCACTAGTATCTCTGTTCTTACTCTTTTACCTCTTTATAGCACTTTATATTTCACCAAAATTTTTGCAATAATTATTGCTTTTGATCTTTACTCACTAAAGCCCTGCTAAATACCCAAAACAACTCCAATTAAAATTAATGAATAGATAAATCAACTGAGACCCTAAAATTGAGGCAGTTCTGTGAAGGTGTCTTTGCGCTATAAGATCAGAACCCAGAGCCCAACTTTTCTAGAACTCAAACCTCTGATCATGGTATAATTCTTCTCCCCATAAATCATAAATTTCATTCCCTGGACTAACGCCTAAGGATATTTGAGCAACTGCTCTATGCTTAGCAGTATGCTAGGAAAGGTGGGTACAGAGAGCAGACATCCCTCCTAAACAAGTATATAAACTAAATAGAAACCACACAATCCCTTCTATAAACCATCTGGAATGAACTTCCCTGGGCATAACTATAGAGAGAGTTCTTTCCAAGGCTTACTGGAAGAGGCTATTCTTATTTAGGTTCAGTGGTTCTATATCCTTTCATCCCAGACTTTCTCTAGTTCTGTGGAAACAGGGGCAGGTCTGTGGAGTCATAAAGGAAAAAAACAAAATTTACATTAAGAGAGTATACACATTTTGTTTTTCAGTATGTCTATATTCCTTAACTATGAGAACCCAGCCCTAGACTTTTTTCCCCCTATGTTTTAGCTAAATCAATGTTTGGGACTTGATGGAATCAGAGCACGAAGGTAATGTCTTTTTCTAATGACAGGGCTGATTGGATTCCTCCCAACCTTGAATGGCTCTCTCTTTCATTTACTAACAATCTGGGTAAGTGTTGGGACCAAATGTGCTACCCGCCTAATAGTAAAAGGACAATAAAATCACATTTATAATACTGTTGTTTTCCTTCTCCACTGCTGGCAGCCGTGTAGAAGAGAGAGATCCAGTCCAAACTCATTTTCTCTGTATTATGCCTTTGAAATGTCTCTGTATAATAAGTAACAAAGGCTTGCAGACTCTCCCTCTCCTCAAAATAAGGAGGGATCCTTCTACAGAGAGAGTGAAGAGAGTGATCACTCATTTTCTTCAAAGGGTGGTATTCATAAAGCAAAGTTAGAAAGTTGGACTTGAGTCTACAGAGGAAACCTCAATCCACTTAAAAGCACTGGGATTCAGAGTCCTGCTTTTGCTCCCCACTCCTTTTATTCTCTTTCTTCATCTTCCCTCTTCTCTTTACTCCTTGCCTTCCTTTTCCTTTTGTATTAAAACAATTTTTATGATGGGATAGGCATTATGCTAGATTCAAGAGATAGTAGAAGTTGTCCCTGCTCTGAGAAAAAGTAATTACTGAGATTAAGATGGAGCCATGGCTATGTAGAAAAGATTGATAGTACAGGAGAGAGAATGGGAAAGCAAAAAAAAAAAAAAAAAAAAGGTTTAATTCATATAACGAATAAACAGGGCATGAAAGAAAAAGTATGTGGGAGAGTTGTCACCGAAAGTTTTGTGGACCAGACTAGAACTTTGGCTTCAGCTCTAGTAAATACATAAAGAAGAGCAACCATGAAAACAGTAATGATCATGACACAGTAAAGTCATTTTAGGTTGTACAATGTGATTTTTTTAAAGGTGTACAATGTAATGATTTGAGATATCTATCTATCTATATATATAGATATATATGTTGTGGAATGAGTTGTTGAGAAATGAGTTATTGAGAAGTCTAGTTAATTAACACATCTTTCATCTCATAAAATCGCCTTTTCTTCTGGGAGGGTTGATAAGAACACTTAAGATACTCTTAGCAAATTTCAAATATATAATACCTTATTTCAACATTTTATCATTTTTTTAAATACATTCTGATCAGAGATTTTTTCTTTTTTTTGGTTGAGGGTATTTCTTGAAACTTTCTCTATGCTTATGGTTAATTTTAAAAAGCTATTTATTTTCCAGTTTTTGGGTTACCGTTCAGGATATTCTGGGCATGTAGTCTAGCATTTGAATTGTGTTGTTCAAATGCTCTTTATTGCTTTTTTCAGCTTGATATATTAATTAAAAAGGGGGGCATTAATGTATCTCACAATGTTTTTCCTTCTTATTTCTTCTGGTGTTTGGATAATATTTATATACTCTGAGGTGTTTTATTAGATTCTTATAAGTTTAGGATTATGTATCATCCTTGAAAATTAAATCTTCTAATGCCATGTAATTAACCTTCTATTTTTTAGTAATATTTCTTGCTTTAAATACTATTTTTCTCATATTAGTAGTAGAAAATTTATAGTGTCTTCCATCTTTTTTCTCCTGAGTTATTGTGTTTTTAGTGTTCTTTTATACAGCTTTTTTTAATTGTTTATTTTATTACATCTTGCTGTGTTCAGATCTATTACTACTATACTTTGTGCTATTTCCTTCAGTTTCTCTCTTTCTCTCTCTCCTTTTAGATCAAGGTTTCTCAACCTCAGCACTATTGATATTTTGGGCCAGATAAGTATTTATTGTGGGGGCAGTCCTGTACATTATAGGATGTTTAGCATATTCCTGGCCTCTACCTAGTAGCAGTAGCCAATAGCCGCAACACTCCCCCCTCACCTATGAGTTACAACAATAGAGCCCAACTCCAGATACTGCCAAGTAAATGTTCTCTGGGAGGCAACATTGCCTACAGCTGAGAAGGTCTGTTTTAGATTTAGATTGTTTGACTTCTGATATTGTCTTACCCATTATCCCCCTCTAATAATATGGGCATTATACAGCCTGAGTCTATTATTTTAATGATTTGCCTAACACTTTTAATATTCTTATTTAACTTATAAAGTTTAAGGGAGGTCATATTTTTCCTTTTCAGAATAATAAAACTGCTAGGTAGAGCCTTATCTCTGATTACCCTTCTCAAATTGTTTGTTATTATTGTTTGGTATTTGAGTTCTAGGTTTTAAATTCACAAATTAAGCATTATTGCTATTGTGTAGACTCAGTTTGTTATCATTACCTGGTCTTTACCATTTCTTTGCTCATAATGACTTTGTATTATGTTTACCTAAATACTTATGACTTGTATAGATTTTTCCTTAATGTTCTTAGCTTCCTTTTCTTCATCATTTTCTTTCTCTCTGGAAATCAGTTTTCAGCAAATCTTCTAGAGAAAATCTGTTGATGACAAATTCTCTCATTTTTCTTCCATTTGAGAATGTAATTTTTCCCACTTATTTTTCCTAAAGTATTGTTGTTGGATGTAAAATTCGGAGTTGACAGTGGTTTTATTTCCTTTCAGTGCTTGCAGAACATTATGCCAGTTCTTATAGTTCCATAATTTCTGATCGGGACTCTACTGGTATTTCATTATCTTTAACCTATATGCAATGTATTGATTCTCTGCCTGCATTCAAGGTATTTTTTTAGTTCCCACAGATTCGATTCTGAGAGTCATGAGTTTCTTTCATTCTTTTTTTTTTTTTTTAAAGATTGTATTTTTTTCACTTAAGACAGATACTGAGAGAGAGAGCATGAGCAGGGGGCCAGGGACAGAAGGACAGGGAGAAGCAGACTCCCTGCTGAGTGAGAAGCCCAATGTGGGGCTTGATCCTAGGACCCCAGGATCATGACCTGAGCTGAAGGCAGATGCCTAACCATCTGAGCTACCCAGGTGCCCCAAGCTTATTTAGCTCTGTCCCAACTGGGATTTGTTCAAATCTGTAAATTTGTGCCTTTCATCAACTTTAAGTAATTTCAGCTATAATTATTTAAATAATTTTTCAACCCTGACTCTTCTCTGGGACTCCTATGATACAAATATTAAAACTTCTGTTACTGCCCTACAAGTTCTTCAACTCTGTTCATTTTGTAAAACTATATTTTTCTCTGTTGTTCAGATTGAATAATTTCTATCAATCTATATTTAATTTGACTGCATCTTCTGTCATCTGAATTATGGTGTTGAACCCATTAAGTGTGTTTCTCTCTCTTTCGGTACTGCATTTTTCAGTCTCAATATAATTTGACTCTTATTTTTATTTATTTCTATTTCTTTGCTAAACTTACTTTTTTTTTTTCTCCAAGTGTCTGTGGTTGCCTTGTGGAATATTTCTGTGATATTTGCTCTAAAGTCCTTGTCAGAAAATTTTAACATTCTTTGTTATCTTAGCATTTCTGTCTGTTGACCACCTTTTCTCATTCTGGCTATGATGATAATTCTGGCTATAAATATAATTTTGGGTATAATGAGCAGTTAAAAATTTTTTTCCTGGACATTTTGACTTCTATGAGAGTTTATTCTCCATTGACATCTATTTTAGCATGTTGTCTACCCTTTTAGGTCTAGAATGCTCATTCTGGCTCATTCATGGACTGTGGTTTGGATGTTAATGTGGTTTTCCAAGTTTTTGCACTGCAATTCTGGTTTGCCTGACTTGTGTCCTGCAGAGACCAGTATGAATCCTTGGTCCTATTCCACTTTGTAGTTCAGTTCTCAAAGTGTTCCTTGTGTTGATTCTGGACAGGGTATTTTTAAGTTATTTCTTTATTTCTTCATTATCTATTTAGAGAGATGGGAAGTGTGTGTGTGTGTGTGTGTGTGTGTGTGTGTGTGTGTGTGTGAGAGAGAGAGAGAGAGAGAGAGAGAGAGAGCAGGGGGAGGGTAGAGGGAGAGAGAGAATCTCTAGCAGAGCCCACACTGAGTGTGGAGCCTGAGGCAGGGCTTGATCTCATGACCCTCAGATCAAGACCTGAGCTGAAACCAAAATTTGGATGTTCAACTGACTGAGCCACCCAGATATCCCAATTCTGGTCAGTTTTTCACATAGGTTACTTAAAAGTTTGCCTCAGACTTAATGCACAGATGTTAAGGATCCCTTCTTCCATATTCCTTCTCTCCATAATTTACTGTTTGGGAAGAAAAGGGCTCTACTCTCTATTGTTCACTTGATGCAAGGCGGGAATAGGTAACAGGACTCTACAACACAATATCTGCGTTGCTTGAAATGAAGGAAGATGGTACCATATCTGGTCATTATTTTACAGGTACTTTGAGTATATTGATTTACTATTATCTGGGTTCCTGTGTTGTTTTTGAGAAGTCAACTGTCAGTATAATTAACATTCTTTTGTAGGTGATCTCTCTAGCTGATTCGAGGAGATATCTATCTATCTATCTATACACACAAATAAAGATTTTATTTATTTACTTGACAGAAACCACAAGTAGGCAGAGAGGCAGGCAGAGAGAAAAGAAAGGAAGCAGGCTCCCTACCGAGCAGAGAGCCTGATGTGGGGCTCAATCCCACGACCCTGGGATCATGACCTGAGCCGAAGGCAGAGGCCTAAACCCACTGAGCCACCCAGGCACCTCTGATTCTAGGATATTTTCTTTTCTTTTAGATTATGTAGGGTTTTTTAAAAAAATTGTTGTACTTGGGCTTCATTTTCTTTTGGAATTAAGACACAATGTATCATTTGTTATGAAAGGTCCTTATCTGTTTTATCTTTAAAAATTGCCTCATCACCTCTTTCTAGTCTCTTCTGTAATTTCTTTATATATATTTTACTCTTTTTCACTTTGTCATCTGTCCGTATTCTTTTATATTTTCCCTTCTGTCGGTTCTCTATATTCATTTGGTGGTACACTAAAACTGGCTTATACCAGCTTTCAAGAGCCAATTGCAAAATATTCAGAAAATTTTTGAGTCATTTTTAAACCATCATTGCTTTGAAAATGGCAATGGTGAGAACATTTAGAATTAGCAAATTATACAAATCAAAGGTTACTTTTTGGAAAAGCACTATTACTAGCACATCTCTGATTGTATTCTCGACAATTTCTTCAGATGTATTATCCAGTTCCCCAGTTATCTCATCAGCTATGTCTACTTTATTTAATCATCCATTTATTTCCTAATTTCAGTTATAAATTGCAACGTGAAGTTGAAATTGATTGTGTCATATCCACCTCACCACTTTTGATAATTTCTTGCTCCTTAACTATTATTTTTTTTTAATTTTATTTTTTATAAACATATAATATATTTTTATCCCCAGGGGTACAGGTCTGTGAATCGCCAGGTTTACACACTTCACAGCACTCACCATAGCACATACCCTCCCCAATGTCCATAACCCACCCCCCCTCCCAACCCCCCTCCCCCCATCAACCCTCAGTTTGTTTTGTGAGATTAAGAGTCACTTATGGTTTTTCTCCCTCCCAATTCCATCTTGTTTCATTTACTCTTCTCCTACACCCTTAACCCCCCATGTTGCATCTCCTCTCCCTCATATCAGGGAGATCATATGATAGTTGTCTTTCTCCGATTGGCTTATTTCGCAAAGAATGATACCCTCTAGTTCCATCCACGTTGTCACAAATGGCAAGATTTCATTTCTTTTGATGGCTGCATAGTATTCCATTGTGTATATATACCACATCTTCTTTATCCATTCGTCTGTTGATGGACATCTAGGTTCTTTCCATAGTTTGGCTATTGTAGACATTGCTGCTATAAACATTCGGGTGCACATGCCCCTTTGGATCACTACGTTTGTATCTTTAGGGTAAATTCCCAGCAATTGCACTGCTGGGAATTTACCCTAAAGATACAAACGTAG
>NW_019154092.1:34235389-34301089 GCF_002288905.1 Enhydra lutris kenyoni | reverse complement strand
TGTGACACTCAGACACCCCCGATCCTTCTGTGACCCTGCGGGACCTGAGGCCACGCTGACCCTGTGTGGGCTTCACCCCAGTTAAGCCTCTGGAGCGATGTCCCTCAGTGGAACAGACTTTTAAAAGTCCTGATTTTGTGCTCCGTTGCTCCGCCGCTTGTCGGGAGCCGGCCCCTCCCCCGCGGTATATCTTCCAGTCCCTTTGGATTCACTTCTCCGCCAGTCCTACCTTTCAGAAAGTGGTTGATTTTCTGTTTCTAGAGTTGCTGTTCTTCTTCTCTTCGATCTCCCTTTGGATTTGTAGGTGTTTGCAATCTTTAGATAAGCTATCTAGCTGATCTCCCGCTACCTGAAGTAGTCTCAGCCTGCTACTTCTCCGCCATCTTGACTCCCGCCACTCCTTAACTATTTTTGATGCCCCGATATCACACAGATGTATAAGACATTTTTATTTGATAATTCCAATGACTATATCTTAGTTTACAGTACTGATTTTGCAGATTTTCTAAAATACATGCTTTTGTTGCTTATCTCCAATGTCTTGTTAAAACTTATTTCTATTCCATAAAGTATTTGTAAATGTTCCTCAGTCAATTCACCGATACTTACTACCCCTCCAGTGGTAGTTTTTCTCTGTTTTAGTCTCCAAGAATTTCCTTTATTTTTCAGTGGGTTCAGGAATAATTAAAAACATAACCTTTAAGGGCACCTGGGTGGCTCAGTCATTAAGCATCTGCCTTTGGCTCAGGTCATGATCCCAGGTGCTGGGATTGAACTCCGCATTGGGCTCCCTGCTCCCTGCTTCTTCCTCTCTCACTCCCCCTGCTTGTATTCCCTCTCTTGCTGTGTGTGTGTCTCTCTCTCTAATAAGTAAATAAAATCTTTTAAAAAATACAAAAAGTCAGGGCGCCTGGGTGGCTCAGTGGGTTAAGTCTCTGCCTTCGGCTCAGGTCATGATCTCAGGGTCCTGGGATCAAGCCCTGCATTGGGCTCTCTGCTCGGCAGGGAGCCTGCTTCCCCCTCTCTCTCTGCCTGCCTCTCTACCTACTTGTGATCTCTCTCTGTCAAATAAATAAATAAAATCTTTAAAAAAAATACAAAAAGTCAAATTTATTTTAAAAAATACCTTTAAAAACATTTTTTCCAGAATTGTTTGAGGGTTTTTTTGAGGAAGTATTTTTGCATATCTGTTTCACCACATTGTTAACTACCAAAACCAATACTATATTTGGAGTGTCAATTGAAATTATGTGCATAAATTCTTTAGATCAACATTATATGATTGACAGTCATTATTGCTGGCATTGACTTTGCATTGAATAGTGTATAAAAGGTACAAATCCATAGTCCGGTAGTATAGTAGATACAAATAGTGATCAGCGAAGTTTAATTAGGTATCCTCTTCTTCCAGGTATCTCCCTTCGACCTTAATAATGGCTGTGTGACTTGTCCAGTCAGTGAATGGGGGCATAAGTGACATATGTTATTTCTTGGTGAACATTTTAGAGGCAGTGTGTCATTATCTATGTTTCCTTCCCTTAATCTGAAAGATGTGTTAATGTAAAGATGCCATCTTTACATTAGACCCATCACAAGGACATCTGCTTTTGAGAACTGCCTAGTCTTTCAGTGATTATTGGCAGAATAAGAAACAAATTTTTATAATTGTAAACCGCTGAGTATGTATGAGTGTGTATGGGTGTTCATACATAAGGATAAGTGTGTATATACCTTTATAGCAGACATATAAAGATGTATACACAACACACACATACATATACACATGTATGTGTACATTATATATGTGTGTTTGTACATATATAAAACATATAGATATTATATGTCAATATATTTACTATACGTTTATTAAAACATACATATGTATGCATATACACAAATTACATATACCTACACATACATAACATATACATATGCACATGCATACATAAATCTATATTTTTTATAACACAGCTTAGCCTGACTGACACAAGTATATATTTGATATGCTTCATGTTCATGAAATACTAGTTTATACCTCCTTAATATTTGTTACATCATTCCCACTGCTTCATATGCTTTTCTTGTTCCTCTCTAATTAAATAAATTATCCTTGGATCCTAGGGTCTTTTGAACACTTCTTTCTTTTATTTAACTTCATGCAAATAAAAAAGGAAAACATGTCCTTTCTCACCATGTAATTTTCCAATTCTTAGAGATATGGATGACGTACTAAACTCCTTTTATTTCACCAAGTCATTCAGTTCAATTTGGTATCTACAGTCTATTTTCAGTGATTGTTTTTGAAATAAAATATATTTTAAATTAATAAGTTTAGAAGCTTCTTTGTACCATTTCCAAGAATATGTCTAGTCAGTGAAATACTAGGAGGATGAGAATATAATATATACATGTTTTCTCTCCCATAGAATATTATAAAATTTTTAAATAGCAGCAATGGTGATACATTTGTAGAATGTGCAATTTATAGGAAAAATAAATTATTTAGATTAAATGGTCCTTTAAAATAATAATAAAAAACAGGTTGTGCTCATTTATTTGGACATTCATTCTCTCACTTCAAAATAATACTGACTGGTTTCAGTCCATACCCTAAAGCTATAGCACATGTTTTATAACAGATGTTTTATTGCCTGGCACTTTGCAAAACTCATCCATCCAAAATACTATAATATGCCCCCAACCCCAACCACTACTGAAAATAAAACAGCAAGATTTTTAAAGCAACCCAAAATTGAACCCAAAAAGTCATTCTGGAGCTTAGGAACTCTTTTGTTCTTAAGTTTCTCCACATGATGTGCTTTCTCTTTCTTAATTAAACTTTGGTCTTAAAAATTGAGTACTGTGAGGTTTTGCTCTGCTTTTCCTTTGCATCAGTGCATCAAACTCATCAGAAATCATGACTGTGGATAATGTTACTTGTACAGTATCACTACTTTGACCTTTGTTAATAGTTTAAAATTTATCAAAAATCTCTCTTAGAGTTCTTAACATAATGGCAGCAGTTGGACACCAGAGAGGAAAATCTGTTCTATTTTATTATATGCTTTTGTAAAGATTAATTCTGACTCCCTGTCTTCCTGATGGATAGTGTGAATCCGCAGTTTGTAAGTACAAATGCTTCTAGTGTCTAGATGAACAAGGTAGCCAGTCCATGTAAAAGGAAATGCTGGTTAGGAATACAATAACAGTAGGGGTGGATAACAAAACTCCCAAATAAAGCAAATTCAAATAAAACTGCTTTGCTAGGAGAAAATTCAATCTTTGGTCTGCCAGTTTGCATCCCCTGTTTAATGACTAATTTAACTAGATAGTGCATATGTCTAACTTATATAAAGATTCATACTGGGAAGAATAGTTTTCACTGAAATATTTTGGTTTGTGGTACTTCTATAAGCCTAATAGAATGTCCTGAAATATATCTAAGTCCTAAGGCCTAAGAGTCCTAAGGCCTCTCTATCCTTGCATTTATTCATTCATGTCCTTTGTTTTAATCATACTTCCTATCTAATGGGCCAAAAACAGTAGCACTCTCTTTCTTTTTACCCACTTCCTTCTCCTTTAAACATTGGCCTCTTTTTTCAAGATGTTGAAAGGAAAAGGGTCTAAGTTTCTGTGATCCCATCCTAGATCCTGGGGATATTATTGTCATCTAAAAACAAACAGAAGAAACTCTGTGAGAAATGATTGATTACACATTTTCTTTAAGGACAGGCTATTAAAGCAAATCAATATCATTATTTTGGAAAAGATCAAAAGAGGCCAATCTGTTTTTTTTAATAGTGTCTAAGTATTTTCTTCTTAACATTTCCTCCAGCTTTCAAAAAAAGAAATTAGGAAGGAAAGAGAGAAGGAAGCACAGTAGTCACTGGTTTGTTTTGTCACTGAGTCACAAAGGGATAATGTACTCAAGCTCCAAGAGATAATGATCTTTATTCTAAAGTTGTGGATATTATATCCTAGGAGCAAATGATCTCACAAGATGTGTTCAAATAATGTGGATTGGCCTGAGATTCTCTCCATTAATTAGAAATCCTCATAGTATTTGAAGTTGTCTCTGTCTGAATGTTTGCTTTATGTTGATCCTGTAACCCCCAGTGAGAACTTCTGGTATGACATATGGTCTCCAATCAGCAACAGTGTCCTCAAGGTTAACCTAAATTAGGAACCCTGATAATTCTGTGTTTGCTCCTACATTATTAAATGGAACCTGCTTACTCAAATCATTGAGATGGATCTTCCTTTGCTTTGGAATATTTGCAAGTTGCTAAACTTCAGTAGATGGTAGAAGTCCTATGGAAAGTTATTTCCTTGTAAGTATGTAAGAGTCCCATGAGTGGACTCTAGTGGGGGAGGGGTGAAAAGAGACTGATTCATGAAGTACCTAATTTCTTTCGAAAAGGACATTAAATATTAGAAGAATTAGGGTCCTCATACTACAGGTAATGAGTGATCATCCACAAAGCACTCCTGTAAAAGACCTGGAGTAGAAAATGGATCATATAATTCCATCTTCGGGGCCTTTTGTGAATCTGGAGATTTTTCAATATGGTCTAACTGTACAAGATCTTAAAATTTCCCCAATATACATTTAATTTCATGAATGAGTTAAGATATGAGAAGTACCCATAGAAATAAGAGACTATAAGAAATCCATCATTAATCATATTCACTTAATTTTTAGTTTCAGTTAAAATAGAGTGATGAGGCCCTGAAAGTTAGAGTCTTCCTCATTTCTCCTGCCTCAGTCTTCCTCAGCTCATCAAACTGAGTCTGTGTACATTCTCCATCTTAGAATGAAATCAAGTTACAGGCAGTGCATGCAACCAGGATCTAACTAGCCCCTGGGTTCCTTCTTCTTCCAAAGGCCCTGTCGTTGACAGTCCGTCCGGGGATTCATTGTGCAGAACTACAACCTGAGCCCATGTAGCTATGAATGCTAGCACTCCTGCATTCTCTCTTCCTCAACTATCCCATAATTTTACAGTTTCTCGTTGTAATGATTTGCTGGAAGACTCCAGGATTCCAGCCCCATTTATCTGCTGTCATTGACAAAGGGAAAAAAATAAAGCTGCTATGTAAATGTATAGTTTTGTTACCTAATGAGAGGCCAGGAGAGCATTGCTTTTTGTGGGGAGCTATAGGTACAAAGAAATGAAAATGATTGTGTGGCTGGTGGGGAGAGGAATTCTTGACTGAGACATAGGTTGTAAGAGAGTGGCTTTGTTTGTTATTTTTGCTACTGATGGATGACATGGTCACACAGAACACAAGGTTAAACTGACATCCAAATGGAAGCTGGGGTGAAGGTAAGATTATAAGAATATATGGTCAGGGGCGCCTGGGTGGCTCAGTGGGTGAAGCTTCTGCCTTTGTCTCAGGTCATGATCTCAGGGTCCTGGGATTGAGCCCCACATCGGGCTCTCTGCTCAGCAGGGAGCCTGCTTCCTCCTCTCTTTATCTGCCTGCCTCTCTGCCTACGTGTGAACTCTGTCAAATAAATACATAAAATCTTAAAAAAAAAAAAAAAAAGAATACATGGTCAGCCCTCATTGTTTGTGGATTCCGTATTAATGAATTCTGTATTCGTGGATTTACCTAGTCACTTAAAATCTATTCTTAACCCCCAGATTAATACTTGCTGCACTTGTGGTCATTTGCAGGCATGTGCAAGATGGTGAAAAATTCAGGTGACTCAATCAGCACATTCCCAAGTAAGCAGAACAAGACAAGGTTCTGCTTTCTTGTGCAGCTCTCATGCTGTAAACAAGTGTCCTTTTCATGGTCTATTTAGTGATACAATTTTTTTTTTCATTTTTTCTACCTTTCATTGGTTAACTTCTCTGTTTAAAATGGCCCCCTAGTGTAGACTGAGGTGCTGTGTACAGTTCCTAAATGCCAGAGGCCGTAATGTGTCTTAAAAAGAAAAGATGTGCCAGATAAGCTTTACTTAGTTATTAGGCATGTTATAACTCTTAACTATAATTTAGGAGTTAAAGTGCTATTGGCCATGATTTCAATGTTAACAAATTAACAATATGTATTAAATAAGGTGTCCTTCTACAGAAACACAAAACAAGGTTATGTATTGATTGATTGACGAAACTGTGACCAAAGATTCACAGGAAACTAACCTTCTGTGGTTCAGTATTTTGGTAACTCAGGGTTCGCAGCCACTCTGTGGAACATAAGTACTACAAATAATGAAAATCAGCTGCAATTTGTTTAACTTCTTTATTCAGCTTTTTGGTGTCCAGCTGGAGAATGAACATCTCTCGTGGTACAGTAAACCTGAGAATTTTCCTACACGTAGAACATCAGGACACTTGTCATGTTCTAAATGCTTCTCTCATAAGAACACCTAAGCCCCTTGATTGTGACTTGTATCCAGCCACACCCTTCTTTGTGAAAAATGACTTTGCAGTTTACACAGATGAAAATGTACAGGAGGCTTCTGACATACTTGCTTCAGTGGTGGACAGCGTTCTGGCCCAGCAGCTCTAGAAATGTACTTCTACTGCAGGGGTGACGGCATGCTCAAATTTAAGAAAATCCTCTTTCTCTCTCTCTGTCTTTTGTCCCTTAAGGAAGAGTCTCTCAAGATCAGGTTCTTGTTTCTAAATATACCCTGAGCTAGGGGGATAACCACTATAGTCACAGATGCACTTATGTGATCATTTCCCTTTTTCTCCTGAAAATTACAGGGCTTCATGTGAAAAGAACCAAAATTTCACCATAATTTTTGCTGACTTCAAACTTGGGCTGTTTGCAGGAGTGAGAGAAATTTGGAGTTAGTACTGAGCTTGATAAGGACAGGTTTGCAAATCCATCTATGTAATTGCCATTCCTTCCAGAGGCCCCGGCTAGCCAGAATTCTGACACAAAGCCTTGTAATAAAGCTGCAAAATATCCACTTGGAATCTTGGAGTTACTAATTCATTGTTATAACATGGTTCTCATAAAATTATGTAAAAAACTCATTTTACGGTTGTCAGGGGAAATAACTACCCAGATAAATAGGCATGAAAGTACCATAACTACAGCATAGAAAGCCAATTCAAAATTGGGCCCCATCCCCAATCTCCTAATTGGCCTTATTATAGTGTCATAGGAATGAAAAGTTCTGTTAGCAATAGTTTTAGGTGTAGTCCACTGTTCTGTAAGATATTGCACTGTATGCGTTATTGCTTAGAGATTGTGCTGTAGTTTGCTATAGTATAAAACCATTTTTTTGCATCGATTCCTATATGAATTTGTCATACATAAGCAAAAATGGCAAGGATTTCTATTTAATTCCTACAAGCATGTTTAGTACTTCTTCTATGTAAAAAAGACTTTATTAATTAAGCAATGTCACTTTTTAGTTTTTTTAGTTAAGTTTTTTTTTTTTTTTTTAACAGAGGGAGCAAGTAGTGGGGAGGGGCCACGGGAGAGGGAGAGAGACTCTTAAGCAGATTCCTGGCCCAGCACAGAGCCTGATGCGGGGCTCAATTTCACAATCCTGAGATCAGGACCTGAGCCGAAATTGAGAGTCAGACGCTTTAACTGCTGAGCCACCCAGGTGTCCCGAGAGTATTTTTTTAAATGTAATTTTTCCCTGTGTCAGGGCTTCTTATCATTTGATACTATATTCTCAAATAACTAGAGAAAAGACAGAGCACTCTGTTCATATTTTCTTCTAGGGTAAAATCATAGTAGGACTCCTGGGTTCTCTGAGTCTGAAAAGAAGGCAAGTCCATGTTTATAATTACTTCAAACACTTCCTATACAAATTGTTTTATTAAAAAGTATGTATTTTGGTAAACATCTTAATATGCATATGAGGCTATATCCACATGACAAAAAACTGACATGTAATGTTGAAGTTAGGATAAGGAGAAATCATTACATTGTTCATCTATACACACACACACCAGTGAACACAAAGAGTGATTCTAATGCAATCCTATAAACCAGGGTTTCCTCCATGAATAAATGTCATATTTACTTTCTCTAGGACAGAAACCTATAGTCCCTATTTGCCAGGAGTCCCCAAATTTGGAGAGAATATTCTTTTCTACTCAAAAACATTCATGGGATAGACTTACCAGGAAAAGATTTATTGGCCTAGGGAGATGGTGACGAAGATTCAAAATTTAGCAGAAGAACGATAAATTCCTTTACCTCCTTGCCATGATAACTTGAGTCACAATGAGGGAGGCAGGACTGGGTGACAGCAAATGGGATGAGGACTTATGTCTTACATTGTATAGGTGTGGGAGAATATTCCTAATCTAAGAAAAACTGTGTGACTATGGAATGCCTTTATGTTGATAACTGTATGGATGCAAAATGGATATGTCTTTCAGGATATACTAACCAGGTCTAATCTTGAAAATGAGAACAATTTAGTACATGTCATTTCTATATTCCAGTGTTTGGCTTTATACTGAACTCCCAGAATGCACTGAGCCGTGTGTGTAACACATGCTGTCTGCCGTGTTGCCTCAGTAGAAACTTGGAGCGGAATGGGGAGGGAGGGAAATAGGGGGGTGAGCTGGTAGAACCACAGCTCAGGACAGCTTATCTGAGGACAATAGACACAGCGAGAGCCTTTATTTATTTATTTTAATTACTTTTCTCTCCCTACTATTAAGTGCCTCCTCCTTTGTTCTTAATTTGAAAGCATCCCCGTCCCCATTTAATTACTGTGCTTTTGATTGACAAGAACAGAGGACAGAAAAAAAAAGAAAGCTGTCTCCTTCGTGTCCTATTTGACACAATATAATGAATGTGTGATGGCCAGTTTATTTTTTCCTTGACAACTTAAATATTTGAAGATGAAATGTGGAATTTAAGAACATAATGCCAGAGAGCAGAGAGGGAGAAGAAGAAGAAAAGAAGAAGAAAGGAAGTTAATTGGACCAGGAACCAAATACAATACTCATTTGTGAATTTGCCTAATAGTTTAATAACTGCCAGTTTGGTGCAGGGATTCTGTGTAATTGTAATAAGAATTTCATCTTCAGCTCTTTCCAGCAAAGAGGACTCAGCAAATAGACTGTGTCCACCGGATGCCCTGGTCCTGTGTTTTATTATGTTTACTTTATAATCCCATCATCCCCACGCCACCAGCATGCTTGAGGGGTAGTGAAGGCAGCAGCGGTGGCTCCCTCTCGGCCCCCTGTCTTTCAGAGCTACCCTAAGGTACTTAAGAATGACAGTATAAAGAATATCTGTGCAGATGAGCCTGTAGATTTGGGGAATTGCCTGCTTATAGACAGGGATTCTTTTGGTAGACTTAATTCCTTTAGCAAGGGTGAAGGACCATCTGTGGGGATTCCTGTCATGTATAAGGAAGTTAGTCATGCTCTCTGTGGAGTTGAGTTTCTTGAATTTTAATGAAACCCATGTCAATCTGTCTCTTCTATACCCTAGTGTTAAAATCAGTGGTCAGTTACTCAACAATCACAACAGTAAATCACAGTAGATAAACCAACCAGGACAGCTCTGAAGAATTTAAGGTTGTGTTCCCCCCTCAGCCCTCCCTTCACAACCAGGACTCTGGGAGAATACATAATGAAGCAGTGGCATTTCTGTTTTAAAGGGACAGCCGGGGGTTCAAATCAGGAATCTTGGTTTTATTTTCTTTAAATGTCTTTCCTCATTGGGAAGTTTTCCTCCTCTGTTATTATTTATGTTCCTTTTAATAGATCTGTCATGGATTCTGGGGCTTTTGTATAGGTTATGTATGGTAAAGCTGTACTTTCACAAAATGCTCTGGGAGAAATGCTGATTCTAACTAAAGAAAATGAACTGTTATGTAGAAATTAAGAGAAAATGATGTGTGTGCCACCTGAATATAAATTAACTGTGAATGATGTAACTCAGGGAAGCAGGTGGCAGTTCTATATGAGATATTTACAATTAGCTGTATGCATCACTCTGAGAGCACAGCATAGGAAATATCTCACCCAGATTGGATTGGCTCCCAACGGGTTATAATAGCATTACAGACCTCAGTGTAACTTTCTAATTCTTCTGTGATGTGTCACTACCATCTCAAAGACAAGGTCATTGGAACATAACTTTCATCATCACTTTGCTTGCATGTATAAGCCAAAAATGTTTCTATGGGGAGGACTGACAGAGCTAGTTGGAACTGGAAGTTCTTTTTGGCAGAACAGTTCTGGCACCAAATACAGCTCTAACTGGTTCCTTAATGGTAAAAGCCACAACCTCCATTTATCTTCTTGTTTGAGCTACTAGTTTGAGTTACTGGCTGGCTGTTTTCACAGATCTATTGTCTCTCTTTAGTGTACTGTTTCTCTTTGTTTTGTTCTTTTGTTGGTGAAGGTAAGCACTGTTGTAGCATGCTGGCAACTTCTGTATTTTGGTTTGAAACTGATACCCCTCCCACTTAAATTAATGTCATTTCCTCAGCTACATCTTTGAGTTAAGGGCATTATGGCCATTAATATGTCAGTGTATGTGCTAACCCGCATTAAAGCTCCATTTAAAATATTGCCTATCTTCTATTCAAATTAACACACACGGATGTAAAGTTTCCTTTGCCATTTTTTTCATGGCTTCATCCATTTACTCTCATTTGACATTTAAATGTATCAGAAATTACTTTGATGCAAAGTCTCAATAAATAGAAAAAGGGCAATATCAAGAGAAACATTTTACTTTCGGGGAGTAAACAAAGGCATCTCTTTGTTTTTTGGTTTTTTTGGTTTTGTTTTGTTTTTTAAAAAGTAAACAAAAGGCATCTCAGTTTTAGCTCTTAGCATTTGTTTCCTGATCGTGTCTTACACCATTTTAATCTACTCAGTGGAGGGTATAGAGTAGGTACTCAACAAAGGTATTTGCTTAATGACTATATAATATATTAGCTATTATACAAAAATCTAGTCCTTGATTTTGATTTGTTTGTAAACTGGGTTCTATGGAAATCCTGTGGTTTGCACCTTGGAAGCCAGCAGCCCCCAAATACTATGTATTTGTTAGTCATTTATTTATGAATTAATTTAGTTACTTATTTCAGTAAATATGTAGTGAGCACCCACTATGTGCCAGTTACAGCTCTAAACTGGCAGGATGACAGAGAACAAAACAGATGTATTATTCCTCTCTCAGGGAGTTACCATCTAGGAAACGCCATCTGTACATGATCCAAATGGCTCAATGCTCTTAGAGCAGATGTAGCAATTCACCTACTTTTTACGCAGATCTCGCCTTCAGCCCTGACACACCTCTTCCTCCAGTTGTCAGAACTGTTAGCTGCTGATTATTCAGATTTGGATTCTCCCCTGAAATCTTCCTCCATCAAAGTGAGCTTCCTTCAGTCTCACATCCTTCCTTGGGACAGCCCACATTCATTAAAATGGTAGGATTCAAAGACCTGGAATTCTTTCCCCAAAGAGCGGGACATATTTTACAGGCCACCATCTTCAGAGCTCCTATGGGGTTATTTGAAGCTTTTTTTGCAATGACGTCACAACTCATTTTCTCCCTCTGCCTATCCTTCTGCCTTTACTGCATAAAAGGGAAGTTCGGGTGTGGTACTCCCCTATAACTCTTGTGGATGCAAATTTCTATCTCAAATTTTGTTTCTAGTGCAAGCCAACTTAAGGCCTTGGCAACTACCAGTGGTGAACTTCCTAAGGGTAACCTGATCTTGGATCAGAGGTCTAAAGAACAAATTAAAAACAAGTGGCATTTGGGGCACCTGGGTGGCTCAGTGGGTTAAAGCCTCTGCCTTCGGCTTGGGTCATGATCCCAGAGTCCTGGGATCGAGCCCCGCATGGGGCTCTCTGCTTCCCCCTTCTCTCTCTGCCTGCCTCTCTGCCTACTTGTGATCTCTGTCTGTCAAATAAATAAATAAAATCTTTAAAAAAAAAAAACAAGTGGCATTTGAAATATTAAAAAACATAAAAAAAAGGTCCAAAATTAGGTCCCTAAAGTAAACAAAATCAAAACCCAAAGCAAGTAGAATCAAATCAGAAGGAGTGTACTTCAGTTTTTTTCCCTTTAAGAAGCTCTTTTAAATGTCCACCCTCAAAGATGAGCAGGAGTTCAAAGCTGACTTTGCAAAGAGTATCCTCTCCTTGACCTCTATTGCTTATTTGAATATTTTCTGTTCCCTGGTAATTTCAACTCTCCTGAAAATCATAAAACATCTATAATCTCTGCCAAAAATTAACCTTAGATTTTATATTCTGTGTTTTTATTGTACATACAGGTGCTTGTCTTGTTTTCCAATTTAGATGTTTTGCCTCCTCTGAGGATCAGGAGCCATATTTCAACTTTCCTCTCTCTCCACATTGCCAGCATTTGGTAGAGCGCAGAATATGTAGAAATGTCTCAATACTTGATAGCTATTAAAGGAGAGAAACAAATTCCATGCATTCCTTTTCAGAAGCTTGGAAAATTATTTGGGAAGTTGAAAACAGTAAGTCTGTTAAAGCTTGAACATTATCTTTCCCCTCTATTCTTGCCTTATATTTGTCTGCATATGCTTTTAGGATACAGACTTATGTTGAAATATTAAAAAACAAAATCAAAATTGAATCAAAGCAATTGAAGAGCACAGTACCTAATTTATTATTATAGTAGAAATTAAAATTGCATATAAAATAACAATAATCCAAATAATCTCATTCCCATTATAAAACTATGACTATGCCATCTTCTCGAGGTTAATAATGGGCTCCAAAACAATAATTCTTGTGGATATTTTTCTCACTGAAGCTTCTGGTTTTTCAAACTGTGGGTCTCTCTGTGCCTTGTCATCATCGCCACATAGTGTTTTCATTGTTGTTGTTGTTTTGACTATTGCCATGGTATTCTTCATCTATTCCTTTTTTTTTAATTTTTTTTTTTTTTTTTTTTTTGCTGGTAGGATAAAGAGGCTGGGCCTCTGCAATTTTTGACATACTTGAATTCTCATCTTCAGGAAGGAAATTCATTTCATATGAGGAATCCATTTCTGGAGTTGGCTAGAGTATCATTTGATCATTTGGATGCAGTCAGATAACATCAAGATCCCTTTCCCCTCTCTGGTATAATGAATGGGGTGATTTCTTTCTCATTTTATTTTGGAAATCTCAGCAAAAATTAATCAAGCATGTTTTACTAAACCCCAGTTGCTAAGCCTCACAAGTGATATATTCATTGCCTCTACTTAGAAGGAGGGGTTGGGATAGGGCAGAAAGAGTATTCATTCCTTTTCATGAATGCACATAAATAGATTGTAAGAATTTCAATTACAGTATTTGCATCCACAGCTTTATTTTTAAGATCAAATTTGGTGCCCCATGATTGCTTATTTATTATTCATAAAGTATATGTTGCTTTGATTTTATACATTAATGGTCTTCTCAGCAGCAAAGATATTACATCCAAACCACTTTCTCTGTAGTTACTGACATTCATGAGAGACTACTTTGGGATGTTCTAGGTTTTAAAATTTTCAAAAAACCGTAGTGTCAAGCCAAGAGAATACAAACATTTTACTGAAAAATAGGGAAAAATATCAATGTCACTTCACTGATTAGGATATTTAAATAAGAAATATTAGAAAGGATAGGAATATAGTACAACTAAAAAAACTGGTGATGTACATCAAAATGCATTTAGGGCAGTTCATTAAAGTGAGTCATAAGATTAATTATATATATATGTATATATATATATATATACACACCCACATATACCTATATATTTCATATATTCTGTTATAAATAGTAGCTTTACAAGTTTTCTTCCATACAAGATCCAGATAGTCTTCCTTTCTACAGTTCTAGTTCAAATTAATAACCATTGTTAATTCCTCACAGTGGATAGTGGAACTCAAATTTCTGTTTGGTTTACATTTTCAGAATCTTCTATAGTACTGGGCCAGCAGGAGACATTTTGTAAATCCCAGTCATTAATAAATGAATAATGCAAAAATTAAATGCTATTATGATATCATTAAAAAAATAGCCGAGGGGCACCTGGGTGGCTCAGTGGGTTAAAGCTTCTGCTTTCAGCTCAGGTCATGATCCCACGGTGCTGGGATCAAGCCTCGTATCGGGGTCTCCACTCAGCACGGAGCCTGCTTCCCTTCCTCTCTCTCTGGTTGCCTCTCTGCCTACCTGTGATCTCTGTCTGTCAAATAAACAAATAAAATTTAAAAAAAAATAGATGATAGGTTAATTTTCTCTCAACATCGTCTTCTTTTCCTCCAACCTTCCCAGTGTTTTCCATTCAATCTCCAGAGCAAGAAAGATAAACCAGTAATAAGGTCGGATGGTCCAGTGATGTCAGGTGAGTACTGTGTGGAACCAGAATTCTAATAACTGTTAGTGAAAAATCCCATCTCTACCAAAAATAAATACTGAATAAACTACAGTAATTACTGCTGTGATAGAATACAGAAATGAGAAGTCAAGGTCCATGGTTTCAAGGGTTTATCATCTCAACAGGAAATGGGCATTTATCCCTGTAACCTCTAATATGTTGGAAATTGAGATACCAAGTTTTGTATGCTGTTGCCTAATAAAGGAACACTTAAATTTCATTTCAGAAGAGTAAGTGTCTCTTTGGAATTTATAACCCAGGACAGAAGATTGCTTACATAAAATCCTACATATCTGTTATATGCCGTATAATGTAAAGTGAAAGTTTTCTGCCTTAATTATTTTCTTTACCTAATGAGCAGTTTAAGGTCAACAGTTCGCTAAGCACTTCTTCCTGATGTGAAATTCAAGTAGGACCTTGGAGATATAAATTTACTTTCTTGCACTAAAAAACATATTTAAGTCAGTAACCCATATTAGACAAATAAACAATTAGCCTTGAGGATTTTGATATCCTTCAGTACATCTCAGAAAGAAAATAGAAAGAATGTGCCATCTGACATGTCAACATTCCTCTAATACTTCTCTACAGAATGGGTATCCCCCCCCCGCTCATTTACAGTGTTCTTTGAATTCTCAGCTCAAACATGCACTATTTCACACCCAAAGCTCAGTTTTTTACTCTAACACAATGAATAAGAGATTCTGCTCTCACTTCCAGAGTTTATGCTGGGGTGGGGGTGGGGCGTGGGAACCCATTGCTCTAATTTAAATAATTTATTTTCAAATTTCTCTTTTAAACCTTCTCTTCATTTCTCAACAAATAAAAAACATACGTATCATCCTTAAAGCCTCAGGAGAGGCCGCTAAACTCAGTTGTCTATTTTGTTTAGATCTTCTTTGGGATCTACAGGGCTAGGACCACAGAAGACACTCTGTGAATCTTAGTTAGTTATAACTGGATTAACAGTCACCCAGTGGTTGTCCAAAATGAAATGGGAAGGTGAAAGGCAGACAGGTGATGAAGTAACACTAAGTCTTAATGAAGATTTAGTATCACTAAATTCCAACCACCACTGCTGAAATTTAACAACTTTCATTACCAGTCGTTGTCTTCTTTTCCTTTTTACTGAGGAGGTCACTGACCTTGTTTTGCCTTTATCAGGACCTCCCTAAATTGTTGGTTATATTGATTTCAATTTCAGAAGAAGCTCAGAAGGGAAAATTCCTCCTTGGCCATCAGAGAAAGTTAAAAACAAGCCAAATAAAGGTACCAAAAACAAACAAAACCATAAAGGGCCAGAGAGCAATGTTTATAAGTTTTCAAACAGAAGCTGAAAAACACCAATAAAGTTTGGATTTAGCTCAAATGTATCATCAACCTCAGGCAGCTCCCTCCCATCCCTACCCCTTTTTAATGGTTCATTTGTCTAGTCCCCCTGGAAGATCTATAGAGAAAATTACCAGGGCAGAATGTAGATCCAATTGCACATCCTGCTACAGGAGAAACGATTCCTGTTCTCATCATTGGGATCAATAATCTGCTAACACAGTATTAGCAAGAGCAACAACTCCACCAGGTTAAAGGAGTTTTACACTGAATAATGACGGCCTAGGAAAGGGAAAAGCTGAGCGAGTAAATCCTGGCAGCCTTTTACTATTGAGAGAGCACATGCCAGTGAATCAATAGTGGCTCTGGTGAGTCTAGGCTGTAAAGATGCTTTATTGTTCTGCCTAAGTACATTGGCAGAGATGCTCCTCTTAATATCTGTACACAGGACCCACTGGGGTCCAGGCCTGCCCTATTAATGAAAGCATTTCCTCTTCAGAAGAATAGAACTTCTCAGGACACAGAGCATGGCTGTCTCCTATCCTTATAGAAGCTATGGAAAAAAAGGGAAAGGGACAGGGATGGGAAGAATGACAAAGGAAGCCCCAGAGAGGGGTGGAAAGGGACCTATGCTAGGGAAATACCACTTTACCCCAACAGATTTTAAAAACAGATCAACAGGACTTTTCTCCTAGATGTCTTCCTGAGTCATTTAGTTAAGTCTATATTCCTAGAAGCAAAGGCTATTAAAATCAATGTGTTTCTTGGTTGGCTTCCGAGACAAGTATATCCCCTCTTGATAAGAAAACAAAATTTTGGAACAGTGACTTTAATTTACCAACGTCATCAACTATGGAGAAGCAGCTGAGGCAGGGTTGTAACACCCTGTGCTGATCACTAGGCTGGAGTGATCTTCCCCGGCCCCCAGTGCTAATCTATAGTTTATGTCCCTGGGGTAGTCTTCTTAGTCTTCTCTTGCCAAATATTAAAGAAAGGAAATCTGTTCATCAAGTATTTCCGGCTCTCTACTTTTCAAGCACACAGGGAATTTTTTCTGTCCCCATTTTGGTTGGATGGGTCACGGGTCAAGATATGCTAATGAATTGTGAGCAGATATCCTTCTGGTACTGGAGTGGTTACTTACCCATTAAATACTTGAGTTGCACAACATGACTAAGAGAAAGGAGGCATGAGGTGTCTCTCCCGGAGAAGCCTGAAAAACTCAGAGTAACCCCTAATTAAGTTAAAAGAAAGGCAGGCATATAGCTGAGGAAATAGAGGAAAAATGTAAAAATAAACAAACCCCAAAGGTCCAGGGGGAAAAAAAAATGCTGTGGGTGTGGCTTTTGACCCATAAAGTTCACTATGGTTAAGTAGACGAGACAACAACCAAGTTTCTTAGAGACTTGAACTTCCAAAAGAACCACCAGCCTGGACTGAAAATCCAACTCTTTTGAGATTTAAATTACTGCTCTCTGCTATCCATAAGCAAGAAGCAATCTGGAAAGGCTATTCAGCCTCCAAGTGAAGTATAATTTCAAAGGCTCATTTCAGTTGTCTGTGAATAAAGGAGACGGGGGAGGGGGTGCTCCCTGAGTGGAGTCAAGGGCCAGGGAAAATAGTGGTCTGAGCATTCTTCTCATGAAGCTCAGGACCTAATGAACATTTCCGACTCACAGAGTAGGGTCCTCACCTTATCTGCCAAGAGGATTTTAGAAGTGCTATAGCCCAGAGATAGTTTTGTGTGTCTTCCCTTTCTGTAAATGGGTTGTGTCTGTGATTACCTTATTTCTCTTTCATTAAGGTTTGTGACACAGTAGAAACAATTAAGTCATCTTTCAAATACATAGATTCCCTAACCAGATGGACCTGATTCAAGACACCTACATACAACCCCTGATGTACTATTAATGTCACATTCCGTAAAATCTTGAAATAAGACCTTTTGGATTGTCCCACTTGGGAAGGAAGTAAATATATTTTGTCTGAGGAGGGAATGTGATCTGAATATTTGTGACCAGAAAGTTATAAACCTTGGTAATCATTAATGCTGTTTATTAAGTATTTCCAACTCTCTGCCATCTGATCAGATGCTTGGATTTACTTCCTGAATTTTTTGTCCTTTGGTAATGCCTTGTGACTAGACACTGAGTTCTGAGTGGCAGTAATGCTTGTTGCTACTGAACCAGAACTCTCTTTCCTTTGAGCAGGTTTAGAAGCGGTGCCTGCTTAGTAGCTGAGGTAACAGGATAAGGAGGTATAGAGCAGATCATAGTCAAACCATAAAAGACCTATAGACAAACAAGAAATAAACATGTATTGTCATAAGGCTTTACAGTGTGACAATTTTAGTTCAGCCTAACCTAGCCTATTCTGACCAGTAGAGAATCTCTGTCATTACTTTCTCTTGCATATCTAATACATACAAAACAGTGCTCTGCTTAAAGCAGGTGATTATCATAAAAAGAACAAACAAATGCATAAATAAAAGTATAGTATACAAACATTTAGAAGTAATTATTTTTACCTACTTTTGACTCTAATTTTTTTTTCTCAATTTTATGCCCCGAGACTGAAAATCTGAATAACTATACAGGTTTATGCAAACTGTGAAATTTTTCTGCAGATAAAAGTAGTTATTTCTATGTTCTTCTGATAATTGGTATGCACAATTTTCAGAAGTTTTTACGGTGGCCTCTCCAAATGACTCCAGAGGTAGATATTCTCATCCAGCAGCAGCCAAAATGGTTTCTATAAACGCATTAGATTGTAAAGAGCGCTACTAGCTGGAAATACTCCCATATAGCTCATCACATCCTTTGAATGATATCCTTAAAAATTATTTCCTCAGATTGTCTCTCTTCTTGGATTTTAGACCCATGCTTATACAGTGGCATTCAGACATTGGCCACTTGATATGCTTCAACGACTGGGGGATTCAATTCTTTCCTGAACTTGGTGATCAGATTTATAGGGTCTTCATTTTATGTACGTATTTAGAGTTTATTTCATCACTTAAAGGACTGTGCCTGAGGATCCTCCTCTTCCTAGAATGAGGAACCATATTTGTAAAGGTAATGACAATTCATATTGGTGGCCAGATAAGATTTATGTAAAGTTCTTCTATTTGTTCTTCTAATGTGCCTACGTTATGCCATTGCCTGAGAAAGTGGTTATTCAAAGCAGTATTTTCTAAAGTAATCTACTTTCATTGTAGTGTACCATTGGTGCGTTGTAGAAACATTTAGAGAAGCGTTAACTATATTCAGTAGTACATGGTTTTTCAGGGTCCAGCGAGATGAAATAAGTATCTGAAAAAAACCAGCTCTGTTCTCAAATGCATCTCATTGGCAGCACTCAACACTCAAGTTAATTATTACTGGAGAAAACTTCATGGAGGACTGCTTTCTCTTATCGGTCCCTTGTTCCCTGTCTGTGGGAATAACTTACTATATATAAGTAGAGTTGCAAAGTGATACAGACTGTTCCCGAAATCTGCTGTAACAGGCAAGAACTGATTATTACCATCATGTCAACAAATGGAACAGAGTAGATTTCCTGAGTAAGGGTGTGTCCAGTTCCACAGAATAAAAGAATATTCAAGATGAAGGCCAGGTATGCAAAGTACTCTTCAATTTCACAGGGGTAATTAGTGGAAGAGGCACTATTGCTACCAAGGATACTGACTCCCTCTCTAATATTTCACTCATCAGAAAGTCCAAACACTGAAATTCACATGTCTAAAGCAGTCAGTAAAAATCATACCATGTTATGGCTTGACTCACCAAGTCTCCCTGTAATAAGTATATAAAATGCTAAAATAAGTAAATCCAAAGTTATTTCTTTATATCAAATAAGTTGTAGTTATTTGAATTTACCAGTGGTTTTTCAGATGAATCCTTATGCACCAAGGTTCCCCTAAGATACCTCATGGATAAGTATGCCATATAATTTATTGCTCAAACTAGGTCAATTCTGGAAGTGAGATGGGGCACTATTTATAAATTCACCAGACACACGGATATACCCCAGAGCTATACTGGGTAAATCAGTTTATACCATCACCTTACTCATTGCCTTCCAGAGTAAAAAAAAGACTGTCCCTGAGCAAAGAGCTGGCAGTGGTGGGATTGTGTCTCCCCGCTTTGATTCAAATAGAGGAGATCTGCTTTTCCAGCTTATATTGGAGTTGCAATGCATAATTTCATTTAAAAAAAAATGTTTTCCATAACAATAACAGCAGAATGGCTTGAAAACCACTGCTTTGAATGAAACATAGTCATTCGGGTACCCACCATGGTTATGAAATTAACAAATTACCATTCATGAGTTGCTCATACAAGTCATCTTTGTATGATACAGCAGTCAGAAGGTTAGCAATTTCCTGGTGTCAGTCTGCTCACCTCAGGACTTAAACTCCATGTGTTCTTTTCTTACTTCAATATTGACACTGCCTCAGACCTACACATTTAGACGTATCTGGATAGTAAGTGAGAGGTCAGGACAGGGAGGAAAGGTCAACATCCTCGGCACTCCCTCCTTAGTCATATTTATTTTTATTTATTTATTTTTAAGATTTTATTTATTTATTTGACAGAAAGAGAGCACAAGTAGGGGGAGAGGCAGGCAGAGAGAGAAGGGGGAAAGCAGGCTCCCTGCTGAGCAGAGAGCCTGATACGGGGCTTGATCCCATGACTCTGAGATCTGACCTGAGCAGAAAGCAGAGGCTTAACCCACTGAGCCACCCAGGCGCCCCTCCTTAGTCATATTTAAACCACCATTACCAAAAATAATAAAATAAGAAAAGAATTGCGCCAGAGATTGGGAAGTGGAATAAGAGTAACAGCGCAGTTTCCAGTCTTTAGTTGCATAAATAATTAGTTTAAAAACATGCCAAAAAGAAAGGGCTGCTTTATGCCCGGAATGACTTCCTCAGGTGTCTTAATGTCTTTGTGAAAAACGCCTGCATTTTTCTGAAGGACTTGAAGAGAAGAGGAAATATACTAGTAAATCTTACTTCCCATTCTCCTAGGTGAAGATCAAGACCTTACCATAATGTGCTGAAGGACAAGGGATGAGTCTATATTATTCTGATATTCTATTAAACATCAATGCTTTTGGGGGAGAATGAATGTATTCTCTGAACTTCTATAAGCATGTCTTTCCATCCTTGACACACTATTTCCTTGCTTCAGTGTACCTTTGATAAGCACATGTTCTGAATTCTTCTGAATGATTCTCAGCTTTGTACATTGGACCCGGCATACTCTCTGGTTCCATGTATCAGTGACTAGGTACATGAGATTGGATTAAATTGTTACATAACTTTTCCCCTCATTTTTACTACTCATGCTCATAATTCTAGTTCCTGGAGGTCATGAGAATATGTCAAAGTGGAGCGATTTATAAAACAAATCACTGTATTTTAGCGTACACAACCTATACACAAAGTATTGCTTAAAGCCTCCAAATCTAACTTACCCATCCAATAAGCTTGGTTTTACTACTTGGAAATTCCCTCAACTACTTATTCTGCCCTAGTCATTCATTTGATAATATAACCTAGTAATATTATATTACTATATAATAATATAACATATTATATATAATATAACAGGATAATATAACAGGAAAGTGTTAACTTTCCTGTACCTAGAACTCTACAGTTACTGAGGTACACCTATTTTTTTTAAGAGTTAACAATCCGGTACAGAGACAAAATAAGTTTAAGTAATATTGCCTTTCAATATACAATTCACAAAATGAGAGCGACAAACAATAATTGTCTCAGAGTTATCAAGAGGGTTACATTAATGGAGTCAGCAATAAATTGGGAAGCTTTTACCCCTAAGGTTTTAAACTTAGAGGGGAACAGAAGACATGTGACATAAAAAATCCAAAGAGATGGAAATGGAAAATATATTAGGTATTTCTGGGGAAGTGTTGTCTTTCTTGGTATAAATTCTGTTTACTTTTTGTGGCTCTTTTCTTCTTGTCTGAAGTACCTTTCTGAAGCTAGAGGTGAATCAACCAATTTCCAATTAAGTAGAGACTAACTTGCGTAAAAGCTACATGCTGCAATGTAGCTCTTTTCTCCATATCTGTTCAACTAGCTTCATCTGCCCATCTCCAAGTTTCTAGTTACAGAAGTAAAATAAAAGCTCTTTTTGGTTATGTCACAGTAGTTGTTTTTCTGTTTCTTGTAGCCAGACACAATATTTCCCTGGTTACAGTGGAGTTAAAGTACTCCAAGTGCAAGTAAAAATGAGCTTTGATATATGAAATACAGAGAAAGGGATTGCCCAGAATGGAGCCAAGAACCCTTGTGAAGGACATGTCTCTGGCATAGGAAAATATGGCACCAATTTTGCTCAAAGAAAATACTGCAACTGGAACTTCTCTGGTATCAGCACTCTCCATTTTCATACGCATGCTTGGGCCATTTTGGTCTATGGTTTATTTCAGCTATAATAACCTGCCCCGTGGAGATCCCATAGAAGAGAAAAATGTACATTAAATATGGTGGGTTTTTTTGCCTTTCTTGTTTTTATCATGTTTACCATATATGTTGAAATCCTCCCTCTTTTTGTGCTCATACTTTTAAAATTTAATTTTTAAAGTAATGCAAGATTTATGTCTATTGTCAAACAACAGAGAAACATGCAGACTAAAAAAGGAAAATCGTCCTCACACCCTCCCACCTGTCCCTGTCCCTGGAAGCATCACTTCTCCATATAGCTAAGCAGTATTGTGAATTAGCTGTGTGTGCTTCTGGACCTTTTTATTATCCATATATGGTTACATATCTCACACAAACAGGCACCATTGCAAAAATTATTTTTGTTACACTTTTCATATGTTCACCTGTTTTAACATTGATAGATTAAGTTTTTCATATACATTTTTATGTACTTTTAAACTTAATTTACCTTGGATATCTGCATGTTAGATGCGTATCTTCCTCCCTTTTTAGTAACTGAATCATATTTCATAGTCTATTAGTCAGGACAGTGTTGGTTATGCTACATTAACAAACAATCTTAGTGACTTAAAATAGCAAAGCTATGTTTCTTAACCATGATACATTTTCATCTCCACTCAGTGGGAGATCTGCTCCATGATGCCCTTGCTCTGGGACTGATGCTAATAGAGGAAACATCATCTGAAATGTTTCATGTTACTGTGGCATAGGAAGAGAACACAGCTAATCACACATTGTCTTTTGAAGTCTTCTACCCAGAAGTGGTACACATTAATACCACTTATATTTTCTTAGTCAAAGCAGACCATGGAGCCATGCCTAACTCAAAGAGGATGGAGAAATACATTTCTGGACCATTTGTCCAGAAGAAGGCAAACTGAAAATTTATTTCCCTCTTTGATTGCCTAATCTTTCCCTAGCTGGTATAATACAGTAGACTTTGCATCCCCAGAAACTATCTTTGATTCAGAGCCACTAATCCTTGAAAACTCTGGGAATTTCCCTTTCTTCAGAGTTATCCTGGTCAATAGTCTATGGTCCCTTTAAAGAAATAGTTTTATAGTTTTGGCAGGATTGTGGGGTCACTTTTCTCAAGAAGTCTATCCTATCTCATTTAAAGGTTTCTGGATCTGTGGATAAACTCAGTACTTGATAATGGGATGAAAGGTTGCAAGTCTGTTATGGGAATATGATTCCATTCATGACCTAGGGATGCTTACTTACGTAGACATAGTATGAATTTAAAGGGCTTCCAATCTATTTTGATCCTGAAAACCCCACAATCTGGTAAACCCATTAAGAGATCTTCATGGTTAAGCCATTTTGAGTTTTTCAATCCTACTTTCCATTATAGTAACCAGATCCATCTTGTCTCTGGCAGTTCACTGCTCCATTGGACTCTCAGTTTCTGAGTTCGAGAAATCCGGAAGTATGTTTCAGTTTTACTGTCTCTTACTAACAGCCATGGCTTTCAGAGGTCAGCTTCTATAAAGCTACTTAAAAGTGTTTGTGCTCTCCTTCCCAATGTATTTTTCAATGTTGTGATGAAAGGTGTGTATTGTGGGTCTTCCGAATATGCATAGTTAGGGGATGGATAAGCAACTACATGTAATCCAATCCCAACACTCTACTCTGAGTGTTTAGGTTTCTTACCATAGTATGAAAAGGAAGTTCTGGTCTCTCAACTATACTTAGTGTAGAGGTTAAGAGTCTAGAGTTTAGCAAATCAACTAAGCAGAATGTGTGAAAATTCTCATTCCTTAGGCTAAATTACCAAATCCAGAATCTCTGTGCAATGCACATATATTGATACATTTAACCTGATCTAACAATTCAGTATTATTGGTCTTACACCTTCAGGATCAATTCCCACATATATTCAGCAAGGTTCTGCCAATATAAATATAAATCCTGTGATTCTTTCCATTTGCATGGCGACTCCTCTAAGTCAAACTTTATATGTATTTTAATAAGGAGCGTTAGAGATCTCTGCAGTCATTGGAAGGGCTGGGGGGATGGAACACAAGGAAAGCTGCTGCAATTGGTACCACTTCCCTGGCATTGGATGGTGGTTACCAGAGTTTGTTGGGAAGCCATGGGCATGTCTAGCTGGTTCTGCTAGGAATTAAGTCGAGTTACCAGTGTGATAGCAATAAGAGCTGATGGGTCTTACGAAGAATTGACACATCATTGCAAGGCAATTTTATTAACTCTGGATAATAAATGGCTTCAGGCAAGGGGGAGGTAACTCCTCAGGAAAGAAGGAGCTGCTTTGCTAGTAAAATATGCAGCTGTATAGGATTTTGGGTTTCTAAGTATTCAAACTCAGGCAGTAGAATCTATCAAAACATCCCCAATTCCAGGATCTCACAATTTCTTTATCATCACTGTGCTTTGATTTGTTCTCAGGATCTCACAATTTCTTTATCATCACTGTGCTTTGATTTAGGAAATATGATATAGCTTTGACTTCAACATATGCTGTAACTTAGCCATTAGAAAGACCAAACATTGAGTGTGATGATCAGAAACATTAACCTTGAAGCTTTAAGAAATAAGAGATCCTTCTATATCAAAGAAAGGAGCTCTCTGCCCTTCTGACCATGTGTTATCCTGATAATTTAAACACCAACATTTATCACTTCCCATCTGCAAACTTTCCAGTGCAGTCAGTTCCACAGTCCTTGTGCTCATACGCAGTCCAATTTTCATTAAATTGTTCTATTCCAATAGCAACTTGGTCCCTGCTGTCTCTACAGACACTTGATTCTAGCACCCATATGCAATAATGAAAATTGATTCATTATTGTCTATAGTTGGTCACCAGGGTCATATTTCACATGGTTAAATAAGCATCTCTTATTTCAAATCTAATCTAATCAAAGCACCTATTCCAAATTCTCATTTTCAAGATTCTCTTTTCCAGAAAACAGTTTCCCATATGATCTACTGTGACAGTAAGTCAAGCAATTCTTGCAATTTATTATGCTTTTGATGCAGCTAATTAGAGGTTTATACAATCTGTGGATGAGTTGGGGGATTGAGTATCAGGGAAGTTGTTACCACTAATATAAATTTGCAGCATCAAAATGATGGCTCCAAAGAGTTTACTAGGAAATCATAGGTATATTTAAAAACTCTAGGAAGCGTCTGCTTAATCACATGTAGTGGGTTAGATTATGCTCATGGACCACACTAGATATGATCAATTTTGACTTCACAGGTGATTTTCCAATGTATATTCTCTCAGTAATCATTTTTCCATTTTCCCACAATTTTACAAAAAATATGTTAATATTTTAATTATTAATTTAATTTAATTTAATTATTAATCTTGCAATGATGTGTCAATTCTTTGTAATATATTCCAAAATTATGGAAGCAAAGTAGTGTTTCAGTGTTAAAACACTTTCCAACCATTTGAATAAATTGCTATTTTTTACCAAGAAAAATCTATGGTGCTAGTTGCATTTTTCTATCTATTTAGACACTTTTAGAATCCTTCATATCTGCCTTTGCTGTGGATAACTTTCTCTTGGGTTTAGGATCTAATCTCAGACAGCATCTGAGAAAGCAGATAGAAAATGGAGAGAGACATATGCATTTTCGTTTTTGATGATTGATTTGGTGCCAACTCCATGAGTTGAACATCATCCACCATCACCGTTGCCAGTTACATACATAAAATATCAGGCAGGCAATGGATTTGAAAGGACCTGCCAAGTACAGTGTTGAAAACCCTAGAGATATTGATTTTACAGTTTCTCCAGTGATTCTACATCATGCTCCTTTACTTTCTGGCAATCTTTATAACTTTTACACTGACATAAATTGCCATAAAATAAGCATCCAGTACACCCCTCCCCTTCCTCCTCTAGAAATGGTTAAGGACACTCCATTATTCTATTAACATGTTTGACCATTAATTCAGCTGATCTCCCTGGGAATGACGAGGTGACTTTAAACTTGGAGGGCAATTTGTACTGCCCAGCAGATTTATTATTATCCTCTCTAGTGGAAAGCACATGAATTCATCTAAACATTTATTTTCCTTAGTGTGCCACTATTTTTCTTTTTATGTTTTTTAAAGTAGATTTAGTGGCAGAATATTAGCAGCTGAGGATACCGGAGTTATTGTCTACTCAGCGAGGCAGGCAGTTCAGCTCTCTGAATGTGGCCTCAGACCCAGAGATTTTCACTTTGCTTTAGTGAGAGAAAGCCAAATGGAAAATAGGGAGGGCAGTACAATGCTCCTTAATTGGTCAGAAATTAGTCAGTCCTTAGATGAACAAAAGGGCTCTAGGCCATAAAGACGGATCTATAGATAAGTCAACTACTCAGCCTAAAATACTGCTGTATTAGTTTTTTATTTCTTCCATAATAGATTACCACTAACTTTGTGTCTTAAAACAATACAAATTTATTATCGTATGGTTCTTTGAGAATTTCCACACAGATATCACTGGTTTAAAATCAAATGGTCAATGGAGCTGTGATCCATTCTGTAAGCTCTTGACAAGAATCTAGTTCCTTTCCCTTTCCAGCATCTGCAGCCATCTGCATTCCTTGGCTTGTAGCCTGTTTCCTTCATCTTCAAACTCAGAAATGGTTACTTGAGTCCCTTTCACACTATATTTGTTGATCCTCTTTTCTACCTCCTCTTCCACTTTAAGGACAGGTGATTAGATTGAGTCACTTATTTAATCCAGGTTGATTTTCTCATTTCAAGGGCAACTGATTAGCAACCTTAACTGAACCTACAATCTTAACTCTCTCTTCCCATGTAAAGTAAGATGTTCACAGGTTCTGGCGATTAGGATATGGACATCTTTGGGGGTCATTATTGTGCCTATCATAAGTGTTAAAATAGTAACGATCTTTAATTATGAGTAAGGATATATGAACTGGGTATTTTACATTTAAAATGCTACATATGAGTCACCCTAGATTTCACAAAATAAAAGGAAATAGAACAACAAATTCTGAATTAAGATTTTTTTCCCACTGGGAAGTGGGAAAAATGGTTCATTGATTTTTGTAAGGGTGCCAAAAAATTCAATGAGTTAAGAATAGTTTTTTGAGTAAATGGCACAAGAACAACTGGACATCCACATGCAAAAGAAATCAAACCCCTTCGTTAGACACCTCCCCCATTCATACAAGATGAATCATAAACCTAAATATACAAACTAAAACTACAAAGGTATTAGGAGAAAGCATAGGCGGAAATCTTCATGAATTAAGTGATGTCTTCTTACATATGATACCAAAAGCACAAGCAACAACAGAAAAAAGTAAGTAAATTGTTCTATACCAAGAGTAAAATCATTTGTGCTACAAACAAAACCATCCATAAAGTGAAAAGACCACCCATAGCATTGGAGAAAATATTTGCAAAATATATTTAATAAGGGACTTGTATCAAACATACTTAAAAAATTTAAATCAATAAGATTTAAAATCTAATAAATAAATGAACCAAAGACCTGAATAGGTATCTCCGCAAAGAAGACATACAAATGCCCAATAAACACATGAAAAAATGTTCAACGTCATTAGTCATTAGGAAAATGCAAATTAAAACCACAGTGAGATATGACTTCACACTCACTGTGATGACTACAGTTTTTAAATATATGCAATAACTAGTGTTGGCAGTAAGGCAAAGACACAGGAAATACCAGGTATTGCTAGTGGGATTGTAAAATAGTGCATCCATTTTAGAAAACAGTTTGACCGTTCCTCAAAACATTAAACATAGGATTACTGTGTGACCAAGAAATTCCATTCATATTTATATTGCCAAGATAAGTGGAAATATATGTCCATACAAAAACTTGTACACAGATGTTTATAACAGCTTTATTCATAATAGCCCCAAATTAGAAGCAACCTAAATGTTAATGAAATGATAAATGGAAAAATAGAATGTGGTATATACGTACAATGGGATAATATTTGCCAATAAAACAGAATGAAGTGCTGATACATACTACAGTGTAGATTAACCTTGAAAACATTATGCTAAGTGAAGTCCATCACAAGAACAATACAATTCCATTTATATGAAATGTATTGTTTTATGGTTTATATGAAAGGTCCAGAATGGGCAAAGAGTATAGATTTAGGGGTAGCTAGAGTAGAGAAAACAGAGATGGGGGAATGGGAAGTGAGTATTAATGGGTATAGAGTTTGTTTTGAGGGTGATGAAAATGTTCTGGAATTAGATTGTGTTGATAGTTCTACAACTCTGTGAATGCACTAAAAACCATTGAAGCATACATTTTAAATGAGTAATTTATATGGTATTTGAATTAGTCTTATCCAAAACTGTTTAAAAAGGGGGGGGTGGCAAGCCAATGTGTAATTGTGGCATATAGGTATCTGAGGGGCCGCCATAGTTGTGCTATGATGACCAGTTAAAGGTGATTCTTGGAAGTCAAAAATGCCTAGAAACTGCCTTATAATACATTAACAGTTACCTATTAGTGTTAATGCTTGTTATAAAAAAATTGCTTCTCTCATGTATACGACTACCATTAGAAGAATGTGGCTCTAACATCATCTTGATACACCTGACTGCCTGCAGTTGGCCATGATCAGCAGGACTTAACACTTTAAAAAGATTGACATGTGAGTCTGCTCATATTTAAAGTGAGCATAATAACATCTTATTTTTATGGTTTGTTGTAGACTGAGAAATGCTGCATGCAAGTACTTTGCACAGTGCTTGGCACCTGATAGTTTCTTAGTAACCCAGAAGATACCATAAAGCAGACATTATGCTCTGAATTTGCTGCAGGTTGCAAACTGTTATATGATCTGCTTTCTGGATGTTTTACCTGGTTATCCCAATGTACTTCAAACTCAGCATGTCCCAAACACACACCTTTTCCCCAAGGCCACTCTTCCTTTATCCCAAATCCTTCCTCTCACCCCTACTTCCCCCCATCCCCAGCTTAATCAGCCACTGAATTGTAATGATTCTCCTTCCTGAATGGGCTTTGGTTCCCTGGTTTAGGCCCACATCATCTCTCACCTACATGACTGCTATACCTTTCTGATTATTCTTTTTAATCTCATGTGGTCATGATTATCACTGTAATGAAATAGCATGCAATTATAGAAAACACAAAACAAGAAAAAGAATAAAGAGGTTCTGGGCACCTGGGTGGCTCAAAAGTTGGTTAAGCAACTGCCTTTGGCTCGAGTCCCACATTGGGCTCCCTGCTCGGTAGGGAGTCTCTTTCTTCCTCTGGCCCTCCCCCTTCTCATGCTTTCTCTCTCTCTCTCTCTCTCTCTCTCTCTCTCCCCTTTCTCTCTCTCATTTTCTCTCTCAAATAAATAAATAAATAAAGAGGTTCTAATGGGAAAATATACCAAAAATAGGTTAATTAAAAATGAAGTGCCAACTAGTGTGTAAGATGTGCTGTGATTTGTGAAAAAAAAAATACACATATGCCACACATATAATACAAATGTATATGTATATACACATATTATACATATGTATATTTGCATCACTGTTATTTTTGCATAAATATTCTCTAGGAGGATATTTACAAAACTAATAATAGTTTTGCCTGTTTGCGGGGATGGCCAGTGACTGGGCATATGCACAATGAAGGTGAGAGAAATGAAAGTTCCTTTTATACTGTTTTAAATATTTTTCTTATCTTTGAGCAACTACTATTCATTGCTTTCTCAAATCACTAAATCCAAATTATTAAAAACAAAAAACAAAATTAAAAAAAAAAAACACAACCTGAGAAACTACTGCAAAATGTTACCAGGAAAAATATTGATAATTTTTACTTTGGATGGATCCCTTTGGGGGTTGGAATGTGGTGCTATTTATTTTAATGCTTTGATTATCACTTAAATGACGTCTAGTACTCAGATCCAAAATAATATCACTAAGTTGACCAAGAAGACGAATAAAATCTCTGGAGTTACCTAAGAGTGGTTTTAAAAGAAAAGGTAAAAGGACTTCAGGTCATTTAGCACCTGCTCTGACTTCACCTCAAACTGAAGTTGGTAGAGAAAAGTGTTCCTCTGGAGGAGACCTGAGAATGAACAGTCAGACAGTTGATACCGGTGCAGTGAAGACAGAGAACAAAGGAATTTTGCATGCTTGAACAAAATCTGTACACCATTTAATTAAAGTTTGGAGACATCCCTGGTGAGATCAAATCCCTTCTCTTAGATGAAGGGAAGGATGCTACTAAGGGAATCGGCGAGCTGGGCCCAAAGCACTTGCCTAGCATCTGACACAGCAGTTACTATATTCAGGAATAAAGGAACTGTGAGCACTATCCCCTGAGAAAGGGCATACGGCAGGGAGGGGTGGGGCTGGCTGAGAAGACCTCAGCGTAAGAAAGCACACCAGCTGTTTAATGCATGTGGGAAAATTGAGACACTGAATACTGAGAACCCACTCTGGTTCTGATCTGGTCTCTGCCATAATCTAGTTTGGTTACTGTGGGTGACCTCAGTTTCCCTGTTTGCAAAATACATTTATGGCTGAAGATAATTTGTGAGATTCTTTTATTTTTTAGAATTCTGCGACATCAACTGGCAAATCAATATGCATCTCATCCATCTGGCTGCATTTATTACTATATTTTTGTATAACTTTGAATAGAGAGGGGCTCAAATTATTTTCATGCTAATGAATAAAACACAAGAAAAACACCAAGAACCAAAGGTCTTTCTCTAAGATGAGAATTATTCACCAAAAAAAACCCCCCCAATTTAAAAAACCTACCCACTTGAGGGGTACCTGGGTGGTTCAGTAGGTTAAGCAACCAAATCTTGGTTTTGGCTCAGATCCTGATATCTGGGTCCTGGGATCGAGCCCTGCATCTGGCTCTGCACTCAGCACAGAGTCTGCTTCACTCTCCACCTCTGCTCTTCCCCTTGCTCTCTCTCTCCTGCTGTCTGTCCCTCTCCTGCTGTCTGTCGCTCTCTCTTTCTCTCTCACAAATAGGTAGATAAAATCTTTAAAAAATAGAAAAATAATAAAAGGGGAAAAAAAACACTACCCACTTGAAATCTTTACACATTAAAAAAGGGGGGTGGTCATGTTCATATTAACTCTCTTCTCAACCACATACATAACTTAGTAAGGTTATCTAATCTGAGCAATTTTAAGTTTAAACAAAAATAAATATGTTTCTCTATCCCCTGGTTTACATGGTAACTGTCCTCATTACAGACCCCCAACTATACGTGAAATTTTTGTATTATACAAATATGTAAGAATTTGTATAATATCTTATGATTTGGGATATTTGTGTTTTCTTTTTCTTAGTGTTGAAACTATTTAAAAATGAAAACCACCCCTAGAGTATAAGAAGTACCATAACATTACCAGGTATATTGGAACTACATGATTGGTATCAGGAGGTGAAGGACAGAGGGCATGTGTTGAACAACAAAGTGTCAAGTTAAGAGAAAGCATGAATCTGTTTGAGAAAGGAAGTCATGTGAATTGTGTGTGTGTAGGTGTGTATGTGTCGTCCTAGGTCTTGAGAGAAATTAAATCTTGGTATAGAAAAAAAAAATAGGCTCATTCTCTGTCCAATTCTTCAGTCATTTTTCAGCTAGACAGCAAACATGATGAAACATCTATTTTGTAGAAGTGATTGTCATGCTCGTCATTTCTCAGCTGTAGTTTCTTGCACAGAGGACAGACTAAGTATCCTGCTGGGATGAACCAGGGTTTGTTCCTCAGTGGTAACATATGATCTGCTTATGCACGGTCCAGCAGGAGTTCATAATGTGCAGAGGCGAGGGGGCAAAGACCTTAGGGCAGAGAGAATCACATAGGAAATGGTATTGAGTATAAATGGAGTGTAGGCATATGAGAACTGCCGGTGGAATGGTATGACTTGAATTAGACGAGGGGTAGAACGGGGAGATCTGTTGGGCCGTGATGGGTCAGTACACACCCATGCCATCCTAGATGTTATGTCATCTTCTAGGGTTTCATTCTTCACTGGTTGAACCAGGTCTTATCTGCTATCAGCGAGCCCGTCCCCATGCTGTGGGGAGCAGAGTATGACAATTCATGTGCGCACTTGGTGTTTTTTTTTATTACAAGGACATTCAGTACCAGTGATGCTTCCTTTCTCACATCCATTCCTTTCATAAGTCCCTCCCATCCTGCTGCCTGTATTCGGGGTATCTTAGCCCTGGCACAGGGAAGCCAGCACATCTTCAGGCCTAGTTAGTTTCCGCGGTTGACAGGAATTGAAATGCTAATAATTTTTTTTTACCCTGAGTTCTTATAAAGAGACAAATGAGTCACACAGCTGCAAATCATCTGATGGCAGGAAGAATCTCTGACAGCTTCATTTGAAGTTCCAAAGTTCCTGTTTTATGGCTTGTTTAATGTTTGGTAAAAGATAGGCTGCTTAAATTAGAGAAACCTTGTTGGTAGAGTCTCATGGTAAGTGACAAGTTTTTCTAAAAAAAATTCTGAAAGAGAAAAAAATACACAATTTTGCAAGCTTGTGGAAAACAAAATAGTCTTTCCTTTTCTTTGGATTATTTTTCATTTAACTGTGTGCAGAGTGTGCAGTACTGTATAACACAAATATTTTTCTCAGCTTGGTCCATTAGTTCAGGGCTTCTTCCAGCTCTACTGAAAAGTGTCCTCTGTATATGTAGAACAGTCCACAGCCTAGATGGGACAACTATTCATGTATTGAAGAAAACAGAAAGTAAACCAGGATAATCCTCAAATTATTGAGGATTATTGGAAGAGACAGTCCACAGTGATTCCTTCATGGTAGGTTAAAGTCTTTTGGATAATGCACACAGTGGTTGGTGAGGCTCATAATCTGAATGATTTTATCCTCATGTCTCAGAGACCCATTTCCCTTTCATTGTTTTTCTCACATACCTGGTAAGAGCTCCAAGTCTACCACTAAAGATTGGTGAGTCTGTGGACAAGTCAACTCTTCACTCTGTGTCTGTTTCTTTGTTTTGAGAATCACAGGACTGCTTCCTAGTTCTTGGACATACTACTACAACTTGGTAGTAGGCAAAAATCTGTCATTTTACAGGTGAGGAAATTGATCTTTAAAGAGGGTGTGACGAAGTCCTAGAACAATAAGTCTCAGTGGGGTCACTTTTACCCTGAGGGGACATTTGGCAATGTCTATGGACACTTGGGGTTTTCTCAGGTAGGTAGTGGGAAGAGGGGCTGGTTTGACATCTGCTGGGTAGGGGCCAAGGACTCTATTAAACATCCTACAATGACTAGAAGGCCAACAAAACATCAACCAGACCAAAATGTCAATAGTTCTGAAATTGATCAGGTCTGACCTAGAATCACAGAATCCAGGTTTAGAAACTAGGTCCACTCAATTTGAGTCTGCAGTCAAGCAGTGTACTAATTTGCTTATCAATGATAATAGTTTAATTCCTCCAGAAACTTCCTAAAGAGTGAAATGTACCATGACAGACAAATGTGGGGAGATATTACTTGTCTTGCATGTACTTGAGAGCACATTTTAATTTATCCAGGTAAGTGATGGAGAGTTCCACCTATTTGCAATGGCAGTTGTGTAATTAGCAATGTAGTTTATCCTTTGATTATGAAAGATCGTTTTTATGTTTGCCAGAGAATCCATGCCTGTCTTTGAGGGTTGCTTTCAAATCACTCCACATTCCCTCTGTCTTTCTGTATATCTGTCTCCATTCTTTGATCTTGAATGATACTTGTCAGCCTGCACTCTCTAATGTTGTAATTTTCCACAAATCTGCAGATGAACTGAATCTAAGCCGGACACCCATGAGACAAAAGCTCTGAAAGGAGAAGCCTTATATCCCCCCAAAGGTCTCATTTGATATTGGCTGAATCTTAAAGTCTGGATTCCAGAGCTTCAGTAATATAGGTGGGCCCCAAACAAGCTGAACTGTCAGAGCAAAGTGTCTGTGTTGTATTTGTTACCCAGGTTTTGTAATTGCTGAGAAAGTTAATGGAATTGTCAGACCATTGATAAAAGTGGATCCTGAAGAACAAGAGGCAGATTTAATGAGCAGCTCACCTCTGTCCTCCCAGTGCAATATGCTTGCTATCCCAGGCCTGACACCCCTTTGTTCCAACCTTCTCTAACATGTCTGACTTACCAAAGAGAAAGTGGTCAGTTTTCCCTATAATTGCTTTCAAACTTCTGTCTCTGATAAGTGCCTTCCTTCAGCTTGTTCTACAAATCACCCCTTTAAGCCTCATTCTAAATATGCTTCTTGGAGTATGTATAGTGATTAGATTGAATGTGGTGCTCTAGGTGAGGTCTAACAAAACACACTGCATTTTTTTTTAAATAATAATGGAGCAGAATAATCTTTAATATAGGTTTTTTATTAAAATAACTCATATCTCTCTTCAGGTCAATATGCTGTAGTACCTTTCCATTAAGGAGATATTATGTCCTTTTATTACATTCTACGAGACTCATTATTCTGCATTTATCTGCATTGAATTTTCTATCTATTAGCCCAGGTATTTAAGTGAGCTAATTCTTTTCCTACCTGAGGATTGTTTTTCAGGGATGACCTTTCCTCCCAATTTAGCAACATCTGCAAACCAGAACACTGGAGTGTAAGTAATGCGCTTGCAGTCAGTTATTTAAGATCCGTAATAGCAGGCTATCCAATATCATTTTTGGACCAAGGTAGCTCTGCCATGAGTAGCTTAGCTGTGATTATGTCCTTTATCTCCTATTTGAAAACATAAGAAGGCTTGATTGTAATAAAAGCAAGAAAAAATACCTTGATTAAAACAAAACCTCAGTTTAAGTAGAAGTTTCTTCTGCTTGATTTCTTTGTAATGCAGTGTCCTCCAGGATGAATCTGCAGAGCACCTCTCACATCCTGGCAGGTAACTATTCACTTTAAAACCCTGGGTCACCAAGATAGACATCACTTAGACCCAGAAAATTGGTGCAATTAATTCCAGGCCTCTACTTCAGAAGTCCCTGAACTGGTAACTGTGGGTCAATGACTCAAGGAGGGGGGGCGGGATAAAGAAGGGAACAAAGCTCAGTTACTTATCTACAAGGATTTCCTAAGTTAAAACAGGGGGATGTGCCTGCTTGTCCACACACCATTTAGGGAGAAACCTTCCCTTTGTGAAATATTTTTACCTTCAAGTCTGCATTTAATATCGGCTGATTTTCTCTGAATAAAATGGTAGACACAACCTGGGTTCTTTCAGAGTGAATTCTTCCTGCTCTGAAAGCTGTCTGTGACCCATACACTCCTGACTGAGAAGGCTGATCTTGGATCATACAAATCTGGAGTGAGAAGAGTTAGCAAACATACGAGTAAATAGATGTAAATGGTCCATGTTAGCAATATGGTTGCTGCTCCAAAGCATAAAGATAATGATTGCATTCTACTTTATTAGAGGACTGAATTGTCCTTTAATAAATTACCATGTATTTAAAGGCTTAAAACAATGCAGATTTATTATTTTGCAATCCTGTAGGTCAGAAATCCACTATAGGTCTCACCAGGTTAAAACTGAGTCGATGGCAGTCCTCTGTTCCTTTCTGAAGGCCCTAGAGGCAAATCCATTTCCTGCTCATTCAGGTTGTTGGCAGAATTCAGTTACTTGCAAGTTAGGACTGAGGTTCCACAGCTTTGCTAGGTGCCAGTTTAGCAACATTCCCAGCTTCAAGAGACTTCCACATTCCCTGGCTTACAGCTTCCTTCATCTATCTTCAGTACTGTCAGTGCTGTGTCAAGTCCCTCCCATGCTTGGAATCTCTCCTGCCTCTTCCTCCATCACATCTCTGACTTCAATAGGGAAAAGTCATCTACTTTTAAGAGCTCATGTGATTAGATTGAATATACTGGATAATCCAGGATGATCTCCTCATCTCAAAATCTATAACCCTTAATTACATCTACAAAGTCCCTTTTGCCATGTAATGGCAATTACCCAGGTTCTAAGAATTGGGACAAAGATATCTTTGGGGAGGAGGCATTATTCAGCCTTCTACAGGGCTTTTTTAAAAAATTTGATTAGGACTAAAATTATAGTGTAAAGAGTTTTAACCTTATCATGGTCTCAAGAGTTAGTCTTTGCTAATTAGTCCATTTTCCTGACCATGTTTGACCTCAGCAAACTAGATTTCTAATTATAGCCACAAATAGCTCTTGCAGATTCCTACTATCTGGAGTCCAAATGTTTGTTGCTGTTTTAGCAACATTATCCTTGTATATACAGGATAATGTACTTGCTCATTGATTAATTTATACACATTCATTGATTTCCTACTTTATACCATAGACACTATTATTAGTATCACTGCCAGTCCATCTACCTTGAGTCATCTTGATCAAGTCAATCCAAATTTCCTGTTATGTTTTATATTCGAAACATACACCTTTTTACCTACACAACCCTCTGACAGAGCTAGAGATTCAATTCCCGTGGTTAGTGTATATATTATGGGTTGAGGGGATGAGTCTAGGAGTCAGAAATCCTAACCTTCCTAGGAATGTTTTAGGAAAGTTTTGGATTAGAATAATCCCTCTTCCTCATCACTCTGCCTATCCAAGTCTTCCGAGGAAATAATGATTAGAAGTAATGAAGTATTTCTCCAGAATCTCAGTATCACTGAGTATAAGATCATCCCAAGGCCATTTTCAGGTTTCTGTGATACCTGGGCAAGACTATGGTAATTCTGCTAAGTCCATTTTCTGAGACCAGGTTCTTCTCTGAGTTATTTCTGGAGAGACTAGAGGTCTTCCTTCTTTTTTGGATGTTTAACTTCATGGCCCATCCCCCACATAGACACATCCTAAGCCTTATATGTTGTGAATATGTTATGTTACATGGCAAAAGGAAATTACGGTTGTAGATGAAATTACTCATCAGTTGAGCTTTAGACTGAGAGATTATCCTGGATTATACAGGTTGGATCCTCCTAAGTGCAAGAGGAAGATGAGGGTTTCAGTGGCAAAGTGATGAGATGTGAGAAAGATTCAAGTAGCCCTTGCTGGCTTTGAAAATGGAAGGGTTTACTAGCCAAGGAATGTAGGTGGCCTCTAAAAGGTGAAAAGAGTGAAGGAAATGGATTCTACCCCGGCCTAAAAAAGGAACACAGCTCTGCCAAAGCATTGATTTTAGCCCAGTGAGACTCACATCAAACTTTGCATCCATAGAACTTTATCCGTGACCCTCAGGCACACCCTCAGCTTTTTGTACTTCAGACTCCAAGCAAGAGGGTTCAGGATCTTTGTACTGCAGCAGAAAGTGGGATATATGCAGCCACATCTCCTTTGTCAGCTGGGGTAGATATGCTGGCCATGGGGATTACAAGGGCCATAGATTATGCTGGCCATAGATTACAAGGGCTGCTACCTATATATTCTTTCTCTCTTCCTGCTGTAAGTAAACTCAGTACAACTGGAACCTAGTGTGCATGCTGTCTCTTCTCAGTGACCTTCCCTGCGTAGCACTTAACTGCTTTTTAACATTGGCTGTACAGCTTGGCCACTCAGTGAGCAGTGTAACAGTTTAATTAATAATACACAATATAGGGATGCCTGGGTGGCTCAGTGGGTTAAAGCCTCAGCCTTCAGCTTAGGTCATGATTCCAGGGTCCTGGGATCGAGCCCCATATCGGGCTCTCTGCTCAGCAGTGAGCCTGCTTCCCTTCCTTTCTCTCTGCCTGCCACTCTGCCTACTTGTGATCTCTGTCAAATAAATAAATAAAATCTTAAAAAAAAATAATACACAATATAGGGGGATGCCTGGCTGGCTCAGCTGGTTGAGCATCCAACTCTTGGTTTCAGCTCAGGTCATGATCCCAGGGTTGTGAGATGGAGCCCCTCCTGGGGCTCCACACTCACCAAGGAGTTTGCTTCTCTCCCTCTGCCCCCTCCCCCTGCCCCCTCCCCCTGCTCATTCTCTCTCTCTCTGTCTCTCTCTCTCTTAAATAAATAAATAAATCCTTAAAAAAATATATAAAATATAGGTGCATTTAGTGTTACATTATTCTGTGTGCCTCAGCTCCCGTCTTCACTTACAAAGTTGAGAGGACCAGATTGTTTGCTCTCTGGAATTCCATTAAGCTATTCAAGAGTCTAAAGTTCCATGACAATGCAGGCTTGCTAAAATATAGCTTGTTTCTCTTCCCCCACACACCACAATTTATTGCATATTTTCTATAATACTATTTCTGATACAATATTCTTCAACTTCTGTGTTAGAGTACTGTGTTCATCTTAGTGATGGGTTTAACATCAGTTAAAATATACTATGTCCTAAAAGTAGTTCTTAAATCTTCCCCACAGAGATAAATACCTATGGCTGAAGTGGACTACATGTTTCCGCCCCTTGCATTGTTTGCAATTAGGTCATACATATAGCCTGGAGGATAGGCTATGGGTTCTAAAGTCAGGCTGCCCTCACTAGAGTCTTTTCTCTATAACTCACCAAAAAAGATTTAATATAATTGGCTAAATATCCCTCAATTGTAGGGTTGGTGTATGAACTAAATAAAATAAAGCAAGCAAAGCATTTGGAACAGTTCCTGGAACATCATAAGTATGCAATCAGCTTCTTAAACTTTGCAGTGTTTCTGGTCAGTTTTCTGGACATTTTATTAGTGACACATTTAGCATTTTGTAATTATCACTCTTACTATATACAGAGGTCATTCAGGTGGATGGTAGCATTATAAAATAGCTAATTAATACATGAAAATAAAACCACAGGCTCATCTTTTCCCTGTTGACCATGTTAAATTGTGGGGTGTGGGGGTATTATACAAACTGAAAAGTAAAACCAGTTTCCTCAGTTAATGGTGGCACACTGAATTCTTCACAATAGCAGGAAGCTCATATATCTTTTGGCTTCTCAACTCTGCATTTTTTCAACAGAACACAAAACAAACTTTCATAACAATAAATTATAGCTATTATTGTAATTCTCAGTTGGCCTAAGTTCTGTTAAGAAATGTTTCCACATTCTTTACCCTCTCTGGGCATCCATGCCTCAAGAATGAGAATATTATTTTCTTCTCAGAACACTGACACTGGGACCAAGTGAGACCAGTGGTTGCTCTTTATTCCATGTCTGGGAAGCAATGGAATGAAAATAGAACAAAAATGCATACATTTTAATGTAAGCCTCCCAGTAACCCTCAGATAAACATCCAATTTACCCTATTTTATAAATGAGAAGACCAGGACTCAAGGCAGATTAAATTACCTGGGGAGGTCACTCAACTAGAAGTGGGGAGAGCTGTGGTTGGGATCCAAGAATCTCCCTAATAGACACCCAGCTCTCTAGTGTTGGGTACATGTTATGGAGTAGAATGTGGGTGACTTCATTTTTTTCAGGCCTGATTCTGAAACCATGTAGAATTTCAAGAATTTCTAACATCTTATTATATGTGATATTTTTATGAGAGCACTCAAATAATCTACTTCCTCTCCTATAAAATGGGAATGCTTTTCTATTAAGTTAACAGAGGATAAGCAGCAGATATATATCATGTGACACTTGTGTACAGGTTTTTTAAGACTTTAGCTTATGCAGTTCATCTAGCATCCTTAAATTTATAAAGATCCTGTGGCTTCTTAAGTTCCTTATTATGTATGGATTCATTCTCCTACTTTGATAGCATCCTCTGGGACAACTGTTTTTATAGAGTTTGTGGCTTCCTATGAAGATGCCACTTTGTTGGTGACTGAAACACCACTAAATTAATTACAGCCTGAATGTATTGACCAGAAAATCAATTGATGCCCCATGAATTAGACTTTAGGTACTAGTGTGGTGTGTGCAATGTAAGGTTGGCTTTTTGCTAAGCATTACCATGGCTCACTCTGAGTTTCTTCTACGTAAGGAGCATGGGCCTTTAATCCCTGGCTATCATTAAGCCAGGACTGCACACAGCTAATACCATTCTCAGAGGCACTCAGTGTCATTGTCTTTATGTGACCATGAAGAAATGGGACATCCGTTTGGTCCATTCAGTTCAGCACCTTTGAGGACCTGCTTCAGAGGTATCAGTCCTTCCACAGCGAGCAAGCTAAAACTATTTCTTTGGGGATATGCAGCCTATTATAAAGACTTCACCACTGTACCTCATTGTTGTGAGTCTGGTTCAATTGCCAAGAAAATGTTATGCTTAATTCTGCTCCTTGGGGGAGGATCCTTCCCTTTCTTCTTCTCCTCTGAGTCTTAGGGGGATGGGAGATGGTACTTAGACTTCCTTGTGTTTTGCTGTTCACATTGTGATTCTGTATCTTTGTAAAAAAGCTCACCCATTTTGAAGAGGAAGAACTTGTTTCCTTATCTTCCACTGAAACCATGTTGTTAGGCTTTACAAAGATTAACACAGCTCCATGGGGGTTAGATGGTTTCAATCTCTTCTGTGTCATAGACAAATGACCACCTTCACACCCGAGGAGCTGCAAAAAGCAAAAACCTGCTTACTAGACATAAAAAACAACCATTTGTTTCCTACTGATGCCGAAACTAGAGGGTTGTCTTTGCTCACTAACTTATATGGGGTGCTCTTTGTGCTTCTTCACACTTTGAATTTTTTTTTTACTTTTGTCTACTATTATCTCTCTCTTTTTAGGGACTTGTCCAACTTTAAAATTTGGACAAGTTGGGACAATCCTTATTTCACTCTTCTAAAAAAATTTTAATAATGCCCAACCCCACAAAAGCCATATCCATCTTCAGAGATGTCCAGGGGGGCAAAAGCCACAACCCACCATTATTTGACATTGCAAAGATGATGTAAATTTAAAACAGAAAGACTGTCTACAATTCTCTTGTCTTTGTGATATCTACTTATGTCATTCTGACATTTATAACTAGATGAAGTGCGGCAAAACAAATAAATAAAAAAAGCCCTACAACAATGCAGAATAACCTTAGTTACCTGGATCTAATGTTAAAGATTGAAAGTAAGATGGTGGGGGAGAAAAAGAATAAGAGGAAGAAATAAAATAATTTGCAGATGGTTCTTCTCTAAAAGCAGAATGAGTAAAATCTCTTTCTAGGGTCTTAAATAATTGAAATTCTATCAAACACATATATCCCCCTGTAACAGGTTCACACCATTTTCACAACACTGTACATTGTTACTTTCTTTGGCTTTTGCCTCTCTGCACTCCCTGAGGATGTTCTCCAATGATTATTTCTTTCTGTCTTTATTTTGCTTCTTCTTCTTCTTTTTTTTTTATTCCAATCCCCTCCTGTTCCCTGAGGAAGTCTGCAGCCATAATGCTGAAGCACTGCTAAATGCAATAAGGCAAAAATCATCACGGCTTGATGGCACCAGAGTGCCAGCGTTTTGGATAAAGAATTATCCCACTAACACAGCATGAACCAGCCAAAAGAAAAGAGAAGAAAACAATCCACAAACTCATAGCGTATTTATTTTTTATGATCCCAAGAACCTTTATTTAAAAAAGATAAAATGGGAATCATTGGATGAGTATATTTGAAGGCGGGACTCTCAGAGGCCGTTTGGACCAGCTGCGGTGTATGTGCTACTCCTTGCCATGGGGCTATTTTGAGCTGGGAGGCAAATACACATTGTCCACCAACTCCAACCTGATATTAAAGGTATCCTCTTTGATTTGTTCATTGTCACAAAAGCTATGATTTTAAACTAAGTTTTCTCTAATTGGAAATTTTTTTTTTTTTTAAAAAGGAGTTGAATGAGTTCTGGGTTTAAACTAGTAAGGAGAAAAACATGTTTTCTCTTGAAGTCTCAACCTAGGTTATAATAAATATTAAATATTTATGTTGTGGTGTATGTGTGTATATAAAACACTTCTGCTTTCTCTTACTAAGCTTTACCCATTAAATAGGAACTTTTCTTGTTCTCCTACTTATATTACTCTTACCTTCCCCCAAAGCACAAGCATTTATGCGGGGACTGTGATTAAGTTCTCTTTCTGTCTTTCTCTCTGTGTCTCTCTCTCTCTGTTCAAACTCAGATGTATGATTTAATCATCATGGACTTAGGCGTTCACTGTGATGACATGAATAAGTATGCTAGAGTGATCCAGTTTAATTTAGCTTGGGCATGATTAAGATTTTCCTTAATTTCATTGTAAAGGTATCCTGTAGCCAAATCCAAATACTGCTTGTGCAGGTTTTAGGTTGCCAACTAATCTTCATTGGAAAGTGTTGGATGTTTGTGTATAGATGAAGATTTATTGATTTATTTGGTGTTCATTTTGCTTTTCCTATTTAATACATTTCTCAACTTTATTTAGATAGCCAGCAGAAGAACGTCCTTTGCAGTAGACAAACAGATCGTCGTCATCTGTTTAGACATTTTTGCAGCAAACTTCAAATTACAGACCCGATTCCTACATTTCACAACAAATTACGAAGAATTCTACACATATAAAAGGGCCTTTTCGATTATTTTACTTCTGAACATTTTGTTTAGCTACTAATAGGATTTTAATGATGATATTACTAACTATGATAGGCGACAAGGCCTGCAAAGCAGCCCTATTAGGAAATTCACTTTTTTGTTTTATTGCACTGCTCTCCGGATTGCTTCTTCCTATACTTCTGGGGTTTGTTTGCTTTTCTTTTAAATCCCCGTTAAGTATGGTGCTGTTCGTAAGATGAAATCACTGAAGAAAAATTAGTAACTTAAACAAAATTTTCTTGAGGGATTTTAAAAATTCAGTGTTCTACAGTCCTAGAATAGAACTCTTAAAGGTAAGGGGAGGCTTTGGAGGGCCTTTATTTTGTATGTTATTTTTCCATGACCATGTCTCAAGTTAATGGGATGAGAACACTAGAAACCAAGTTTGGTTTAGTGTCCTTGCCTTGAGACATTCATTTTCTAAGTGACAAATTCCCAAGCAGTGCTTTTGTGGACCATATTCTGTTCAGTAGTTTTGTGACCCATCGGGTGGCATGGGAATGACATTATCACTACAGCTCCATTTGTTCCTTTTAACATATGCTGTCGTGTCTTTTGACCCATGGGTGAGATATCATTCTGTGCTCTGAGATTATATGAGTTTGGAGGAAAGGGGCATTTTGCTCATGCATAATGGTCTCTCTCATCTCTGGAACTTGCCACATGCTATTCCATCTGCCTGACATAGTTTTCTTCCTACCCACCTGTGAGATTGTGATTTATAATAAGAAATATATATTTGGTCTTGTCCCTGGCTCCTGACTCACAGCTCCCAGAAACCTTGGAATTTCCTGAACTATAAGAGCAATGGGAACAGATTTTGTCATAATATTTGGTCTCTTGCCTTCAGTTCCTGAAATCATTTCAGAGCCATAAAGGTAGAATGGGTGTCTTACTATTCATAACACGCCCCTTTCCACCATAGCTGGGTTTATGTTAACAAGATGACTCTGGAAAAATGCCTAAGCACCTTCTTACCAGAAGAATCAACCATGTGATTAGAAGTTTGAAACTTTCATCCCCTTTCCCTGACCTCCTGGGAGGGAAGAAAGGCTGAGATTGAGTTTAATCACCAATGGTCAGTGATTTAGCATTCATGCCTATGTACTGAAGCTTCCATAAAAAACCCCAAAGGATAAGGTTCAGAGAGCTTCTGGATTGGTGAACACATGGAGACTGAGGGAAAGTTTCATGCTGGAAATGCATGGAAGCTCCATACCCTTTCCTGATATCTTCCCCTATGTATCTCTCCCATCTGGCAGCTCCTAAATTACATGTTTGTTTGTTTTTTTATAATAAACCAATAACATAGTGAGAAAACAGGTTCCCTGGGCTCTGTAAGCTCTCAGAAATCAATCAAACCCAAGGGGGTCATTGAAACCTCCAGTCTACGGCTGATCAGTCAGAAACAGAGGTGACAACCTAGGTTTGTGATTGGTGTCTGAAGTGGATGGCAGTCTGGTGGGACTGAGCCCTTAACCTTTGTAATTTGATGCTATCTCTGCATAGATAGTATCAGAATTTAGTTGAATTGTAGGACACTGAGCTGGTGTTGGAGAATTGCTTGTTGGTATTGGGGAAATACCCCTTCCTCGCACACAAACACACACACATTAAAACTGGGTGCTAAGAATCCTTACCTCCCATCTCCTCGAGTAATGAAAAAGAAATCTAGCTCACTCTTACCTATTTTTTGGAACTATCTTCTCTATAATTTCTTCCAGGAACCACTGTGATCCACCACCACTCCCTGACTCACCATCACTCCCTGATTCTTACGTAAGTGTCAAAGTGTCATCTTTACCCTTTTGTATCCATTGATTGAGCAAGTTTCCAGTTGCTTTACTTTTGAAACTAATGGTTTCCTACCCCTAGTTGATGGTAAGAACCATGAAGCTACGTTTGAGTTTTATCTTCTTGTTCTCAGCAACTACCCTGGTGGAATAAGACATTGATCATATTTTCGATAATTATGGATGGCTTCAAGAATTGTCTTTTGAACTGAGCCTTGAAAAATAGAAGATTATGAAAACTAAAGTTAAGGGGTAGACAGTGGCCTTCTCCCGTAAGAGTAAGGCACAGGCAAAGTCCCAGAGGCAGCTGTGCACAGAGTGATTCTAGTGTGGTCACAGCCACCTGCGGATCCTGATTAAGGTCGTGAAGGGAGGAAATAACAGTTGCTTTCCTATTGTCACAAATGTATTCTCTGAAAGAGAAACGTGGCTCACTCTGGGAGTTATTCTTTCAGACAGGGCAACACCCACATTTCTAGAGAAGCAGCTTCATGTTCAACTTCTGGCATTTGGGATATGCCCTGAGGAGGTGGCCCAGGAGCAGATGGATTCCACTAGGAATCTGCCTAGTAGCCACCCTTTCCTCCGTAACCCACCTGCATGGGCTCCTTGCTCCTCTCCAGCCACCCCAGCCACTCTGCAGATAGGCTGTCTCCAGCTACAAAGGAAAGCAAGTCCCTGACAGCTGCTCTTTCATGGCTCTCAACTTCCTCCAGCCGCTGAGTGTGATCAGCTTTGCAACAACATATGGAGACCTCTTCTTGGGGTATTTTGTTGTGGCAGGAGCTGGGAACTTAACAGTTTGGAGGAATTCATATTGAAAGGAGGGGAATGGTCAGCACAGCTCAGGGGGACGGATATGTTCTTTTGTTTTCCCCTTCTCCCTTCTCCAGTGTGAAGTTCTAAGGAAATGCATTTTACATAATTTATTGTTATAGAGGAAATTGTCTTTTGTTCTCCAACCACTAATGTTAGTGATTCCTTAAACAAGCCACCTCTACCACATCTTTTAATCTTATAGTATGCTCCTTTCCAGAGCTTAGCTACATCATGGATTCTCCTAATTTCAAAGTTGTAGTAGGAGTAGCCCAACAGGAGTCATGAAACAACCTTTGCTTTACACTTAATTACTGAGTCAGTGTCCTGGTTTCCACATCTAGGAAGTACAGCATTCTGTCTGTGATAAAGATACCAGGGAACATTTTTTATTGAAAAACCTGAGAATGCTTTCCATAATATAAGCCATGAAATTGGGGTGTCTTTTCTGATATATGTCACCAATTGTTCTCCAGATTCCTACTATTTCTTCTTAAGAGTTTGTCATTCATGTATTTGTTAATTCTTTTTTTGATGTTATTTGCATTGCAGATTATTGCAAATCATGTGGTTTAATTTATTCTGTGGAACTCCAAAATTGAATGAATAATCTGTATTCTCTCTTATGACCATATTGGCATGAACTATATGCCTTTTAAGAATTCATTGTAATCCTTGTAGGTCATTCCCCTCATTTAGTGCATCATCATACTCTCCGTATTTTGGCCATTTGGGCAATGTGATAAGGCCATGACCCTTTTCCTCTAACTGAGAGAGAAAGAGAGAGAGGGAGAGAGGGAGGGAGAGGGAGAGAGAGAAAGAGAAATTTGTTGAAAGCTTAATACAACTTTGACTCCCCATTTCTCCTGGGTTTGTGTGTGTGTTTGTGTGTGTGTGTGTGCCCACCCTTTTCTCTTACTGAAAGCTCTTCTCCAGTGTTCCTGTTTACTCTCATTCTTCCATTCTCCTACCACTAGAATGTGCCAATTCTGATCATTTTGCATGAGCCTTGAGGAGAGCCAAGTTTTTGTCTTCACCAGTGTCTTGCTGGTGACCTCAAGCCTAATAATCTCTTGGCCTCTCAAACCTTGCTATCTCCGCCTGCACAGGAGACCTAATAAGGTTTTCTAATAAGCCATATAATGACCATGATGTTTGTATGGAGAACTTGTAAGGGTAGGCTCAGTGTAGGCCACTGTTGCATGCAGTTACATTGCCATTCTCATCTCCATATCCCTTGGAGTGGATAAGCATAGAAGCACATAGAACATACTCATTGTGGCTTCTGAGTCCTCTGATGAGGTACATATATACTTTGGTATGTCCTTGTTCCCTCTACTGGCAGCTTTGTCCAGAAGATTAATCATTTAGCTAGAAATTTCAGGAGTATATAGCAAGAACAGTAGACTTGGAGATGAATCTTGTTACTCCCTCTATGTTTTCATTTCATCCCTTCCCGAATACTAGCTACAGAGCAAGGAAGACAAATGTACTTGTCCATTACCTGGCCTGTAAAATGATGAAACATTTATAAGACATCACACCATATTCACTCAAGAAATGCTAATCTCAGCTCAGGTTCTACAACAAAATGGTGTGAGTGTTGCAGGGAACTGGGGGAAGGGCATGTGGTGAGGCAAGGGATTCAAATGTAAAGGATCTAAGAAAAGGGAAAACATTTGTGATTGTGTAACTTGGGGTAATGGCTCTATTTAGTTCAGAGAAGGGGTTGTGATTGGCATGTCTGATGGCATGGACAGGCTTTCTAGAGAGGCTGAGAAAACTGTTTCTTGACTTAGATAGTTACAAGGGATTTTTGCACTTCCTGTGTTTTGTGATTAAAAAAAAGGCTTGAAAAATAGGATAATTTTAAAAAGTAAACTGTCAGGGTGGCTAGGTGGCACAGTCTGACTCTTGGTTTTAGCTCAGGTTGTGAGCTCAGTGCTGTGAGATCGAACCTCGCATTGGGCTCCACGGGAGTAAGGAGCCTGCTTGAGATTCTTTCTCCTGCTCCCTCTGCCCCTCCTGCTCATGGTCTGTCTCCCTCTCTCTTTTTTTTAAATACATACATACATACATACATACATACATACATAATTTTAAAAAATAGTAGACTGGCAAGAGATTTCTAAAGAGTTTTAAGGACCATAAACAAATGAGACATCACAAAAATTAGGGATAGAACGAGTATCAAGAAAGAGGGATATTTCACTGTGAAATGCTACAGACAAGTCTAGCATAAGTGACCCTTGCATGTAATAATGACAGAAATCTTGAATGACACTAGCATCAGTAGTTCCATTGAAGCAGTTGGGATTTTCAATGAGTGTGAAATTAGAAATTATACAAATTTCTTACAAAAAGTTTGTGAAAAGGAAGATCGAGATTGCTTTCTGTTAACTACTTTAGTAAATCCCTAATTCTGTATTCTAATTCTAATTCTGTATGATGCAACAATTCTGCAATTTACATAGCTTCTTCAAAGTCTCTTTATACCTTTATCCAACCTGTGCACAAAAATAAGGTTCAGATATTACCTCCTCTGAGAAACTTTGTGTGAACAATTCAGCTTAAAGTAGTCAGGGGGAACTCACTGGCTCTATGAAATGGAATCAGATCCCATTGAAAATATTAGCAGTTTAATCTATGACATGAATTGTATCTCTCATCTTACGTATATTTTTTCCTTCTGTTTGGTAATGTACTTTGGTTACCTGCTTTTCTTACATTGAATCCATGTAAAACACAGACCATATAAGAAGTAGAAGAATTAAGCAATATGAAAAATAAACTTCTCCAGAAAGCAAAGACTTTTAGAAATTTGACATCTGTTTGGTTTTTATAATTGGCTGATACACAGGAATTTCATATTTGCTTTTCCATTTATTAGCTGGACTTAATCATATATTCTTCATGTTTGGATTTTCATATACCTTGGTATTTGTCATTATTTCTTTCAGTCTAATATTTATGAAGACTATGTCTAGCCTGGATATTTTTCTTGAGCTCCAAACTTGTGTTTTCAATGATTAAGGGGATATTGTCACCTTGATATACTAAAGGAACCATAAATTTTATTCATTTTCTGTGTCTCTCACTGCCCCCAATACTGACAAAGTCATTATATTTCCCATAACAATTAATGGAATTAACATGTACCCAGTAACACCGGCCAGATCTTTTCCAATCACCCTTACCTGTTATTTTTCACTTATCTTTGCATCCAATTATTTACTAGTTATTTACTTCCTAAATAAATACCTCTTACATCTAGCTGTCTTTTCCATCCCGACCATCACTGTCCTGACTTGAATTTTTTATCCCTGTACCAATGAGATAGCTTCTTGAGTAGCTTTATTGACTGCAGTTTCTACTCTCATCCAATTGAGTTAGCTTTCTAGAATGCAAATATATTTATGTACAATACCCTTCCCCACTAGAGACTAACAGATGAAATCTAAGCATTAGGAACCTCCGGGTTCGGTCCCTATCACTCTCTAGTCTCTCTTCTCTCCATTCTTCTTCCCTAATTTTCCTGCACTCTTCCTCACAAGGGTTATGTTCTAATAATGCCTAATGACTATCAATTTTCCGAGTAGATATTAGTGTTTCATGCTTCTGAGATTCTATTTGTGCCGTATATGCTATGTGGATTGTCCTTCCTCCCTAGCTTACTTACAACCATTATTTTCCATTTGACACCCAAGTAATTTCTCTACTCTAAATTTTTTCTTACTTTTTGAAGGTAGCTTGGAGAGTTTTGTTCTATATTTTAGTTATCTTGCACATATCTCATTTTAATATCTTAAACTCTGTTGTAGTTATTTTTAACGTCTCTCTCTAGGCCTATCTCATTCTTCTGGGAGACTAAAATTTCACTGTGGGAAGGGCCAAATATATTCACCATTTTATTCCCAACATCCAGCATAGTGAGTCCACAAAAATGTTTGCTGAATCACCAAATGAGGGAATGTGTTGCAAAACACGAATGGGCAGTACGTGTGAGTCATTTTGGAAGATGAGAAACTTTTGAGAAACTTCACAGCAACATGTAAAGCATTTCAAAAAATTAATAAGGCCCAATTCAATTAAAGTAGAGGTTCTGCAATCTTCTGTAGAGCAACACAACCCCATTAGTAACAAGGCTGGAATCATAAGTTAAAGTTTTCGGAGTATTCCCTTTGGGTCACTGAGGAAACATCAGCTAATTTCCTTCATTCCTCTTGATTATTTAATAGAATATTTTACCTAGGTCCTCCTTGCATAGTGACCATTACCACATGAATTCTGAATAATGACCACCACCAGGCATTCCACCCATACAAGCCCTCTTGAAAAGAATAAATGAATAAATGCTTTGCGTGTGACTTGAAGGTATCTTGGTGTACAATTTAGTCTGTAGCATTACTGAGCCAGTCAGCTAAACCATAAGGCAGCTGCAAATTTGGATAATGCACAAAATGCTCAATTTGTTGGCCATATGTAGACGTAGACTTCGTGATGAATAAGCAAAGACTAAACCAATCCTTTTCTTATGAAGAATGCCCATGCATGTTGATGAGCCATAAGATGCATCCTCTGCTGAGTCAGGAAAGCAAAAAAGGAAGCCCCCCCTCCACCCCCTGCCAAAAAAAATCCATCTTTTACAAAAAGGAAGCATACAAACTTCCACTAAGTTTCACTTGCCTAGAGGTTTAATTTATTCATACCTGTTAAGGACACAAAAGCCATTCAGTCTATTGACTTCTAGAATCAGTAAATTTATTACTAAAGATTTGTACATGGAAAATGTGGTCAATGGAGACAATTCACTACAGCAGAAGGTCAATTGGACACATTAATGGCCAATTCTCTAAAGCATGAAGGATCATTTCAGGGCTAGCATTACTATTTGTAGTTAAATAGACAGGTAAATGTTAAAAGGGCAAACAAATTTCATTCCCCTAGGCATTAGTTAATGGCCAGAGATCAGGAAGTCAGCTCGCATATCCTACTCATCTGTCCCAGGCCCTTTGACTCCTGTTCTGGGGAACTAAAGTTATCTCTAGGTGCCCTCTAGCAGTCTTTGGTCTAGGTGGCTTTAATTCTTGACTGGCCCAGTGCATACCAGGCATGCTGTGAACAGCTGTGCCCCAGCTGTGCCATGGCCAGGAGGAGAGTCCCCTCCGCAGATTCTAGGCAGAATTTCAAAATGTGAAAAGTACGTCTTTCATTTCCTTTTTAACCTTAGTTCTGCCTTCATCTTTTCCCATTCTTGTCAAGTATCCTAGAAATTCATGGTGTCCCTCTCCATTGTCATGTGACAGAATGACTCTGTCACTTCACTATTGAATTTTCATCCAAGACAATCCTCCCAAAGTAATACCACAGGCGGTTGATTCTTCTTTGCCTCTCCACATCCACTCTACCCTGTCCTTTGAGCTATTGCCTATGGAATTTCCAGTCAGTAACAATTAATCTGACAGAATACATCAGACAAGTCTGTTTAACAAGGCCTCTGATTATTTTAAACTGAGGAAGAAATATTTGTGGAAATTTTGGGTGGCATGGCAAGATATAAATATATTTCAGCAAAGGGGACTTTTGGAGACTGCAAATCATACCACTTTTATGACTGGTAGCTTGGATCTGAAATTTGCCATTACAAGAGAACAAAACAAAACTTAGTGCCATAGATTTTTTTCTAACATATCTCAATTCTTACTTTCTCTGGAAAGTGTTCCCTGGATATTTCAGCTCACAGTGATCCTGCCCTAGAGATTGTAAAGAGAAGTAAATGGTAAATAACATACCCCTCATATTGGAGAGAGACCTTCATGTGTCACTGGTCCTGAGGAGTTATGGTGCATTTGCTCACTTACAAAGTTTTCTACCCATTGGACACTAAGAATATTTTTCATATATATAACTCCTCATAACTAGGAGCCATTTTTTTTTCTTTTTTTTTATCCTGTGCTCCTGCTTTCAATGGGGTCATTTGAAAAAGGTACAGAAACTGCATTCTAAGCTCCCAAAGGCATCTTGGTTTGCAGAAGGCTAGAGACTGGCTCTAGGGCTTGCAAATGCGAGAGAGGGTGTTTCACCTCAGTGTCCCTGAATCCCAGCCAACTCGGGTTAATAGTGCCCAAAAGTCATTTTCTGGCCTACTCACATGGTTGGAAGGGGATGGCGTGATGGCGGCAACTTCAGACATCCACCTCCCAGATGAGCATGGCCATATGGACTCAGAGCTGGAAGGGAAAGTATGATGAGTTTGGAGGCAGCAAATATGAATGAGTAAGGAAGCAATTTGAGCCAGGATGCCAGGAAGAGCAGGGGACAAATGAGGAAAAATTGTTCAGAGGAAACAGCGTATGTCTGGGGAGGAAGGTACCTAAGTTTTTCCTGGCTCTACCTCTGTTCAGCTAAGTGACCTTGGAGAAGCTACTTATTCTATCTAGGAGATTTCTGTGGATTTTTTTTTTCCTGTATGTATATGTGTGAGAAACAAGATGAATTTCTTCACCCATACAGCTTCTTCTAGCTCCAGAACTCCAAAGGAGAGATTCTTCAACAGCATTTAGTTACCAAATAATTCCATTATACTTTGTAAATCAGCAAACACACCTATATCTCAGTTTTATTTGTTTATATATGAAATAGAAAGTACCCATAACTGCCTTATAGTTTCCTCAATACAATCTAATGACTAATTCTGTTACAATTAGTTATATGTGCATTATGCATACACTTTTATGTTTGCTCTCATTCAGTCTTCTCCAGAGTCCTGTGAAATATGGTTATCCCCTTTTTTAAAGATCTGGAAACTAAAGGTCAGAGTATAACATTTCCCGATGCCACACAGCAAATGAGAATCCAGGATTTTTTGACATGAAGTCTAAGCTCTTTCACTGTGATACACTAACTACAAACTGAATTCCATAATCAACCTAAAATTTCCAATGCTTAAATCCTGTAATAGACATAAAAAATGACACAGTCCCTTCTTGTTATAGAGTTCACAAATTATCCATGGAATCAACACACACACACACACACACACACACACACACACACAGAGAGAGAAAATATTACAACATCAACAAGAACAACATTAAGAATAATATAAACAGTAAATACAAAAAGGCTCAATAACATAAACCAAAATCCATTAAATGGCAAGATTTGGGGAGATAAAAATACTTACTGTTTATTGAACATCTACTGTACAATGTCTGTTTCTCCAGTAATTACCTTGTGATTTTCATTTTAGACATATCGAACTACATGTTAAATAATGTTCTTTTTCCACATGACAAAAAGTTCAAAAAAATGAAGTGACTTGCTTAGAATTACATGGTTCCTGATCTTTCTATCAAGAGATGGCTCTATTGGAATACCTTCATAAAAAACTTAGAGGCCTTAATGAGGGAGAAAGGGGAGGTTTTCCATGTGAAGCAACAGAATGAGGAAATGTGCAGAAGATAGATTCTACCTTGGGGAGAAAACCAGAAATCATTTGCCTTTCAAAAGACTTATATGTAGGACAAATGAGAATAATAAAAATAAAAGGGTGATCATTCCAATGAAAATTGAATTAGTTATAAACTTAAAGTGACACAGACAAGATCTGTAAGCCAAAAATTACAAAGTGCTAGTAAAGGAGAAAGAAGTCCTAAGAAAATAGAGATGTTGAAATCAGAATGGAAGACTTGGCATAGAAAAGAAGGCAGTGCTCCCCAAACTGACCTATAGGTTTAGTGCATATTCTATTAAAACCTCAGCAATATTTTTTTTTTTGTAGATATAGACAAACTGATTATGTATTTCTGTGGAAAGAAAGAGGCCCTAAGGAAAATATAATTCTTGGTAAAGTGGGATGAATTATTCTTCTTACTATTTAGGCTCATTATAAAATTATAGTAGTAAAGGCAGCAAAAGATTGGTGGAGGGATGAGCACATGCATCAGTGGTACAGAATAGAGAACCCAACACAACTGTGCCCAACTGATGATTGACAAAGGCACACAAGTGATTTAGTGGAGGAGGAGGGTTAGCCTGTATGACAAATAACAGGGCCAATTAAAGATCAAAAGGGGATAGATATCACCATTGAATACCTAACACTATTTAACATACTTAACTCGAAACCAGTCACTGGATTTAAATGTAAACATAAAATGATTAAAATTTTTAGATCAAAACAGAGGAGAAAATTTTCAGCATCCAGGGTGAAGCAGAGTTTTCAGACTTAAAACCAAAAGCATGACCCATAAAAGGAAATACAGATAAGTTGGACTTCAACAAAATTAAAATCATTTGCTCTATGAAAGATCTGTCAAAGGATGAAAGAGCAAGCTACAGAAGAGGACAAAATATTTGCAAACCACATATCTGACAAAGGATCAGTGTCTAGAATATATAAAGAACACTCAAAACTCAAACCAAAAAATCAGTTAGAAAATGGGCAGAAGATAGGACATTTCACTAAATGGGAAATACAGTTGACAAAAGAGCATGAAAAGATATTCAACATCATTACCATTAGGAAAATGAAAATTAAAATCACAATGAGATATTACTAATGCCTATCAGAATGGCTTAAAAAATGAGTGACAACATCAAATGCTGGGGAGGATGTGAATAAACTGAATTATTATACTTTCTCAATGATTCACAAATTGCTGATGGATATGTAAAATAGTCCAGCCACTCTGGAGAATAGCTTGGCATTTTCTTATAAGACTAAATCTGCATTACCATATGACCCAACATTTCCACTTTTAGCCATTTATTCCAGAGAAATTGAAATACAAATTCATAAAAAATATTAAAAAAATAAAAGCCTGCATACACATGTATATAGCAGCTTTTTTGTAATAGCTCATAACTGGAAATTATCCAAATGCCCTTCATCCAGTGAATGATGAAACACATTGGTATATGCATGTCATTGAATACTACAGAGAAATATAAAAGACTGTATTACTGACCAACTTGGATGAATCTCAGGGTAGCTATGCTGAATGAAAAAAAAAAAAAAAAGACAAACAAAAACAAAAACAAAAAACTATGTCCAAAAGATAACATAGGATTCCATTTCTTTGACATTCTTGAAATGAAAATCATAGGGGAGAAGAGCGAATAGTTTCCAGGGGTTAGGGAAGAGAGAAGGGAAGAAGGTGGGAGTAGCTGTAAAAGAATCATAGTAGTGATCCTTGCATGATGGAAATGTTCTGTGTTTTGACTGTGATGGTAGCACCTGAGCCTGCACATGCAATGACTACACAGAGTTAAACACACACACAAGACTGCATGTAAAACTGGTAAAACCTCAAAGTTGAAGGAATATATCCACGTCAGCTTTCTGGCTGGGCTGTTGTAGTATAACTGTGCAAGGTGTCACCAGGGGAGGGGGCAATGGGTCAAGAGTATACAGGATTTCTCGGCATTATTTCTTACACCTAAAATGATTCTACTATAATTCCAAAATATAAGAGTTGACATAAAATATAAAGGAAGCTACAAAACATATCAAAGGGTCTCAAAGAAACTCTAAGGATGACATGTAAATTTTGGACCTTAAGGAAGCAAAATGGTTCAAGTGTTCCTGAACAATGGTTTGCACTTTGCAAAAGGGCAATGCAAGGACCAAAGCAATCTCAAGTTCGTCTAGAGGCCTGGGGGCAAAAGACCCTTGTCTTTGAGTCTCCATACTTTCCACTCAAAGACAAGTTGTTAGGCATGTCTAGTGGGTGGTTCTCCCTTCAAGACTCTGAGCCCACATGTATCAGACTGTCTAGATCAACTCTACTCATCTTGCTACAGACTGGATTGACAAACTTCATTTTTGTGTGAATCCACTACATTTTCTAACTACCGGGCATATTAAGTTTTCTGTCCTTTGCTATCCCCAAGCAGGGATGGGTGGACAGGTTTCCTGCTGTGAAATAGAGCATGTTTTTCCCAATTGTTAAGCAGCTCTTTTTCATGTTCCTATATAGACGGGCAATGACTCATTGCCTTCCCCTCTTATTGCAGAAATGGGGCCTGGGAGATTTGTACATACATCCCAAATGTTACATATTAGAATTGATTACACCAACACAACTATTAAGCTTTAAAAGGCATAATGTTTTAAGCCTGCTCAACTAAAATACTATAGTCTATGCACAATCAAACCTCTCTGAGGGGATTAGGCAGAAACCATTTTAATTTATCCGTCCTGGAGTGTGGTACGAACAGGGCAGCAGAGAACCTGCTGAGTGAGCACTTGTTTATCCATCAGCAGAAGAGTCTCCTTGCTTTGGAAAAATAATCCTGTGCTTCACTCACCCCATCCACTTAAAAAATGGGAGGCCTCCTCTACGCATGCTCCCAATTGACTCTTGCTGACATGTACTTAAGGTTTTCGAGAGCTTGTGTTTTTGATTCATGTGTCTTCTTCCTTTGTCTGTATCAGAGCTTCCTGTAGACAAGAGGCCTCCTACTACAGCTCCGTCTACTCCTAGCAGGCTTCTGTGTCATACCCTTAATCAGTGTATCAGTACTAAGTTACTTCTGTGAATATGAATACTTGGTATCCTTTTTGATTGGATGTGGAAAATTTTTTGAAAGTGTATTGTAAAAAAATGACCTGTAATTGAATAGGAATGGCACTCTGATCTGTATTTTAATAAGGCCATTTTTTTAGTGTCATCGGCAAAACCATGTGCTAGAAATGTGGCTATGCCTTCTAAATTAATGTTAGTCTTCTGGATTCCTGCAATGATCGAGGCAAAATTCTGAGACAAGGCAATCAGGTGCTCAAGAATCTTTAAGGAGGATTTGACATACCACACGTAGAGTCTGCCAGTCTTTCTCGAAAGCTACCTCTTAGACAGAGGGAATAGATGAAGACAGAAAGTAAGGAAAATGATATATGAAAATCTTCAGGATCCACTGCACTGTTAAAATATTTGTAGAACTATTTGAATGGGATAGTAAAATTTATTTGTGATATAAGGGTCTTCTAAGGAATATGGCAGAGATTTGAGTCTTAACACTTGTAGTGTAGTGGGATTTTTGCTAAGTGAGGTGACATTTGACTTGAATATTTACTATTCTCTGTGTCTTTTTGCTCCTTTTAATCATTTAACTATACTCTACCATAGGTATCCTTAGCGCTTGTCTCTATAAGAAAATCTTATCTCTTACCCTCTGTGGCAGGTGACATCCTGTCCCTCAATCACCCTGCCTCATTTCGTCTTGGGAGAGTACAGTTTTGGTTTTCTTGCGTGCCTAGGTATAATCACCCTTTCCAACTCTACAGTATTCCTCATGGCTGGCTTACATTATGACCTAGTGTTCTTCAACAGTGATCTGTTCCCTGAAACATCTACAATAAAGTTCCTTCTGGTTAAACATTGTAAGGTTTACATTATAAGTTTAAACACTGTAAATCCCTAATACTATCCCAGTACAGATGTCATAGAATATATATTAATAAACTATGGCCTGGCCTGTAATCAGATTTGGAGGTTTTCTCACAACACAGTCACTCCCTTCTATTTGTGAGTTTTCCATACCAGCTTTTACACTATAAGGACAGAGTTAAATAGTTGTGACAGACAGCATGTGGCTCACAATAGTTACTGCCTCACCCTTTGCAGAAAGTTTTCCATTCCCTGTTATGGAGAGTGGTGGCTCTCCAAGCTCCTAAGACATCATCATCAGGTTGAATTAAGTGAGTAGAACTGTTGCTAGTACAGCCAAGTTCTGCTGAGATGAAAGAAAGATATTTAGTTTAGTTTAGTTTAGTTTAGTTTAGTTTAGCTTTAAAACTTAAGAGTGGGAAATGAGAAAACTTGAGGGTATCAGGACTGATGAAATACTGTAGGAACTCTGCATCGTTGTTACAACTCAATAATATCATTACGGATCTTCTGTTTTTCATTCCATCTCTCTGCTCTGTCAGTGCTAAGCTTGTGGCCTGGCTCTTATGTCCATTATTCATCAACCTAAGATAGTAGGTGAATTTGAGATAACACATTGTCATATAGCCAGATTTAGGATCATAACAAAGATGTTTTTCTCTTCATTCTTTTTTATGAGGGGATAAACCTTTCTTGGAAACCCATCAGTAATCTTTCCCTTAAGTTGCACTGGCTAAGTTTCAACTTCCCTCATTTTCTTCTTCCTTGAAAATTAACAAGAGGGTCCCAACATGAGAGAGATGTGAAGCATTTTCAAATTATAAACAGTTTTGTTTTGGGGGTTGGGGGAGAAATGAGAGGAAATGAAAAGATAACAGTGCTTCCAGTGTTGTGTATGATGGATCATATATGAATTTCCACATTTTCATCTGACAAAAGTCATCATATCACAGAGGAGAGGAATATCCTGGCCATGGCTTCTAGAAGTGCAGACGGGACTATTCATAGGTATTCACAGAACTTCTGAACAGGAATCCTAAGGTGGAGTGTTATGGCTGGTTCTCTACATCCATGTTTGAAACTATGGTGAATTTTAGAAAAGTGTTTCAGAACTATATATATATAATTTTTGCTTTCCAAAATATTCCTCAGCCTAAACACCAGCCCTAGAGTCTCTCATGTAAAGATATCTTGAAGGATATTGATTATTCTATCAGTATAATTTTATATCAGGACTATAGATTCCCAGAAGTATTCACACTGAATGGGATTTTCCACCTTTTTAATGATTCCAAATAGACGTCCAAATCTAGCAGGTGTCTTTGAACGATTATTTCTGTCCAGATAAGCATGTGTAAATGCCATATTCATTTCAGGCTTGTTCTTCACTGGACCTCTACTTGCCAGGGACAACAGGAAAATGTGCTTAATGGTTGTCAAATGACAATAAATGAAGTTGGTCCTTCTTCAAATGGTCATTTACAAATCCTCTAGGACACCTGTATTTTTGAGCTGTAAAAATTATTTTAATATTTTAATTTTAGAAGACTATTCAGAAGTCTAAGAACAAATAATCCTTAAAGACATAGAGAAAAGACTTCTAGAATGAATGTATGCATATTATAGTTTAGCTTACAATATTTTATATTGGGCTTATGTATCAAAAATAAAGCAAAAGAATATGATCAATTTGATTTTGAAAGTTATTAAAAAAGCTCAATTGATAAAAAGCTGCTGATGACATTTGCTTTAAATATAACTAAACTAAGCATTGCAGGTAATTATGTATAACTTATATAGGATGAATTTTCTAGGAGGAAAACATAAATATGGGTGATTATGTATCAGACATACATATGCATATGCATACACACATAAAAAACTTCTGTGGTCTATATTGTAATGCTTTTAAAATATATAATTTTGATTACTTTTCAAAGAAGGCTATTTTATTTCAATAAGACCTAGAATTGAGAGGAATTGACATGTGTAATTTTCTTAAGATTCTTTTTCAAGTTTTGATATTAGTTAGGATTATATTGATCAAATAAATGAAAGATAATTTCTTTCTCCAAATCCTGGGACAGTTTGAAAAATAGTGTTATTATTTACCTTAATGCTTGGTCAAATTCCCCTATGAAATCATCTGGGTTGGTGTTTTCTTTGAGGGATATTTTAAATTATGGATCTAGTTTCTCTAATAGTTATGACTTCATATTTTAAATTTGTGTATCTAGGGAGTTTTCTCTTTTATATAAGTTGTTAAATTTATTGAGATAACATTTGTTCATGTATTTCTTTGTTGTATTTTTAATGACTCTAGAACTAGCGTCTGTGTCCCTTTTTCATGTCTGTTACTGGCACTGTGTCCTTTTTCGTTCTTTTTCTAGTTTCTTGATCATTATACCTACAGATTTACCAATTTGTTTAGGCTTTTAAAAGAATCAGCTTGGCCTTTATAATTTACTGCTTTTTGTTTTCTACTTTAGTATTTTTATTTCATTATCTGTTTACTTCTTTTTGTATTTTTTCTAATGCCTTTAAGGGGAGAATTAGACCATTAATTTTAAATATGGTCTTTTCTCACATATGCATATAAGGCTGTAAATGTCTCTCTGTGCACTACTTTAGCTTCATTTCGCAGCTTTATTAACATATTAACAGCTTTATTAACATATAATCAATATAAAATAAACTGCATGCATGTAAAATATATACTTGAATAAATGTTCACATAGTATACACTCATGAAACCAGCACCACAATCAACATAACGAACCTAGCCGTCACTCTCCAAGGTTTCCTGATGCTGTTTTGTAATCAGCACTCTCAACTCGGGATGCTCCCTGTCACCAGGCAACCACAGATCTGTTTCTGCAGTTGTAGTTCAGTTTGCACATTCCAGAATTGTAGACATGTGGGATTGTGCGATATATACTCTTTTTGACTGGCATGTTTCAATCCGTGAACTTATCTTGAGATTCAACCATGTCAGTGTACATTTCACTAGTTGACTCGTTTTTATTGCTGAGTAGCATTCTATTGTATTGATATGTTACAGTTTATATCCATTCACCTGCTGATGCACATTTAGCTTGTTACCAGGTTGGGGCTGTTATAAATAAAGCTGCTGTGAAAATTAGGATACAAGTAGTTTTATGAAAGTATGGCCATAAATATTTCTCTTGGGGAATTACCTAGGAATGAACTGACTACAGTTTTGTCAAACTCACTTGTATGTTTTAGTAACTTTTTTGTATAATCTAAGGGTCAACAATCTTTTACTGTCAGTGGTGCAGATGATAACTCTTTTAGGCTTTTTAGACAATGTAACATCTTTGTCTCTTTCCCCACCCCCTCATTATTGTCCTGTTTAGAATCTTTACTACAATATTGAGTATGAGTGGTGGCAGTAGGCATTCTTGTCTTGTTCTTGGTCTTAGGGACAAAATATTGAGTATTTTTCATTGTGTCTTTTATCAGATTGAAGATGTTCCTTCTAAAAGCAAATTTAAAAGATGGAGTGATTATAAATGTTATATTTTTCCAATACCATAATACACTGAATTTCACAGCACTCTTGATCATTGATTATTAATTTATGATTGATTAATAGCCACTTGATGAGAAAATTACATGACCACAAAATAAAAGTCATTTCATGTATATTTGAGGAGTTCAGTTTCACAGATAGTAGGTCATCATTTACATGAGAGAAAATATAAGTAAGACTATGTTTTCCCAGACTAATTTTTATATAATTTATTCAAAGTCTTGAGATATGAACTTTTGTCACCCCATAAGACTTTTTATTCACCACAACGTTCCTTTAGTATCATGAGTTCTATAACTACAATAAGATAAATAAAATAAACAGAAATGTTGCCAGTTTTGCAATGCATATAAATTTTACCCCAATTTAAATGATATGGTTGATAAATGTAGGTATGTTTTATCAAATGTTCTGCCAGGTACAATCAGATCATGTTCCATCCTAGTTAGTTAGTGCATTGTGAAAATACATAAGATTTGTATTAATAACTATCATTTGCCTAGATTAATAATGTTTTGTTCTCTCATTCCACCATACCGAAATGTTAGAGACTTTCATGACTCCTTGCTATTTCTTTTGCTGCTAATATCTTTATTCTCCATAGTACTCGGTGAAGTCAGACTCATTTTTTAAGACATAGATCATATAAGATGACCCTAGAGATGTCTACCCATCTGCCCCAGGGACAGTAAATTGTTCCCTTTTCCACATTCTAGAGTTACCTCTATTAGGGGACTTATTACACTGAATTATGACATGTTTATATGCCTACTTGCCTCAGCTAAATCACACTTCCTTTTTTGCAATGACGCCTAAAAACAGAGACTGTGTTCTTCATGCCCAGAATAGGGCTTATGAAAATCCGTGGTGATTTTTTTCGGCAGTGACTTTTAAGTGAAAGAATGGATGAATGGTGAATTTTGTCATAGGATGTGTCAAATTTCTTGACTTTTCAGAGAAATTAGACATCTGAATTTTATAAGAAATCCTCATTTCTCCTCCCCAGCAACTTTTGTCGAGGAAACTCTAAAGAGGAAATAAAATCTATAACCACTCTGCAAAGCTGTCAGTGACCTTGAATAGGACACATAGATAAGAGATAGGAATCTGAAAATCAGTGGGACTAAACTGAGAATTGACAGAGAGCTGGCAAGAAGGCTTTGGCCTTGGACCAAGAAGAACAGACCACAGCTCTGAATTAAGGGCTGTCGAAGAAATAAGAGTTTACCACTCAGGTGAGCTTAGGGCAGGAAGAGAAGCTTGGGGGGTGAGGTGTTTGTGTGAGTGGAAGAGAGGAAAAATAGACATTGTCAGCTTTTTGCTTCTGTGTCTGTACTTCACGAACTTAAATGTGGCATTGTCCACATCAGTCAGAGGACTGAACTTCAAAAAACTCGGTGTTAAATTTTTTGAACCCTGTGGCAAGAAGGGGTTATCTCTTTATTTTATTGTGGTAGTCATATGACGAGGAAGATAAGTTTTCACTGGAAAACAAATTCAGTTGTGAGTACCCAGTAACTCTAAAAAAAAAAAAAAAGAAAAAAGCCACTTTGGTTTGAAATGAAATAATTCAATCACAAACAGTTCCTGTTCCTTGACAGGTCAATTTGATTTGCCCCTCAGCCTGACAGTAGGGCTGTGACTGAAGAGGACACATTTCCAGCAGAGTACCTGAAGCGCTAAAACATCCTACACTTCATAACACTAAAAGGAAATTTGACCAACCGGGAAAGATGCCCTATTGGCAACTTTACAAAGTTCTTGGGAGAAAAAGCAAACCTATATGTTTGTTCTTTGAATACTTTATGCAAATGTGTTGATATATATGCACATCTTGGTGGGAAAATAAATGCAAAAAGATGGAAGTTCCAAGGAATGAATATGTTGAATTGCTAAAAGCAACATATTGCAACTTATGTTCTGAGAGCTCTTTGCTCACCATGAAATCCCCAAGCTGAATGTATTCCGAAGAAATGCAATAAGGTATGGAATAGTTCCAGGTTCAGATGTGAACACAGATACAAACACAGTGAATGCCGGAATGTGTATTTGATGCTGTTGTGCAATGTTGAGAAAATAAATTGGATGTTGTTCATGTTGCTAATGCAAAAACAGAATGAATGCTAAAATGAAGTTATCTGCTGATTTTGGAATCTCATTTATCCCCTGCTGATTCATATCATCTGTTTTGGTTATACACATGATGCAAACATTCGTTTTGCGAAATCCCACTCCTAAGTCTTCAACAACTTAACTCCAGCTTTCGAAAATTAGCACAAGTTCAAATACCAAGAGAATAAAGTAATTGATTTCAAGCTGGTTATAAATGTATTTTCTGGGCTTGGTGCTCTGTGGAAATAAAAATTTTTGGTAAAAAAATTTTTTTCAGAAGAGAAAGATGCTTTCTACACATAGTAGGCATACCAAAATATTTTTAGAGGAACAAACCACAACTTTATTACTTTCCTAAAGAAGCTTAAAATGAAATTGGAAGAGACAAAGACTATGTACTTCTTGTATCACTAATTACAAAACTATACTAAATAACAATCACAACATAAAGCAGTACACATTTTGGTGTCAAGGTTGGCAATAACCAATTGCTATAGGAATTTTAAAAAGGGGGGTGTTCATGGATTGGATTTTATGGTGAATGTTCTTAGAGGATTTTTATGGTTAAGCATTGAATGAGAGCATAAGAAGAAAACATGACTAAGCTGTATACATGAGGAAAGTCATTTCTGATCGTAGTTTTGTGTTTACTATTTAAATACAGAATTCTAGGCTGTGGAGAAATTCTAGAGTACAGATTAAAGTTGGCTGCTTGAGAATATTTACACTCTCCTTTTGCTTACTATATCCAATTAGACAGTTGAAACCTAGGCAGCTTGTTTTATTCTTGAATTTTACAATAAATTGATCCTTTAATAGCATTAAATAAATCTTTTCTTGTAAAAAAAATAGATTTGCTTTACAATTAGGTTGGGAGAATTCATGCTGTGGTGATGGTTGGCTTAGATAAACTCTAAATTTATGGTATTTTTGAGTCTGCAAATTTAGTTATTTAACACATTTGTTATTTTTTTAATTGACTTGAATAATTCACTGAGTTTTGCAAGTCAAAAAAAAAAAACTCTTTCTGGTGAGCCAGAGGGTGGTAAATGGAGCTTAGTGTGACAAAAAGTTGTCAGAATTGATTGACAATTTGAAGAAGCCAGATACAATTTTTTCAGGAAATCCCATTTGATTAGTTTGTGCCTATTGTTTATACTTCAAGACATAATATCTATAAAGACCATCTCTGTGACGATTGAGTGTTGGTTAGGCAATCATCCATGTAATGCTTAACATCCAGGTAATTTTCCAATCTCTGAATATATTCTCACAAAATAAACAAAACACCAAGACTTGTCACTCTGGCACACTGAACTGATAAAAAGAAATCTTCCTTTTCCTACTCCAAACACAAATTCTGAATATGGCGAAGGGATCCCAAGTGGGCACAGGGGTCTGAATGAAATTAGAATCGCAACATTAAACCTGACATACATTTAAGAAGTGAGATCTTTACACTCCTAAGTGTCCTGAGACAAAGCCTAAGGCCATGTAAGGAATGGATAGGAACTGAGTTCCCTGAATCATGGTAGAGACACAAAGATCTGTTTGCCTCCTTTTTTTGTTTTGTTTTGTTTTTATTCACCCATTCAACAAACAGTGATTGAGGGTTCACTATATGCTAGGCACTGGTAAAATAGAAGTGGAAAAAAAAAAAAAAAAAGAAAAGGACGCCTGGATGGCTCGGGTCATGATTCCAGGGTCCTGGGATTGAGCCCCGCATGGGGTTCCTTGCTTGGCAGGGAGCCTGCTTCTTTCTCTGCCTCTGCCTGCTTGTGTGCTCTTTCTGTCTCTCTCTCTCTCTGATAAATAAATAAAATCTTTAAAAAAATAAAAAGGAAGGAAAGAAAGAAGGCAAAACTCTGTGTCCTTTCGTGGAAGGGAGGGGAGATACAAAGTAAACAGTATACATTAGACTGTGACAGATAACAGAAAAATTAACAAGAGATATAAGGAATGTGGTATTTCTTTAAGTCTAAATGAAGCCTTTGAAAAGTGTTTACTAAAAAAAAAAATCTTGAAGTAAAGGATAGAAGGAGGTGAGTCAAGGCCTCAGAGACATATCTATGTGTACACCCAGACAGAAGAAACCGTAGTTACAAAAGCTCTCAATCAGGAGCCTTGCAGGAGAATTCAAGAACAATAAGGTGACCACTGTGATTGGAACAGAGCAAGAAAATATAAGTAAATTATATTACAAAATTGAGTGTAAATGAGCATCCAAGTCATGTGGTTACGTTCAAGGGAGGTAGGGGTGAAAGTGGAAAATTTAATTCTCCGGCTATGGTAATCTTCCAGGCAAGAGATGATGGTGGATTGGACCAGACTGGTAACAATAGAGGTTAATGAAAGTATCTTGTCTGTTGTTCTAAGATGAAGTCACTAGGGTTTGTTGACAGATTATATATGTGTAAGATAGTTAGAAAAAAGTAAAAAAATGATGCCAAAATTTTTGTTTTGATACTGGAGGGATGAAGTCCTTAGCTAAAATGAGGAAGATTGTAGAAAATGCTATTTTTGTCAGAAAAATCAGAACTCAGTCAAAAGATATGCTAAGGTTAAGATGGCTATTAGAAAACTAAGTAGCTGTCAAGTAGACAGATAGATATGTGAGTCTGGATTTGATGAGCGATGTCTGGGTTAAAGATGTAAATTGGTAAATCATCAGTGTATAGATAATATTTAAAGCCACCAGACAGAATGAAATCATCAAGGAAATAAGTATAGATAGATCCATGGTTATTAAATCATGTTCTTGAAAGACTGTATCTCCTGGCCCAAGGTAGGTTGACAACTGGATGCCCAGGGCTGTGACTAGGAAAAGATTCACGCAATTACAACTAGAAAACCAAACCTGCTCCTGGTGAGAGGGTGAGATCTGAATCCAGCCTACTCACCTTAGCACAGAGCTTACCTTGATAAATTCATAAGAAATTTTGCACACTTTAATGTAATCTGTGAGTCTTGAGGGAGAGAAGCAAAGCTCTGCAGCATAAAATGCTTCTTGATGTCAGACTTACGAGTCTCCATAAAACAAACATTCCCATAAAGACGACGTAGCTGTAGTATTTACAAACTGCAATAAGATATCAGCAAGTACTTAAAAAAAAATAGGCAAAATGTACACACGAAGAGCATGTTATGAAAATAAATGCCATCTTCGAAAAGCCAAAAAAGAGGATTACGAATGGTAGATATATTAAAGTGGATTACACATACATGAAGCAAGACATATAGTGCATTAGAAGATAGATTTGAGGGGCGCCTGGGTGGCTCAGTGGGTTAAGCCGCTGCCTTCGGCTCGGGTCATGGTCTCAGGGTCCTGGGATCGAGTCCCGCATCGGGCTCTCTGCTCAGCAGGGAGCTTGCTTCCCTCTCTCTCTCTCCCTGCCTCTCTGTCTACTTGTGATCTCTGTCTGTCAAATAAATA
>NW_019154092.1:34191031-34235289 GCF_002288905.1 Enhydra lutris kenyoni | reverse complement strand
AAAAAAAAAAAAAAAAAAAGAAGATTTGAGGAGGCTATTCATAATGCATCTCTGAAATGTAAAGAGAATGAATATATGAGGAATAAATTAAGAGATGGAGAGAATGGAATAAAAAGGGCCAAGTTAAATTTAATGAATACTAAAGGACAGAATGAGGAAAATGAAGTAATAAAAGGGTAATGGCAGGCAATTTTCCAGAACTGAAGAAAGTTATAAGTCTTCAACTTGAAAGAGAATCCTACTGTCTTAAGAAGTATAAATAAAAATTAATCCTCTTTGTTCAGGCCCGTGGTGTGGGTAGGATGGGCAAGTGTCTCAGTCTTTGCACTGGCAGGATACTCCATAGCCACTGAAGAGATCATGATAAACAGCACAAGAAAACCCATGTGGGCACTGACCTAAAGCCCAACCCTTTTAGAGGTACTTCCCATGCAATGGGAATTGTCCTGGGAAAAAAGTAGGAGTTGAAGCCAGACAGCCAAATTGTGCCATCAGGAAGTGTGTCAGGGTTCAGCTGATCAAAAATGTCCAAAAAACCCCATAGCCTTTGTACATAATGACGGTTGTTTGAATTTTATTGAGGAAAATAATGAAGTTCTGGTTGCTGGATTTGGATGCAAAGGTCATGCTGTCAGTGATATTACCCGGGGTTTGCTTTAAGGTTGTCAAAGGAGCCAGTATCTTTCCTATGGCCTTATACAAAGACAGGAAGCAAAGACCAAGATCATAGGTTTTGATGGTGAAATATGACAATAATAAATTTTCATTTAAAAAAAAAAGTAAAACCACACCTAAATTCACACCTAAACTCTACAGGTGGACTGACCTTAGACCTTCTCAAAGGCAACAATATATGTAAGAAGGTAATAAAATAATATATTCAGGAAACTGAGAGAAAATCATTGTCAATCTAGAATTATATAGGTAGTTACACTATCATTCAGGAGTGAAAGGGAAATAAACACATTTGCAGGCAAAGACAGAACTAGTTTTATCATACATAGACCTTCCCTTAAGGTCTAATAGAGATTCAGTTTTAGATTTTTGCATTTGTGTTTTCCTTTTTGTCACAAAGACTTTAAATCTAAATAGGGATTGGCCTATTGAGAAGAGAGGGTGAGAGAGAGAAGGAAACAAAACTGTTTATATTTTATATATATTTTGGATGTATTTGGCTTCAGGAAACAAATCTAAAATGGTTTAAATTGTTATAAAAATGACTAATAGAAATCAAGAGGTAAAATAGGCTCTTGGTTAGTAAATCAGTGGGTAACTGATATTAGCAAGGGTCCAATATATTGCCGTGACTTCGGTAGCAACCTGAATTTACCAGCTAAATTTGGAACCATAAATTTATGGCAGTGTAGCAGTTGGAACTGTAGCAGTTCTATGAATGATATACAGGAATAACCAGTCTCAGAGGAATACATGGGTCTGTTCTGTTCTTGCTTATTGGGGAGAAACAACAACAACAAAACATAGTGAGGATAAATTTTCCAAAAGCCCCAGGTAGACTTCCCTCATGATCCATTGACCAAGATTAGAGCATATTCCCATTACCAAACCTGGAGAAGAGAAAGGAGCTATTATAATTTACAAAGACCTATTCACTAGGGGAAGATTTGATGTTGAGGAATTAATCACAAGGAAGAGAAAGGGATCAAAAGGAAGAGAAAGGGTAGGAAGTGTAGAAATCTAAGGCCTCATCCTCCTCCAGATGAACAGATTGACACATTTATCTGTATTCAATTTAGATATAATGAGATAAATAATAACCCCAAAAAGCTGGTGAATAACATTAAGAACACGAATAACATACAAAAACTCATCAAAAACAGAGCATATTAAAAGAAAGATAAAATTATCAGGGAAGACTTTATAATCACAAACCCTCAGGTAAAGAACATAGTTTCAAAGTACGGAGGGAACTGATAGGGGCATCACAGATCCATCACCTGAAAATCCATGCCCATTTAGATTTTTCTCAAACAAATACAATAATTATTCTACTAAATGCCTTTAATCCTTTCTGAGACTTGGTACAAGAGCCAAGGGAGCCAAATATTTGTAAATTCAATATAATAAGCGTGGCTGGTCTTCTGACTGCAAATATTTCCTAAACATTAATGTCCACAGTATACAAAGTCAGTGGCACATCATGTATTTTTTTCTCACTTTGTCAGGGCAAATTCTAGGTAGGACCATCACAGAAGTTCCATAAATTCTAGGTAGGACCATCACAGAAGTTCCATGCCCAATAAAGAAAAATAATCAGGAGCCACCTGCTTAAAAATATTCTCCACCTGTCCTCGTGCTGTACAGCCAACTCACTTCTGTTAAGGACCTAGAGTTGGCATGGCAGGGAGGAGGGAGGTGGTGTGTCTAACCCATAATAGAAGGCAGTCACACCACACAAACTTCTGCAACAAACATACAACCTTAACAGGCATACCTCAAACATAACCCCTCTTCATTCGCTATGGGATGTCAATTCACTGCTTATTTGTTATTTAATGGTTATATATTTTGTACACAACATCTCTATATTTGGAGAAAGGGACAACCATTACTGGTTTCCCAGGAATTGACCCAGGTTGACTGGTGTATCTACATTACATGCTAGATTGTCCACCGGCAGTGTTGTCAGTCACTAGGAGAAATCATTTGAAAACTAAAATGGCTTATTAGATAAGACCTTTAAGTGAGAGGACTGAGGTTTCTAGGAAAAATCAAATCAGGATAAAGACTTTCAGGATTTGTATTTAGATATAAGAGAACTGACAGGTAGATTAGCATGTGAGATCAGGAGTAAAAGATGGAGAGAAAGCCTAGTATGTGAAGAGAACATGAATATTGCTGCCAAACCCACCTGGAATGGAATTCTGGCTCTGCCATTTTTCAGCTTTTTGACTTTCAGCAAGGTATATTTAACTGTTTTAAAAACATTTCTTCATCTGTAAAATCAGGGTGTTTTTTTGAAGAGTAGAAAATTATTTTTAAAGTATCTTTTAGATATTAGTACTTAACACTTGTGAGTTCAGCTTTTAATAAACAGATGTCACCTAATATTGGGTTCTTTTCATATCTCTAATATAATATTTTTCAGAATTATAAGCCCATAAAACAAAAAGACAAGAAAACTTTAAACTGAAATAACTGTCAAATCCTGCTTTCCTACCTTTGAGATGTTTAATCAGGCACTCTGACTTTGTTTTGCCATATTTAAAGTATGTAATTCATAATATCTCTTTCAATTCTAAATTTATGAGGACTAGTTTTAGGCATAGGTGAAATAGAAGCTCACTCAAATGAGACCAGTGATGATCAAAGTGCCAGGAATTCCTCCATAAAGAGGAATCTTTGTATTGACCACAACCCTATCTTGGCTTCTTTTAATATACAAACCTATGTAAGAAATTGTGCACTTTGGGCTTTCATCCTAAATTGTGAAAGACTCTGTCATCTCCTTCTCTCCTGGTAGCCTCAAGTGCACAAGAAATATCACAGGACTAGAGGGAATTAAAGGGACACAGAAGCAGCAGAGGATGTCAAAGGCTCTCCGATGCATTGATGTTTTGCTAAGGGCCAGCTTGAATGGTAAGATAGAACCCAATCAGTCCTCAGGGGAAACAGATTTGCAAATGGGATTTGAATAACAACTTGGTGTTACAGCACCGGAAACCCACCTATTAATTTGTGGATCTCAGATTTCTGTACACACAACAGTTAAATTCATTTCCAACCTTGTTACCAAGACTTTTGCAAAAACAAATAATTGATGTCTCTGACATGTTACAGCATGGAAGCAGGAAGTCTAATTAAATAAACTTGTTCAATAACAAGTATATCTATTAGTCAGTGATACAAGTGTCAGCAGGTTGATGAATGTATAAATTTTTCATAAAGTATTTGTACATCTCCCTGACAGTCATTTGTCCCTAGATGTACATAGTTATCTGTGCTTGGATATGAGATTAAGGCATTTCAGAAAAAATCTTTTGTTTTTATTGTGAAATACAACACATACTGAAGAGGCATAAAACATAAAGATACAACTTAATAAATTATTAGGAAGCAAACATAAGTAGGTCAAGAAATGCAAAGTTGCCATCACTCCAGAAGCCCCCATATGATGAGTTCCCAATAACAAATATTTCTGGCCACTCCCCCTTTACTTAAAAGTAAAGTTAAAGATGATTTTGATGTCCCTGGTAATTGCATCCTTGTTTTCTCTTACAGTTCTATATTGTTGGTATGCACCTCTAAAGTCGCTAGGTTACTTTTGCCTGGTTTATTAGAGCTGTTGGTGTTACTATGTTACTGTGTTGGTGTTATGTCACTAGAGCTTGTTCACTTCTGTTTTACGGTATTCTCTTGCATGACTCTACCCCAATCAGTGCGTTCAATCTTCTTTTGTGGCCAATTGAGTCGTCTGTTTGAAATAACAGTACTCTTAGGAATATTTTGTACATGACCACTGGTATCATGTATACACATTTTGGGGGAATGCACATAGGAATGATATAGCCTTTTTACTGTTTATCATTGTTATATGTGTATGTTTAACAGAATAATCCAAAGAGTTTTCCAAAGTGGTTGTGAAACTTAAATTCCCATAAATAGCATATAAGATATATTAACTGTTAACACTTGCCAACATTTGATATTTCAGTCTTTTTCTTTTTCGCTTTTTTATTTAAATTCAATTAGCCAACGTGTAGTACATCATTAGTTTCCAGATGTAGTGTTCAGTAATTTATCAGTTGTGTATAACATCCAGTGCTCATCAGTCTTTTTCATTTTAGTTTTTCTGGTGGGTACTGATTTTCATTTTTATGATTAGTAGAGAGGCTTAGCACCTTTTCATATACTTTTTGGTCTTTTGTTTATCTTTTTTGTTGTGAAGGACTTGTTACCTACCTATTTTTAAGATAGGATTGGGTATCTCTTTCTTATTGATTTATAGAAGGTTCTTTCTCTCTCTTTCCCTCCTTCCTATTTGTCTCTATCATATATTTTTCTTATGTATCATTTCAATATGATATGATCCTTTTGTTGGTTTTATGTTAGCATGGTCTTCTCCTACTCTTTAGCCTGCCTTTTATTTTCTCACCAGTGTCCTTTGATAAAGAGATGTCCTTAATTATCTTTAGTGTTTTTTATAACTTGTTTGGAAATATTTTTCTTTTTACCTTCTGGAAGCTTTTTTTTTTTTAATTTTGGGCTGTTTACATTGAATTCTACAATCCACTTGGAATTAATTTTTGTTTACATTGTAAGGTAGAGATTAAATTTCATTGTCTTCCAGATAGAAAATCAATTTTCCCAACATCATTAACTACAATGACTTTTGATTTCTTTCTCTGCTCCCCGGAGTTTCACCTTTCTCACCATTCAATTATCCTTGTTAGTATGGGTTTCTTTCTGGCCAATTGGTATATTAGAATATCCTTGCATTAATCATACTCTAGTTAGTTACCTCCTGATACAGTCTGACTTGATTTCAGGGGCATAAGTCCTTCTACTTTATTTCTTATCTTTAAGAGTTTCTTAGCTCTTCTTGGTTCTTGCATTTCCATGTGGCTATTAATACCAGATTTCATTTTGCATAAAATAGAGTTTGGGATTTTGTGTGAGATGCCAATTAATCTGAAGATCAGTTTGAGAGCATTAACATCTTTACAATATTGTACCTTTTAACTCATCTGCATGATGGATCTTTAGATGTATTTGTCTCTGTATCAATAATTTCTGGTTTTCTCCTTAGGTTTCATATATAAATACACATGTATATGAATAAAAATATATGTATTCCTATATACTTAGTTATGAATCTTACTTTTTGAGAAAAAATGTTTGGTTGTTAATGAATAGAAAAAAATGGATTTTTTTAAGTTGACCATATAAACAACTTTGTTGAACTTCTTAAATTAATTCTAATAATTTGTAGAGTCTTTTGAAGTTTTAGTCCACAATCATATTATTCAGAAAAATGACAGCTTTATTTATACTTTTCCAATATTCTTTTTATTTCTTTATTTTGGAATATTCAGCTAGATAGGGTCCTCCTGTACACACAGGAATGTGCCATTTTGAATATCAGGAGAAAAGTTTTTAATATATCACCAGCTAGTATGAAACTTTTTTTTGATACTTTTTAGCAGTTAAAGAAGTTAGGATAAGGTATTTTATGATCGATGTTGAATTTTATTAAATACATTTCTGTAACTGTTGTTATGATAATAGATATTTTCTCCTTTAATCTGTGAAATGTGAGTTTTGATTGCATTTTAAATATTAAACCATCCTTGCATTCATGGAATAAACATAACTTGTTCATTATTTATTTTCTTTCTTTATTTTTGTAATCAGTCTGTTAATATTTTGTTTAGGATTTTTACCTCTTTGTTTATGTGAGAAATTGGCCTATAATTTTTTTCTTAATGTTCTTGTCAGGTTTGAGATCAGTGCTTTGACAGGTCCGTAAAATAAGCTATAGACTCTTCACTCTTTATTTTCTCATAGATTCTGTGAAAGCTAGACCTTATTTCTTTCTCAAATGTTTAGTGGAATTTGCTGATAAGTCTCTTCAGTTCTGTATTTTAAATTATGAAAATTTTTCTATTATTGATTCAATTTAATAGTTACCAACTTTCTATTTCTTCTTAGATCAGATTTATAACTCAGACTTTTCTAAAACTATGCCCATTCACCTGTATTTTCTAACTATTATATTTATGAGCTAGATTTATAATCATGACTGATAACTGCTTATTTGTATTTTTGAGTCAGATATTTGAGAAGGAGACTAATTTTATCAGTGTTTTCAAATAATAAATTTTTGGCATTGATGATAAATGGAAGGACAGATAGGAAAAATACTATTTATTCTTATTTTTATTATTTTTTTCATTCTATCTTGTTAGGTGTATTTTGGTTTTCTTTTTCAAACTTTGTAGATGCTTGACTTTTTATATTTTAGTTTCATTTCCATGTAAACAGTTAAGGTTATAGATGTTCATTTAAGCACCACTTTGGTGACCTCACACAAGTTTTGTTATGCAGTGTTTTCAGGTGCTATTAGTTTAAGATATTTCCTAAGTTTACTTGTCATTTCTTTATTGTCTCATGAATTATTTAAAGGCATATTCCTTAATTTTAAATATAAGTTTTTATCAATAGAATCTTTGATTTTTATTTCTAGCTTGTATGCCTCATAGCCAGTTGGTCACACAAAATTTGTTAAGAATATTTGTATAGTCAGTATATAATCATTTTTGTAAACTTCATGGGTGCTACAAAAGGATTTATAATGTATTTGTTGAGAGCTCTGTTCTACATATGTGACCAATCATAAACATCCTATCTTCTACATTTTCACTTCACCATCTTTTGTCTTCTTGATAAATATGATTCTGAGATAATGTTCCTATTTCTCACTATGATTGTGAATTTGATTGTTTCTGTAATATTTTTATCCATTTTATTTGAATTTTTGAGGCCATGATATCTGAGACAAATTTAGACTCTTTTCCTGTTGAAGTAATGCTTTCGTTACAGTTTTTCCTCTTAACGTTTATTTTAACTAATGTTAATATAATTGTGCCAGATTTATTTTATGTAATGTTTGTATTGTATATTTTTCCTACACTTTTGATATTGGCATATTTTAATTGTGTGTCTTATAAACATATAGGTTTTTTGTAACATTATTTGTCTTCTAAGTTGCTTAGTTGATTCATTTACATTTAATATGCTTGCTGATTAAATCCTGGCTTAAATATATCATCCTGTTAAAGACCACTGAAAAGAAAAGATGAACAAGTTATTTTTTTCTGAAAATTACAAAATCCTGAAGACCTAATCAAATAGTGAGAATTTTTTTGGGCCAAGATCTCAGGGAATATTGAAATCCAGAAGACTGGTGTTGGCATTTGAGACTGTCCTGCTTTAAGGCTCTTTCCCCATTCACTAGTCTCTCTCTTTAAGAATCACAAGTAACAGAAATTTCATGACGTACTGTTTGTAGTTGAACATCAAGAGAATTGCCCAAATAGTGATTTTAATCTGATTTTGCTAGAATCACAGACTTCATTAAGTTAATCACTGTTAAGAGAACCCTGAAGGCAGAGCACAGTTTTAGGATATTATAGAGAAATCAGGTATTAACTCTGGACAAAGGGAGGAACTACTTTTCCTGACACAGTCATAACCCTAAAAGACAGGGTGCCTGGGTGGCTCAGTCGGTTAAGTGGCTGCCTTTGGCTTAGGTCATGATCCCAGGATCCTGGGATTGAGCCCTGTGTCAGACTCCCTGCTCAGTGGAGAGCCTGCTTCTCCTTCTCCCTTTGTCCCCCTCCCCCCACTCATGCTCGCGCTCTCTCTCTCTCTCTCTCTCTCTCTCTCACTTGTGCTCACTTGCTCTCACTCTCACTGTATCCCAAATAAATAAATAAAATATTTAATTAAGAAAAGAGTATATAGGATCATTATGGGTTTGGTCTTCCATATTCTAAAGTTTGGTCTATGAAAAGACAAAGATTTTTAAGAACACACAGTGTCATAAATATATCTATGGCCTGTCTTCTAGATTTTAGAAAATTCTATATAACTGATGCATGTATGCCTACAAAATGAAGCAGCCAAAGCCTAATTTAAAGTGCTTTATTTTCCCATACTTTTTTTTTTCCCCCCTAGGAAAGATGTTGGAAAAATTAGCAGAGGATACCAAAGTTGAGAAGGGAATAGGTGATCTGGGAAATAGCAAGACCAAAGAAAAACAATGGGAAGATGAAAGGAGAAAAAGTAAATGAGGAGTATGGAGAGATAAAGAAACCTAAAAGGAATAATATTCCTCAACCTTTACCATCAAAAATTTATTCATATATTCTCAAGCTTAAAGGGCAAACATTAAAATTTACCATAATGAAAGCATGATTATTAGGAGACATCATGATGCCCCCTGTGAATGTCCCCCACCTCCCAGTTGTGTTGCCCTTACCAAGGTACCTGCCACATGGATAGGCTTGTAATTTAACAAAATCTGCTTTAGATGGAGACTGTACTAAACACAACCTAGGATACAAGAACCAGAGGGACTAGTCAAGCAAAAACTCAAAGCAGGAGGTTAAGTTTTAATACTAGAAAGACAAGACCAAACATAATTTTGCCTGAACCAAGATTGAGGTTATAGAAGCAGGAGTTTATTCATATATTCATGGGATCAGACAGGAATGCTTTGGGATGGAGGAAGGTGACTCACAAGGTGATTGTTTCAAATATCACTGCGTTTTTGCTGCCTGCGTTATTGGTGGCAAAAGTAAAAACCAAAGGGTACTTAAGGCTTCTGTTGTTAAAGACATTTAATATGATTGCTTCCTCTAAAGCATTTATTTTTTTCTAACATGCTATTTTAGCACTACCCTAATTGCTAAAATTAGAAACTTGGCCTTCTAAATGTCAAACCATGTGAAAACATATGGAATGAAGTAAATCTGGAAGGGACAAGATAATGGAAAAGATATATGCAACAACCTTACTCTCCTCTCTAAAACTATGTTTTTGCTTTAATCCTCTTTCTAAAATGCCTGAATATATACCTCTACCTCTTGGCCTCAACTCTTCTGTGCTCAGAGAAATTTCTTTTTTTTTTTTTTTTAAAGATTTTTATTTTTATTTATTTGTCAGAGAGAGAGAGAGAGAGAGAGAGAGAGAGAGCAAGCACAGGCAGACAGAATGGCAGGCAGAGGCAGAGGGAGAAGCAGGCTCCCTGATGAGCAAGGAGCCCGATGTGGAACTCGATCCCAGGACGCTGGGATCATGACCTGAGCCGAAGGCAGCTGCTTAACCAACTGAGCCACCCAGGCGTCCCAGAGAAATTTCTTTTATAGAGAACAACTTAAGATCAATAAAGTCATATATTTCTGTTTCAGGCTGCAAGAAATTGTCTTTTTTTAATGAAATCTTTCATTTTTATTCAAATGAAATCTGTCATATACCACCTTGCATATGTCATCTCTTTATACTAGGTTTCCTCTGTGAGTATTATTATTTTAATATAATTATTAATTTTAATGCAATTTATACCAATGGGTTTTTAATACATGTTGATTGATTGGCTAGCATGATAGTTCTAGCTTTGATGACTCTCTTAATGGTGATAATGACAAAAGCTGAAATGATGACTACCTAAATGGAGGAAATTTTTTAATATACAAATCTGAAAGATGGCACTGCAGTTATAATTTTTACTACACAGTGACTTATTAAAGGTCAATTCAAGATATAACCAACTGGAAGCTAACCCTCCTCTTGTTCCTTTGTGGTCATAATTGATACAGTGGAAGGTCTGTGATATTTAGGAGAAGAAGAGATAAGGATTATATGAAGTCTGTTACAATAAAGTTAGGTTATTTTTTCCTTTGGGTACTACAAAATGTTGTTCTTTTATAGAATGGAAGCTCTCTGGCTTTTCTATAAGTGTCCTGGGAAGCCTGTATTCCCAAAACAGAATCAGTAGTTTCCATATCAATGTGAAAATTTTTTTTCACACTCTTGTAATTTTCTTCTCAACCATTCCCACATGCACCAACACTGTCTCCATTCCTTCCCTTAGGAGATTGTATTCTTTCAGAGAATTGCTAGGCCCATGAATACATATTATCTCTCATTTTGAAAAATGCCAATAAAAAAGCAAATTATATTTGTTCTCTAAGATGTTTGCTACAAACCATGACTGATTAGTGTTATATGTGACATCCACAAGAACAGTAATCAAGGTTATGTTAGCATTGATTTTTACAGAGGTGAAGTCTCTTTGATGTATTACTCCATCAACACCTGCAATGACAAAATTTGCACATGAAATTAATCCCAATTAATTATACTGTTTGTAGATAGCACTGGCTCTTTTATGTCACAAAATTAATATTAATTTAGTGACTTTTTTTCACCTTGTGAGGCTTATTTAGTTAAGGGAGGGAGCCTCTATTGATCAGTATCCTGAAATATAAAATAAAGGTTAGACAATTGAAGGGGCCTGGAAAACTAATCCAGTCAGTTGGGAGCAACTCAAGTCTTAAGGCATTGTAGCACTATTTTATTTTCATTTTTACTACTTTAGCTTTGAATTCAGGTTTCTGAGTTAAAAATACTCAATCCTAGATGACCTATATTGAATATTGACTTTTACCCACACATGAATTTATTATACTTCTTCACATACTTATTGGCTTGGGCACTGTGTTTAATGGCCTTGTTCAGCTTATTCTATAATGGAAAAAAGAAAAAGTCTTGAACCCCATGATGGCAAACAGGGCTGAGTAGTGGCATTTGTTGAGGGCCTTTTCTGTGGTTTCTTTAGCTTTTTTCAAAAACTTCCGTGAAAACTGGGCCCAGGAAATAGGATGACTCCTTATGTTCTCACAATGATGGAAGAGATTTTCAAAATCATATTTCTAAGACAACTGAAGTTTATTCTTTAATTCTTAATATTTTTAAAATATATGTAGGCATTAAAATAAAAAATCCTTGCATTGCACACACCTCTAATCATACTATTGGTGGAGGCTAGGGGAGATAGGTTTCATATATGTCACAATTATATGTGTAAACATTATATTGTGCTTTCAAATAGGAGGCCATTCTGAAACCATTGTCTATATGCTGAATAACATCAGCAATCTTCATCTTTTCTCACTTTCATTGGCTTTTCACAGTTCATAGCTCCTATTTACAGATTCTGATATATTGACTAAATTCACATTCAATTGCTGCTAGAGAAAGGATCTTCCATACTTTACAAAGACTTATCAATTTGCATAGTTACATTTCCGTGCATTTGGAGATACTACAACTTTTAGACATGCGGTTAAATTCTAGATAACTGAGTTGATTGGGAGACACCCTTCCACCAGATTAATTCACCATTTTTATAATCTAATAACCATAGCCCCCTAATTTATCTAATTGAAACTTTTAGGAGATATGATTTGACCTATAACATTGACATTGAAACTGTTAAGCAATGAACTGAGTAACTATAGTAAATTTTGATTTTTTTACTTTATCAATTCCTCTCAACAGGCAATAATTTCTATTGTTTTATCTAAGATAATTATACTACTCTATTGTTAAAAGGATCTTGAAGAAAATACATCTTCATATTTGGGCAATTGTTATATCGCTGGCTATGATGACTTAATCTGTTTAGTGATGTAATACTGTGAAGGAATATGTGGCGCTGTATGCAGAGATTAGGCTCTGAAATCAGATACTCTATGTATATCCAGCTCTTGCATTACTGATTACAAGACTTTTAGTCTAGTCATATATACTAACTACCTTTATCTCTCTTTTATACTTTTAAAATATTCCCCAGAGCCCAGCTCAGTAAATAATTTCTGTCATTGTACTTATCACCAGAACTCAAGGTGTTAATAGGTTGTCACCAAAGGTTAGATGACATATTTAATTATCTCTAATCCTCATAATGACCCTGCAAGGTGAACGGATTATGCTACCTTCATTGTAAAATAGGTCCCTTGTTTGGAGCAATTTCATGCAGGGCGTACTCTTGGTAAATCATTCTAAAAGACCTTGACAGTAGTGCCAGCATAGACATTGCCTACAAGGAAAGCAAAACCACACCTGGAGGAGAGAAAAATTATAGTAGGAACACACTTTTATCCCAGAGGAGTCTGATGTAACCAGCTTGCTAGGTGGTTTACTGATCTTTTCAAGGGAGGGGCTATGGCCAGTTCTCAGCCTGTCTTCACTGCTAACGAGAGAACATTCATAGCAAAAGTAGTCAGATCAGCTTGCTGTGAATGGACCCAAATGGAGGCTGATTTAGAGTCTCCATCTTGGAAATCATTGCTTGTCTATTGATGTTCACCTGGTGTTTAAAAGTCTCCTCCATTGTGGATGCTTTCTCATGGGCACTGAAGTGAAGGGACAAGATTAGCATATCGTGTGCTCAGCCAAATAAATTTATCCACACACCTCTTCCCAAGATCTCATTGTCTTTGGTCTTCCTATTTTACCTCTTCCAGATCCTGACTGAGAGGTTAAACCATATGCCACTGCCCAGGAGTTTCTGTATATCCTTTCCTCAGTTCTATTTCCCTCCACATAGAGTATCCAAGCAATTTTAATGTTTGAATTTCTGCCCATTGGAAGGATTTCTCTCACCATTGTCCCTTAGGACTGCCACCATGTGTGACGGTGGTGCAGTATGCATCAACATACCAAACTGAGTCCCTCCTTATCTAGGCCTGGGTTTTCTTCTCCATCGGTTGGTGTGGGGAAAACTCTCAAGAGGTTCTAAGTTTGAGTTGATGGAGAGATGGCAAGTGCACAGAGAGTCTTGACTAAGTGTGCCCTCTGGAGACATTTTTATCATGTATTTACTGCAAGTCCTAGTCAACTTCATGGTATGGTAGGTATGAAAGTACTCAGCTCATAGAGAGAGCTCCTGGCACAAGGCTTTGAGACCAGGCATCAGACACCAGCTTCCACTAAGAATCAGTCACATACCTGGAACAGCTTTTCAATGTCTCATGAAATTTTCTGCCATAGAAGATAGGAACACTGTGGCTTCAGCCAGTATTAGAGGTGGATGTGATTCAAGGCTCCAAAAGCATCCAATTGAAGGAATTTCCATTCTTGTTTGGGTAATGAGATAAGGATATTTGTAGTATTTATAAAACAATTATCTATAAGCAATTAGAATATTTGCTAAGACACTTCTGTACCAAACACTCTCCTAGGTGCTGTGAAACACACAAAGGCATAATCCATAAAGTTAAGCACTTTGGACAAAAGTAAAGCCAAAATCAAAACAGAGATAAAGGACTCAAAAAAGTCCATATTAGGCAGTAAAAATCTGTGTGATACCAGAAGTGAGACAATGAGCTTCTCACTCACAAGTGAGAAGTGAGCTTCCTTCCCAATCCTAAAGTCTTTCTAGAGTTGGGAGATTAGGATAGTTAACATAAAATATTGCTGGCTTTTACTTTTTGTGTTTTGTGGTCATTTATTACCTTCATCTAATACCCAAATTTCTTTGGGCATAATAGTCATTTGGTTAAGATTAATTTTTAATATTTATTAAGATATGTATTTATAAATATTCTATGGCATTTGTCACTGCTTCTTTGTTATACATTTTTAGGTATAGTAATTTGTGAATATTTGAAAATGCAGGTAAATATGTATTGAACAGATAATTTTGGACAAAGAGTTTGATTAGGTATTATGAAGACCAAAAAAGTGAGGCATTAAATACTGTGTACTGCCAGCATTTACGGTCTAAATGAGTACTTCAGCTGTGCATATAACATGTTCACATGTGCACACCTGCACACATACACAGATTCACTCAAGCACAATAAAAATTGGGTTTGAAATAATGAATACTAAAATATAAAAGAAGCAACCAATAAAATCTCTAACATTGGCTATGGAGTAGAATAGTAGCAGTGAGGGTTAAAATCTGTGAGGAATGTGGGGTTTTTGAACAGTGGGTATGCTGAGTGATAGCACTTGACTTGAGGCTTTGAAATAGTAAGACCAGGGGCCCCTGGGTGGCTCAGTCAGTTAAGCATCTAACTCCTGATTTTGGCTCAGGTCATGATCTCAGGATCTTGAGATTGGCCCCTCGGTACACTGCACTTGGTATAGAGTCTGCTTAAGATTCTCTTTCTCCCTCCCTCAACCCCTCCCCACTCCCTCTCTTAAAAAAAATTAGTAAGACAGTAGTTAGGGAAAGAGAGTGGATAAAATACATAAGCCCAAGAATAGTGTAAATAGAAAAGGTGTGAGTTTAGAGGATTAAAGTATATTGATTTAGAATAAAAAGGCTATTTGGAACCAAAATGATGAGTTAAAGCTGGATTATGAAGGGAAGTGATTACCAGGATGAGAAGCTAAGATTATATTTATTAGTCAAAAAGGAAAAGAATAGAAGTTTAATGCATTATAATCCTGTGCATAGGACCTAGACTGTTTTCCCTTTTTATGTTTTTGTGTTATATAGTAAACATATATACATAAATTCTGCTGACCCATAAATAAGGGCTATGATAAAGAAAGAGAGAAAATTGATAACAGGTTTGCCTTTATTCTTTTGTTTCTGATGTCAGTACAAATAATGTAATACTGCTTGAGAAATCTAATGGATATGCTGTTTGCCGATGGCCCTTAGCCACATGGCAAAGTTTAACCACAATTCCTAGGGACCTTATAAAATGCATAGGTCTGTAGTGCACATATTTACTATGGATGCCTTTTACACACCCAAATATGACAGTACCTAATATAATGCTTCCCTGTTGCTATATATTAGTATGTTCAAAGAATCCAGTCCTCTCTATTTGCATATGAATGTGCAATAATTCTATGAATGTGCATGTGGGATTTAATTGTTTTTTAAACAATATACTCTTATCTTTCTGGAAGTAATTCAGGCCATCAAAGGGTTGTCAGTGATGAGCTCGCTAATTACTTTCCAATACTTAGCCCTGTATTTCCCTTTATTACTGGTGCTCTGTTCCCTCTAGTTTTACATTGCTATCAGAAGGTTCATTTAGAATCCAGTCAATCTTCCAATGCCAAATCTGCACTTCAAATTTTTTATTCAACAAGGACACAATGGGAGTATCTGTGGCTTCCAAGGAGATACTCATAAACTTTTTCCTGCATTGTCTTTGCAAAATTTCAGGGAAGATATCATTCAAAAAAGAACAGATTATAGCTGCAGAGTATTTGGAACAAAAATTGTCATTCTAGACTAGAAGACAAATAACAAAACTTAAGTCAGCCTATGAAATTTCTATTTTTCAATGACATGGATGCTGGTTTGGTTTTACTTACCTCCTTTCTTGTTTTCTAGGCCTTTGAAGGTAGCCAGTAGATCAAAAGGAATCTAGTAGGATGATTATGAGATCATGTCTAGTAGAATCTTTCAGCACCAACTACAAAACTGATGTGTTTCTGTTTGCTTTTTGAACTGTGCACTGTGGAAAGTATATAAAAGCATTATTAGCAAAGCAGATTATCTGAGAGTAGCATTATCCCTTTCAGCAGACTGGAATAATAGTCTTTGGATATGTTTACATCATGCCAATCATAGATATTCCTAAACATCTGGACTTTGGACATCAAATCAATAAAACATCTGGATAACTGATTATCACTGTAATTGCTTTTATAATAGTGTAGATACTACATATATTTAATTCTTCCCCCAAATGACATAAAGGTAGAATGTTTGGCAATAGACTCAGATCCAGTTTTAGGTTTTATGGCTTGCTTCCATGATGAGGTGCTCAGATAAGGTCTTCCACATGTTTAACTGTGCAATATATTCTTACACACATTTTTATAATTACTGATGAATAAATGTAAAATCTCAGCAAAACTTTTCCAGTAATGAAAGACTTGGCAGGTTAGGTGGGAACAATTAGGGCAGCCAAAAGCAGATTAAGACTGTGCTGACAGTTCATTTGAAAAATGATTATAGGCAAATGCCAGTAAACCTGTTGGATATTCACAGTTTTGATGAGGGTTCAGGGTTTGCGTGATATTGAAAATGAAACACTCGAACCATGTGTGAGTCCAAGAAAAGAGAATGCCCAGCGAGAAGGAATATAATCACAATCTTATTTTGAGGCATGCATATTAAGTGGTTAAGGTAGAACAATCATCTGGGCTGGTGAGACATGAGGCATTCAAAGCATATTAGGATTTAAGCCAGAGTGGCTTGGAAAATGTCAGAAATTCTTAAATTGTTGAATTCAAAGATAAAGTCATGTAGACTATATTCACTATATTTGAAATTTAACAGAAGCCATTCTCTACTGTATGACTATTTCTATAAAGCTATTTAGAGCAGGAATTCCTTAAACTGAGATAATTAGAAAGGTTTTCTAACATATCAGTGTAGTGTGGGTCTTCTGTGCAAAATGTCCTTGTGTACTAAGAAGCTAAACAATTAGAGCAGAATAAGAAATTTCTTTGAGCAAATGAGCATTTTGAGTACTTGGCTTAAGCAAACTAAAAGGACATTATATTATAATAACTTTTAATAACAATGTATACCATAACTGAGTGAACTGTATTATGAGATTTTGTATTCTTTTTTTTTTAAGACTTTATTTATTTACTTGACAGAGAGAAAGAGAGAGAGATCACAAGTAAGCAGAGCAGCAGGCAGAGAGAGGGGGGAATCAGGCTCCCCGCTGAGCAGAGAGCCCAATGAGGGGCTCGATCCCAGGACCATGAGATCATGACTCGAACTGAAGGCAGAGGCTTAACCCCTGAGCCACCCAGGCGCCCCTGAGATTTTGTATTCTAACTCAAATTCCAGGAAGACAAAATATGTCTTATGATAAATATAGAACTATCTATACCAAAGTACGAGTGTGTTGAAGTCATACAAATAAAGGAATCATTTCAAAAGTAGGGTTCCCCCCACAATTCTCTATACATTTGGGCTATTTAGTTAGATGCCCCAGGGCATTATCCAAGTAAGTTGCTAACCATGAAAACAGTGCTCATCTAATTATTTGTCTCCATGATAGAGGAATAGTTTCCTCCAGAATTATGAGAGCATTGCCTGAGTGAACCAAGCACAACTAGGTATTGACTGAAGTGGGAAGGCAGAGGTAGCTCATAGGTTCAAGGATGAGTTGGGAGGGAAATCTAAAGCAAATAAAGAAGAACCAACTCAAATTTTTCATCATCCAAATAAGTTTTTCCTTATATATGCAGCCTATAATGACCTTATGGCTTCATGACAAGTATAGTTTTTGTCATGCATGTGTAGTCCTGTACTGCCTGATGAAAAATGTTGCACTGTTTTATACCTTTAGATAATTTTATTATGTATGCAATGTAACTATGTAGTGATGAAGATGTCTTCATGTGCAAATTATTGAGCCCAGTGAATTATTTTCTACAGTCACAACTTTAAAAACTTGTTCTCCAGCAATCAAAGCCAACCAGAAGCCAGGGACTATGTGTTTAAATGTTGAAGTCCCATCAGGACACTGTTCAGAACACACGTTAGGTGCTTAACACTTGAGCTACCATGATGACTGAAGAATTTCTGAAACCTGGTGTTGTGAGAGGTGATATTGAGAAGTCATTAATATTCATTAAATCTGTGCTCTTTCTGGTTATTATAGAATTCATTTTTCATAAAATGTAGAAAAAATAATATCTTCTATGAAAGAAAAAAAGAACTTGTCTTTGAATACTTGCGTGGTATGCTACAAAGAGCAGTAGAACACATGCCAAGGGCATATTCAGCAAGTCATTGAGCCTCAGTTTCCTTCTGTATAAATTGAAGAAAATAATGTCTGCTGTTTGTTTTGGGAATAAAATAAAATAAATGTTTATTATGGGAAAAAAAATTGAAAGGATGGAAGATATTCATAAAGCAGTTGTTGGTAAAAATACAAATACTATTATAGCTGTTAAAAAAAACTCATTTGAAACATTAGATCGATAGAAGAATGTAAAGTCACAAGATTAAGTAATTTTTGGGCAAGATGCTCTGATCTAAAATAAATCAGTATATGCCAAATTTGCATGCATTGGGATAGCCTGGCACACATGCAGTAGGTCAAGTACAGCATTTGTGAGGAGGTCAAAGAAAAAAAGTTTTTAGAAGTTGCAATTATAAGCCCACACGAAAATAAAAATATCTTCAATTTTCTCATTTATTTTTATTAGTTGGGTAGAAAGAGAAATGTGTAGATCTTCTGACAACTATAACAGTTTATGAACCATAAAGTTAGGTAATAGAAGTTGTTGATTAAAAAATACATGTTTTTTTGAAAAGTATTAAAAATAATAAGACACCCTGTTGTTTTAAAGGTTTGGGCACATAAGTCTCTTGTTTTGACATTTATACCATCACTGAAACGCCTTGATTAAACATTTAACCATCGTTTGAAATTTGTTTGTCCTTAAATTTTATCTTTCAATTTGATTCAACCTCCTGCTTCACTGATTTAATAAAAAATACTGTTAACTGTTTGCAAATTATTAAATTATAGGACTTTTTTGTAGATTGTGACTATATCAGATGGGCATAGAATGGCAGTTATGGGAGAAAAGTAGTACTGGTAAGCTCCTTTTCTCACTTTTCCTGGCTTGGGTCATTTTGCTATGTTGATGTCTACTAAAGGAAAAGGCCATTGATTGGTTCTTGGTCCAAGAAGCATAGTAGGTATGGGGTCTTTACTCTCATATACACACTAGCTCATGGAAGGGCAGAGGCACAATCTTAATAATCTAAGTAAATTTGTGTGAATGCATTGCTTATAATGAAATGCATAGAGTGAAAAATCCTGTAAATATTTCCTAAATTCCGATTGTGAAAGTGTTAGCCTTTTTAAAAGCATTATTTATTTTTGAAGACCAATATGCATTTTTCATAATAGTGTGCTAGTGTGAGGGTGACATAGGTACACATTGCCTGAGCATGTGGATTTTAAGTCATGTAGCCTTGAGTTTTTGTCCCAAATCTGCCATTTTCTTAATGACCTAGAATGCATTACTTAGATCTCTGTGCCTCAGTATCCCTAAACGGAAATAGCATTACTATACCTATTCAAAAAGTTGTCTAGAATGTATCTGTCAAAATGTTACCGATTGTGTTAATCATGCTATGGTAATAAAACACTACAGACTAGATGACCTAAACAGAAATGTATTTTATCAGTTCTAGAGGCTATAAGTCCAGGTTAAGGTGTCAGAAGGGTTGATTTTTGGTGAGACTTCTTTTTGGTGAGACTTGTAGATGGCTGCCTTCTGGCTTTGTCCTCATATGGCCTTTCCTAAGGGTACATGCATGCACACAAAGGAGGGAGCTCTAGTGTCTTCCCCTTCTAAATCTTTTTTTTTTCCTAAAGATTTTATTTATTTATTTGACAGACAGAGATCACAAGTAGGCAGAGAGACAGGCAGAGACAGAGAGAGAGAGAGAGAGAAGCAGGCTTCCTGCTGAGCAGAGAGCCAGATGCAGGGCTCAATCCCAGGACCCTGGGATCATGACCTGAGCCCTTCTTATAAGGACACCAGTCCTGTGGAATTTGGGCCCCACTCTTATGACTTCACTTAATGTTAGTTACCTCCTTAAAGGCCCTATCTCCAAGCATATTTTATGGGTTACTTTATGGGTTAGGACTGCAACATATACACTTCGTAAGGACACATCTCAATCCATAACACTGGTCTTACTTTCCATAGCATTTGCTTAGATATGCAGGATGCCCTCTGTTTTGAAACACTGGTCTGTTCTTGCCCTCTTCTGTCGTGTCATACTTGACAGCATGGCTTTTGACTCAATGGGTCTCAGATTTGATTAGCAGCTCATAACTCAATTAGTTTATAGAGATCCCTAATTATATTACTCATTATGTTCATGCCTACTTGTTGCGGACCTAGATTAATACCTACTAACCTAATAATATTATTGGAGGGGAACATGTGAAGAAGTTATGTGGGACCTGGAAGGGAGTCAGAAAATAATTCTTATGATTTGAGGCACTTTAAAGGATCCCAAGTAGGTCACCAGTGTGGATTTTCTGAGGGAAAGAGCAGTAGTTCCTTCAATGTAGCTTTAGAATTGCCAGGACATATATTAACTATGATTTGTATTTCCACCAGAGAAGGTGGCATTCAAGGAGCCATGGGGCAGGGGACATGGGATATAAGGCTAGTGCTTATAATTCCTTAGGAAGAGTATGAAACACCATACCCCTGTTTCCAAAAGCTCTCAGCCAGATACTGATCTAGGCTGAAATGTTTGGGAAGTTGGGTTTTTCTCAGAGCAATCGGGAAAGACATCCCCACTGCTTGGTATCAGTGTCCTGCCGTGGAAACTCAGATGCCCCCTCACACCTCCTTCAGGCTCCCATTTCTAACTGTACAGGCAGAAATCCGCAGTTAAGTAACTGACTTTACACCCAAAGGTCCATCTACCCTTGCATACCCAATCTCTCTCCCTGCATTTCTTGTCCACTCCCCATGTTAACTCTCCTCTTAACACATAATTCCTGAAATTCTGAATCTTTCAAAAAGTTTATGTAAATGATCTCACACAAAATTGATACTAAGACTTTCACTCCCTGCCATGTCGCACAAAGATATAGAATCTCAATGATTCAGTTGCCTTTTTGTGGAGTAGAGCAAAAATGAGGCTGAGGGTTGTGAGGATCATCACACCAGACCACAAACCCTGGATATTTCAGTATGCAAGTTAACCTTAGAATAATCACTTTCTTTCTGTTTAATTATATGCCATATTGTACACAAACAAAACAAAACAAATGAATCTAAAGGGAATGAGCTGAAGCCCAAGAGACATGCAGTCTTTTTTTTTTTTTTTTTCCTTTTTTCCCTGTGCCAGTTACTCGCTGTGTGATTTTGGTTGAAATAGTAATCTCACCAAATCTCAGTTAACTTATCACAGTAATATGAGACTAAGAGTGGGATCTCCTTCATGCAATTAACGGAAGATCTAACACATGCTCAGTACTCTGCAAAGAGTATTTGTTTATATAAACAGATATATAACTACTGCAGCTCCCCATTTGGGTTTCAGCTCTATATGATTCTTTATCTTTCCATTTATCTTTTTCCCCCAGCAGGCTAAGCATAACCCTGCTCAATAACTTAGAATCAAAAGGTGAAGTGAAAGGAAATTCTGTGAGCTAAATACTGTTCTAGGCCCTGAGCAGTACAAGCATGAGCAGGAGAAAGTGCTGCTTACCTGAAGCTCTTTTTTTTTTTTTTAATGGAACAAATAGTGTAAAGGTATGCAGTATAATTTGAAATAGCGGCAAGTTTTTGATGAGAAAATAGATTGACAGAGAGTGCTTAGTGGTAGAAAGATGGGGCTACTTTAGATTAAAGAGTCAGGGAAAGACTGTTAATGGAGGTGATATTTGAACAGAGGAAGTTCTCAATAAATTAAGAATTAAACCAAGTGAGGATATGGGGGAAGAATATTCCATGGAAAAGAGAACAAGTGGAAAAACTACATGGGCTGCTCAAAACATAGGGAGTACAACCTGCCTCAGGGTACAGGGTAAAGAAGATACGGAGCCAAAGTCAGAACCATAGGCAAGAGTAAGGCTGTGTTGCCTATAGACTTTGGAAGAGCATTAGCTAGTACAGGCTAAGCTGCAGTAATGAGGAAATCCCAAAATACAGCATCTCTGACATAGTAGTATATCATGTCTAGAGATGAAGAGTTTCTAGGATTCTTACCCCTGTTCATAGGTTTTCCAGTTTTTGTCACTTGCTGCCCTGCCATTAGGTGATATCCTAATCCATTACCTGGGTTTTAGCATATGAGAAGAAAACAAACACATATACTGTTGAAAGGTATGACTCCCAAGTCATATACATTGGTAACATACAAGCCCACAAAAGAAGCTGGGGAATGCAGCCATTGCCCAGCTAAATTTCCAAATCCAAGAGAGAAGGAGAGTGGTTGATAGTGGAAGTCAATCACTAGTCATGGCCACAGCAAGGAATATAGATTTTATTCTGTGATGGGAAGCCACTGAAAATTAGGGAGTAGAACAATGAGGCTATTTAATTCACACATATAGAAAATTGTTTATAAAACATACTTTTAGAATATAGAAGGGCAAAAGAGGGAAAACAAGATGATTGCAACAACCTAGGTGAGAGATGAAGGTAATTTGGGTCAAGGTTATTGTAGGTAGAAGTTTTAAAATCCATATATACTAAAGGTAAAGCCAGAGGTATTGCTAATGGTTCAAATGGTAAAGGGGGGGGGGGTGGTAATGAAAGACCCCTCATAAGATGTTATACTAAGACTTGGGTCTTCCACTGTATTTGAGAAAAGTATTGGGAAATATACATACTTATATAACCATTGTAAAATATGCATGCTTCATGGGTTTGTGTGTGCGCATGTGTATGTGTCTGTTTAGCAGAAAAGATCAATATGTGTGCCAAGATTTATGGTACTGCCAGTTTGGTTATTCTGTGATATCAAAATGTACTCTTCTTTCTCAATTCCAGAATATTAGTAAGCACCATGCCTCTTTTCTGAATAGCAGGCAGGGGGGGAAAAAGTGACTAGTGAAAGCCCAGAAAGAAAGCGAGAGCTCCTGGATCTATTTCTAGATTAAATATTGCCTGACCTTGGGCAACTCATTCAACTTTCAAGGACATAAATATCCTCATCTGTAGAGTGGGGATAATGATACTAGTCTTATCTACCTCAGAGGGTCATTGTGGATCCCAATGGGATAAGAGATGTGAAAAGACTGTGTTTAAAATGTTAACATCATGGTGAATAATTTATATCACATTTTAAATTTCAGTCTGATTCCTCCCATGGTACCACTTGGTAAAAGCAACCACTTTCATGCTTGTTCTCTCCAGTTCCCATGGCAGTTTGGCTTCTCAAAGCAGGTCAAGCATACTCCAGAATAAACTTGCAAAGTTAGAATCTGTAGTTTTGGGATAATTCAGTTGTTGTTGTTGTTGTTGTTGTTGTTGTTGTTAGAACCTAATTTGTTATTTGTAATGAGTAGATTAAGCAACCTTATTATAAAGACTGATAATTACAGTTTTTTGGATAGCCAACACCACATTCATTTTAAATATTATGAAAAAGTTATCAGAAATGCTTCACCAAGTTCCTTTAATCAATCAGTATGTCTGAATTTTTAATATCTTTTATATGTAAGGCAGTTTGTGTGATTCTTTTTAATAAATGTATGACCATATTTTGGATTTAGTACTAACAAAATAAGCTAGATTTGGTAATGTGCAGGACAGTTGGAAATCTGAGATAAATCTTAACATTCATTTCCTTCCCAGAACTCTCAGTGGAGAGCAATGCATGCTTTTTGCTGTACCAACAGATTTTGACCATCGGTTTTCCTCAAACAAACTCTTAGGACTATAACATTGTGTGCCTAAAGGCAAATGCAAACCTATATTATAAACAGTATTTCTTCCTAGTGCATTACATTTTACAGACAGATCTCTGGAAAATAGGTTAAATATTTGAAACTTTATGCTTATGTTAAAATAAAAAAAAAGTATCATGGATTTCAGTGTAAAATTTGATGACTAAGAAAAAGTAAAAGACAGGAATTTAAAGAAATACTGCATTAATGGCTAAGCCCTTGACTTCAAAGTTTTGAACTTACTCTCTTTTCCCATTGGGGGGATATCAGTAAAAATATCTAAGATGAACAGCTATAGCGTTCTAATCAGATCCAGGTGATTGATACACACAAATGAGGTACTTCTTGCCCTTTATCAGAGCCCTAAAATCGTGCTTGACAGAGTGGATAGAAAAGACATTTGCAATATGATTTGTTTTTCTTTGAAAACCTCTAGAATTATCTCCTAGAAGTAATAGTACATAAAACATACTGAGAATGTCAAGTATTGATAAACTGATATATCTAGTATGTACAGCCTGATAAGATTAGGTTTGATCCTTATGTTAGACTAGCTTCTTTGGGGGACATTTATCGTATGGCATAATTGGGAAGCATAAGAATGAAACTGACCAGAGGCCTTACAGAATCCAAAGGAAACTAACAATGTTCTGGGGACTCACATTTTTAATCTTTCAACTTAGCCTTTATGGGTAGTCACACATTTTCACACCATACATGCTTTTCCTACATTTGATCAAAGAAAATGACTACTAGGCATACACAAATCATACAATTTAACTTAGTGACTGCCATAAAGAGAAAGTGTTTATTTTCCCATTTACTGTACATAGTCCAGAGAAGGAATCCGAATGGGCCTACATAAACCAATCAGTTTTACCACAGGGCTGTGCTATCTGCATTTGCTCAGTTTGCATCATGTACCCACAGTGATAACCAGGAGCACTGTTTTATCAGAACCAGATGGAAGATAGGATGAGAGAGCAGATGAATCAGGAAAATTCTGTAGATGGTTATTACTCTGAAGCTTTGGTTTATTATGCTTATTTGTTTAAGTCAGAGGAGTAGCATTAAATAACTCCATATTATCTAAAGCAACTAGGACTAATGCCCAGGATATTAATCCCTCCTGTACTGATGCCATACTCAACGTCACTATATTATATGACAGGGAATCTCTTTCCTCATGGGCAGCATGATTCAGTTTTGGATAACTTCTGCTCTTACAAAAATAACTGAAGCCCAAATCTACCTTCTGGTTCTTTGTTCTAGTTTTACTTTTTGGAACGACACGGGCTGGACTTCCTCTTCTCATATCACCTCTCATGTTTATTGAATATTTTGTATCCTTTCCAATTATTTAGTTTTCCACCTGGACACACTTCATTTGTGTGATCTTCTGTCTCAGGCACTTGCCATTCTGATACATCTCTTATGGACACTTTCCTAAGAATGATGCACATGTGATTAAGGGCAAGGAGCAGGGAAAGGAGAGAAAAAGAGAGAGAAGTAGGAAGAGTAAGTATAGCTACGAGGTGACTGATTTTCCAATGAGTAAGCCAATTAGAGGGCAGGTGGAAGAGATAGAAACTAATGGATGAACTTACTGTATTCACCCATCAGGATACATCAGCCTAGGAAGAATACAAAGCAAATTAGACGCAACACCAGTCTTTTCTAATACAAAGAAGGAAGATGGTACTTAAACAAACAGGATTTAACAGAAGGTACATTCCAGAAGAAAGATTACCTGTAATTCAGTCATCCCTCAAAGCCATTCCAAATTTTAAGGTAGCTGCTCATTTAAACCTAATTGGGCACTATCTTGCTGCTCTTTTTCTTGTCAGATGTGTATTTATTCATTCTTTCATTTTACTTCATAGCCTATATTGCTCTAGAAAATGGGAACATGCAGGCATATGTGGTCATATTCTTAGTGCCATAAGTAGGATGCTGACTACCTAGTTCTCTGCAGTGGATAATAGAGCACCTTAAATAGCATAGTTACCAAATATAGTAGATTAAGCTGAAAGTAACTGAGAAAGACTTCTACCTATTCTGTTATCATACCTTCTGGCCTATTTTGTTTTGTTTTGTTTTGTTTTCTTACTGAATAAAAATGATAAAATTGGGTAAGTTTAAAGTATATGGCATATTACTTTGATACATTTATATATTATAATATGGTTCCTGATGTGATATTTATATTTTGTAATTATAGTACATATTATTCTCTATATTCATTATACTGTACATTAGATCTTTCTGGCTTATTTACTACTCATTACCAGTATGTACATTTAAACACTGTTGCTCTTATCTACCACACCATTCCCCTGCTAACCATCATTTTACTCTCTGGTTTTTACTGGTTTAATTTTTTTTTTTTTTTTTTTTAGATTTCACATATAAGTGATATCATACAATACTTGTCTTTCTCTGTCTGGCTTATCTCAATATAATGTGCTCAAGTTCTACCTATGCTGTCACAAATGAGAGGACATCTTCCTTCCTAATGGGTAGATAATACTCCATTGTGTATATGTACCGCATCTTTTTTTTTTTTTTAACACAGTAGCCAATATTGTCTTCTCCCTAGAAAATACATGTATACTAATACAGAGATCATGAATTCTAGATTTACATAAGAGGAGAAATGGAAGACATTGAAGACTGAAACTATGATATGAGCCAATACATGAAATTGGGAATGCTCAAGATGCATTCAGAAGACAAGTTTATTATGCCACCTAATTGTACAAAGGAACAAAATGATCTTAGAGATACAAATAGGTAATAAAGAGGACTTTATTTATTTATTTTTTTGCCAATAAGTTTTTACTTTATTTTACAGGTAAGGGGAAGCCACTGACATTTTCTCTGGGTTGGGGAATTGGGGAGAACAACAAAGTAAAACATGATTTGGAAATTTGCCCATCCCTACCTTATATAATGTTCTGTACTGTTTGCTGCTCATACAAGTTATTTCTTTTCTTTTCCCCACAAAAAAAAAAAATAAAGAAAGAAAAATCAATAGAAAGTGATGATGTTGATGAACATCATGATTAATTTAAAAAAACAAATTGTTAATATGAATTTTATCTAGGGAACAACTTTTCGGTGAGTTGGGGGGATAATGATGATAACTAGGAAGGTGGTGACAAAGGTTTCCAGATTTAAACATGGCATGTCAACAGTGGTAACCTCTGTGTACTCAACTTGCAGTGAGACCAGGGATTGCATACAAACTTGCAGGTTTTAGGACTGGCAACCCAATTGACTCCTGGGCTATGGAAGTTTCCCATCGCATAGCTATCCAATAGAGATATAGAACTCAGAACAGACTGGTCATTTAAATAAGACTTTATTAATAAAATTAGATAAGCAGAGAACATATCCAAATCATAGATCAAGAGCAAAAGTACTGGAGAGAAGAATTGGAAAAAGGGGAAACTTGGGAAGAAGGTGAGCAAGAATCATGAGAATAGGACAAAGAAAGCAGTATATGAAGTAGGAAAAAAAAAAAGGCAACATTGGTGTCTGGAATACTTTACAGTAGTTGTAATCAGGGGGGAAAGTGTCAAACATTTTTATCAGAAAAACTCTGTATATTTTGATGTGTCATCTTGGGTAATTTTATTCAACCAATCAGTAAATTACACGGTTGAAAATTAAACTTAACATCTCTAGGATACAAAATACTATACTTTTAACCCATTATAATAAACTACTTCCAAACCTCCTCAAAGCCATTTGGGACATCTTCCAATCTTTCTAACTCACAGGCTTTGATTTCTTTTCCTTTGACAAATCTCTTTCTCCAGAACAATCTGTTCCCAGGAAATGGTCAGGTCTCAGCTATACTGCTGTGAGGATATTTTTAATCTATTATGTTGTATTTCAATCTTCCACTTCTTCACTCCCCATATGGGACAGTTGATGTATAATGACTCAGTTCTCAAGTACTGTAAGCAGGTGCCAGTGGGATTTCTAGAAGTAGAAAGAATTTTCTTGAAACTGGCACACACCAAAATCAACATACTTGCAACACACACAACAAATAGGTCAGACCTCTTTATCGTGCATACCTTCTCTCCCACAATTAGCATGAATTACAAGGATTCATTCATTTTTTTTTCACACAACAATACTATTTGAGTGCCTACTCAAATTTAAGCACGATTTCAGGTTCTGGGGATTCAGTTAACTACAAAGAGAAGAAAGGGCTTTTGCTTCCTTTCATAAAACTTTCACCTAAGAGGGAAATAAATATTATATAGGTCAATAAATAGACAAAAATAGACAATAAATAGATGAGAAAATAGACAAAAATAGAAAAAAAAATAGATAATGTTAACTCCTGGAGAGATAATGAATCATTGGTTCTAAGAGATGGAGAGATCTAGTATTCTAAAACCTAGGATATTTAGATTTCCAGGACTCCTAAATATGAACTTAGGTTCCATGAACTCCTTGAAATTGCATAAAAAATTGAGGGGCTAGTAATATACACATGTTAGGGAGGAAAGAGTTTATAGCATGCATCAGTGTCTCAAAAGAGTATGTAACCCACAAAAGACTCAGGACACTTAGATTGACATGATAAGCCTTTCTGAAGAGATGAGTTAAAGCTGAGACCTGACTGAAGAACCAAGCTGTGAGAGTTTGTGGGTCACAAGTACCAAGCAGAATAGAGAGCAAGATCCTGAGGCAGAAAGTTCAGTGAGATGCAGGTGAATAAAGACGAGAAGAGCTAGAAGACTGAGTTGGAAAGAAATGTTCAAATACTAGAAGAAGGAGGCAAGAGATGGCTCTTACACCAAAGAATTTAGATTAAAAAAAAATGTGCTGAGAAACCATTGCAGGGATTTAAGAGGAGCTATAAGATATGATTTTAACACATCATTCCTTGAAAAGAGGTTATAGGGAGGCAAGAAGAGTAGTGCAGAGCCCACCTAAGAGTGTCTTCTAAGTGTTCAAGGGAAAGGTGATGATGACTTCAGTCAGAGTAATACTCTAAATAGATGTATACACAAAAGTATACAGATTCCAGGATATATTTGGCAAAAAAATCTAAGTAGGTTTTCTTTGGAAATTATTCTGTTTTGATAATGATATGTTTAAGGCACCTATTTTGTCCAATATGTAGTTAATACACATTTTGGTTAAGAGCCAAATGGTGGGATTTTGAGTATTAAAATCAAAATTTGACCAAAGCCAAATATTAATATCATTCTAGGATACAAAAACAAATCTCATATTAGATAAAAATTGCATTGTTTTAAAGGTTTGAATTTTTGTTACAAAGAATAATAATTTTTCAGTAGTAACAGCCTTGAGATGGCAATTATAAATGCTTGCTCACTTTCAACTGATGTCACTGAAGGAGTAAGACTTTTTTGATGTACAATATTTTTACCTTTTTGATTTTTTTCCTAATTTTCTTTATATTCTAAATAATGATTGGACTGGAAATTATTTATTTTTATAGCTTTTTCACTTTGTTGATATTTTGAAGAACTGAGATCAAAATCATGCCTTTCACTCAGCCTATGTAAGATTTAAAATATTCCTCGGACTGTTTTTTTGTTTGTTTGTTTGTTTTGGACTCCTAGCCCCATAAAGTAACTTTAATTTTATATACATTTTAATAGTCATATTATTAAATATTATGATTGTGAGTCTACTAAATATTTATGTAAACAATAGAATTGTGATGAAGTATTATTTTAATTATTCTGTTATATATTGCTATTTAATTTTTATAGTCATTTCTTAATTCAAAAGATGTAATGATTTTTTTAGGCAAAATTACTCTAATAATATTCATATTCAATAATTGCCTATTTATTTCAAATTATCTTAATTATTTTACATAAAATTGAGTTTTCAAATCATTTTTATGAAAGATTTATAGTTGTATTAATAAAAAGAAATGTCTAATTCAATTAATATTTTAAGCATACAGATTTCACTAGAGTATTTAAGTTTATTTTAAAATACATATTCAAAAACTGACAATAAATTCATATTACATTCAAATTAAATTACAAAGATGTAGTAATAAAACAGTATGTGCTTACAAAAAAATAGATATATAGATCAAAGGAACAGAATAGGAAGCCCAGAAACAAACCTACAATTATATGCTCAATTAATCTTCAACAACGGATGCAAGAATACTCACTTGGAAAAAGACAGGATCTTCAACAAATAATATGGGAAAACCGGATAGCTTCATACAAAAGAATGAAACCAGACCACTTTGTTACACCATACACAAAAAGTCAAAATGGGTTAAGGACATAAATATGAGACCTGAAACCATAAAAATCCTACAAGAGGGTACAGGTTGTAATTTTTCTGACATTGGCCATAGCAATAACTTTCTAGATATGTTTCCAGAAGCAAGGGACACAAGAGCAAAAAATAAACTCTTGGGACTACATCAGAATAAAAAAGCTTCTGCACAGCAAAGGAAACAACTAATAAAAACAAAGACAACTACTTTGTCTTTGTAAGTACAAATGACATACCTAAGAAAGGGTTAGTATTGAAATTATATAAAGAACTTATACAGCTCAACATCAAAAAACCCTAAATAATCCAATTTTTAAAATGGGCAGAAGACACGAACAGACATTTCTCCAAAGAAGACATCCAGATGACCAATAAACACATGAAAAGATATTCAGTATCACTCATCATCAGGGGAAGAGCAAATCAAAACCACAATGAGTTATTATTACCTCATACTTGTCAGAATAGTTAAAATAAAAAACTCAAGAAGCTACAAATGTTGGTGAGGATGTGAAGAAAAAGGAATCTGTGTGCACTGTTGGTGGGAATCCATACTGGTACAGCCACTGGAAGACAGTATGGAAATTCCTCAAAAATTTAAAAATAGAACTACCCTATAATCCAGTAGTTGCACTACTGGGTTTTTACCCAAAGAATATGAAAACGCTAATTCAAAGGGATCTGTGCACTCTTATGTTTATTGCCACATTATTTACAATAGCCAAACTATGGAAGCAGTCCAAGGGTCCATCAATAGATGAATGAATAAACAAGATGTGGTATATATATATATATATATATATATATATATATATATATATTTTTTTTTTTTTTTTTTTTGTCAGCCATAAAAAAGAATGAAGTTTTGCCATTTGCAACAACATGGATCAATCTAGAGAGTATAATGCTGGGTGAAATAAGTCAAAGAAAGAAAAATAATTTCGCTCATATGTGCAATTTAAGGATCAAAACAGTGAACAAAGGGGGAAAAAAGGGACAAACCAAAAAACAGACCCTTAACTATAGAGAACAAATAGATGATCACCAGAAGAGAGGTGGGTGGGGGCATGAATGAAATAGGTAAAGGGAATTAGGAGCATACTTAACCTTGATGAGCACTGAGTATTATGATGGAACTGTTGAGTCACTATATTGTCCACCTGACACTAATATAACATTGTATATTAACTATGCTGGAACTTTTTTTAAAAAATGGCTTCTAGAGAAGCCTAGACTCCTCTCCCCAAAATTCAGATCACATTCCTTTTTTATATATTAACAAATAGAGATAGCTACAATACATGTATGAATGATAATTTACACAATTACCTGATTATTTATTGTACTTTTCATTAAATGTGCCAGAAATGAGATGGAAGCATATGGCTGGCTATTCAGTCGTTCAAAGTCAAAATTTAAACATACGGACACTTTATTATGTATGAGGTTTATGTAAGAAAGAAATAATAGAACTCAGTGGATACTGATCCATGAGCCCAAAGAAAGACAAATTATTCTTAAATATATATATTTAATGAAAATCAACTTTTTTTAAATAAAGATTTTTATTTATTTATTTGACAGAGAGAGATCACAAGTAGGCAGAGAGGCAGGCAGAGAGAGAGGAAGGGAAGCAGGCTCCCTGCTGAGCAGAGAGCCCGATGCGGGGCTCAATCCCAGGACCCCAGGATCATGACCTGAGCCGAAGGCAGAGGCTTAACCCACTGAGCCACCCAGGCACCCCTGAAAATCAACTTTTAGGTTAACCAGCCAACTCCTACCCCAAACATTTTAGCTAATGGGATTTCTGTACTTGTCTGGAGTTTATTGGAGAGTGAATAAATGCAGCACAGTGATTCTTCCTATTGCTATATACATATTAATAAACATCACTATAGTAAAAGGGAGATGCACAGAAAATGTTACTTAGTTTCTTTCCTATCATCTCTTACCTATCCCCAGCCCCAGGAATATTTGAGTGTGCAAGAATATAGATTAGCGTGATTTTCTGAATATGAAATTTGTTTTGCCCCCATGTTCCTTAGGGCCAATGTTCCCCGGGAAGGTAATTAAAAATGTTGTATAGTTTGTAATATAAGTTGTATCAATCAAATACTCCAGTTATTTTTTGCTCATATTCTAAGCCTTAGTTGAGAATGTCATCATGTACTTGGTCAGGTAGGTCTGGGGACTTAAATATTATAGGTCCTGTCTGTCATCTTATAAAAAATAGTCAAGTTCATATCACACTGATAGGACCTTGAGATCTGTGAGGTCAAGACAAAGGCTGAAAATGTACCTGACCTCCGATATGACTTTACTAAAGTTTGTGATGACAGGAAGTAGATTGAATGCAGTGTTTCACTGAGTTGATTTGACAGCTTGTAGTAAGCTGTAAGTTTGTAGAAACTCCAGTTTCTGTTATCTCAAATACACGATTACAGTGTAGAAATAGAGCCAAACCATCAATATATTTTATACAGAGATAGTATGTATGCAGAAACACACACATGTATATAAAACAGAAATAAAACACCTTAATTGTGTGTGTTTATACTCTGCTTTAAAAAAATTCAAATTATTGGGGGAAACTGTTGATCAAACAACATTTTGCAGAAAGCTTTTACTCAAGCTAGCAGAAAGATGATTAATATTTCTACTTTCCAGCTCATGAATGGAACATTTTAATTATTCACAAAATATGTTTTGACCCTTTTATTTTGTAAAAACAACCTTTTTACAGGTTGAAAGAAAAGAATGCCTCTTGTTTTCTCCTTCTCTCCTTTCTTTTTTAAGGATCAGGTTATACATGTTGTTGAGCTAAATAAAAACATATGAACCTGTTTATTCTGAAGCACAGAGGTATGTTGGAAAGGATGTGGCCCAAAGAGACACAAACATGGGGAGTTTCAAGGCTGATGGAAGAGTATTTATGCTGCCTCTCAGTGAATTCAATTGAGTAGGTGACCATCAATGTCACCTTAGGGCCTTGAGAAATTTTCCCAAATCTTTCTGTCTTTGCAGACTATGTCTGATGGACTCCAGACACTTTGACTATTACTACCAGAGAGTACTCAACTCACTTATGCTATGAGATGTATAAATCATGTTAAGGGGCAAAGGTTATTAGTATTAAAGTTGAAAAATAATAGAAACATCTTAGTAGCTCTCTTATATCTAGGCACTAATGTCTTCCCATCCCAAAATCCACATGATATGTAGGAAGAAAACTAAAACAAAAACAAATAAAACACTTTAAAAAGTGAAGAAATAGAAAGCACAAGCTATAAGATTAAGAGAGAAACTATCAATTTACTCAACATTGCTTCATAACATAAACAAATAATTCAACTAAATCTCACATCCTTGTTTCCTTCTTTCTGCCATCCATCCTTCTTTCCTTCTTCTCCTTGCTTTTCTATACCTCCTTCCTTCCTCAAGCATTTGTTGCAACTATAGTACCAGGAATTCAGGGTAGAACCTTGTTCTTTTGCTTTAATTTTATTATTCTTTCACTTGTACCAAAGTATCAAATTTCATACTGCCTCAAGGCATTGACTTCCACTGGGTCAATTCTAAGTTACATATGGATTTTTATTTTATCAAGATAAATACCATTTATTAGAAATATACAGTTCTATCTCTCTCTAAATGCCTTTGCAGGAGAGTTAGGTTTTACACGACTATGTTTTCCTCACTTGAAAACTTTGTTAAGCTTCAGCTCATAAGAATACTTGCTTCTAGGGGCGCCTGGGTGGCTCAGTGGGTTAAAGCCTCTGCCTTCGGCCCAGGTCATGATCCCAGGGTCCTGGGATTGAGCCCCGCGTCGGGCTCTCTGCTCAGCAGGGAGCCTGCTCCCCTTCCTCTCTCTCTGCCTGCCTCTTTGCCTACTTGTGATCTCTGTCTGTCAAATAAATAAATAAAATCTTTAAAAAAAAAAAAAAAGAATACTTGCTTCTAGGGGTGCCATGATGGCTCAGTCAGTTAATTTGCCTTTGGCTCAGGTCACGATCCCAGGGTTTTAGGGTTGGGGTCTATGCTCAGTGGGGGAGCCTGCTTCTCCCTCTTTCTCTGCTGCTCTGCATGTTGGTGCTCCCTCACTTTCTCTCTCTGTCAAATAAATAAGTAAAATCCTAAAAAAAAAACATGCTTCTAGATATCAAGTAACTTGTAGATCTTGAGAAACAAGTATATTCTATCTCTAGTAAAGATGACCAATATAATGTTTATTATTATTCTTAAATTATGATCATCATTGTAAGTACAGAGAATACTATATTCTACTTGCCCTAATCTTATTAAAAGTGTTGGTCCTATGGATATTTTAAAAATTTTTAATTTAAATTCAGTTTAATTAACATATATACTATTATTAGTTTCAGAGGTAGAATTCAGTGATTCATCAGTTACCTACAACACACAGAGCTCTTTACTTGAAGCGCCCTCTTTAATGCCCATCACCCAGTTACCTTGAAATAGAAAACATAGACAAATTACCTATAGAACATTAGAAGGACTATAAGCTAGGTAAGAGAAAACACAATATATGGAGAATACTTTGGATGGAATTATTGACAGAATCCCACTGGAGACAGGCTTAGTGATTTACCTTTCATCCAAAACATGGAGTTAGATATCAAGAAGTTCTTGGCTTTTATGGTGGTTGGTTTATGCTGCTCTGTAACCTCTGAAATGCAAACCAAAAGAAAATAGAAAAAAAGGGACAGTTTATATATTACTTAACTTTGGGAAGTTACTACTTTTAGGTCCATTAGGACCCTGAAGTGCATTAGCATATATATTTTTTAGCATATATTTTTTTAAAAGGAAAACAAAATTATTGAAAAACAGCTTCTGTTAAAAAAAACAACAACTATATTCCTTTATTTAAATTAAGGAAACAATCAGTCTTATGCAAAAATATTTTATATAAAAAATTGTATCACAGAGTTATTTAGAATGGTAAGAAATTGAAGGAACATAAGAGCTTGATAAGAGAGGATTGGTTTTAAATTAACACTCATATGAGGGCACTAAAAATATTTTTGCACAATGTAAAAAATAAATAGAAAAAGTTTGCAATATCATGTGTAAGAAATATACGTATGTCAAGAATGGCCCCAATTTCATTTTAAACTTACACAAAGTAAAAAAAATAAATAAAAATAAGTACTGTGGAAAATATGCATATATTTTCACAATGGTTATTTCAAGATGGTGAGATTACAAGTGAATTTTTTCCATTATCTATATGCTTTCCTGTATATTCCAAACTGAGTAAAATAACTTGCATTACTTTTGTAATAAAAAGGCAAGATAATTTTAAAAGAGTAATACCTAAAACTGCACCCTCAAAGTTTCTTTTTTTACTTCCTCCTTCACATTTCTACTAATATGGGGGTTTTAGGACACTGAATTCTTCCACTTCATGCTGTAGAAATACACTGTCACAATCAGATTGCCCTACTAATTTATCCTAATTCTATATTGTAGCTGTTTATGAAAGAAAGCTTTACTGCAACTGATAAAGAGAGAAGTGGAAGAGAAAAGGAAAAGGAAAAGAGAGTGGAGAGGTAATCAGAGGAGAGGAAAAAAGGCAAGTAAATGATAAAACAATAGCATTGCATTTAATCTGACTTTAGAAACAACGTGGACTCCTCTGTGCCCATAAGAAAACACTCTTCCTAATGCAACAACTGCATCAGCCACTAAAAAATAATAAATAACATTCATATTATGTTATGGATTTTCAAAATATTTTCTACCAGTAGGATGGGATTAAGAATTAGATTCTTTGGGGTAGTTTGCTCCTTCACTTTTATTTTGTAAATACAATATGAGATAGGGTCCCTAGAAATTAGTGTGACTCCTTGGGTCCTTCCACCACCCAGTCAGTATGATTTGCCTCTGCTCATATCTACATTTAACACTTAGGCAGGAAAGGAAAATATCTTTTCAGCCATATTCCAGAAGCTTCATTCCAATAGGAAGGGTTGTTATATTTAGGTCTTAACTCTCCTCTGTCAATGGAAGCCACAATTTCTCTCATGATGGGTTCTACTCCTTCAGGCCCATACTGGGCTGAGCCAGAATAAGTGAAGTGGGAATTTGTACCTAAAAGTAAATATTATTAGTACCTTAGGGAGAAATCTTCAGTGTGCCAAGAATTGTGCTTGGCATATCTTTCTAGCCTTCAGGTTCAGAGATCTAATAGCCTATTGCCTCTGATGGTACTCAGGCTGTCAGGACTGCCATTAGTCATTGCCTATGACTGTTCTCCAAAATGGACCTGGGTATGGATCTCTTTATGAAAAAAAGAAAAAATAAATAAATTCAGCATAGAGCCTAAAAGAAATTTAATTACAAGATTTAATTATAAGAGTAAATAAGAAAATGCTAAAAATGTTGAGGGAATTTGTAACATTAAAATGGATACTTTTTATAAATCAGAAAAAAGCAAAAATATCTGCTATGTATCTCTATAAATTGAAAGATGTTGTTTCAGTCAAATGAGAACAGGTCAATAGAAGATGTGATGTAGTACAGTGGATAATACAGTATCTGAATTTAATTCTCAGTGGGAGATGTAAGTGGAAGACATACTGTTACATTAAGTGAAGTCAACTGATGCTAAGGATGGCTTTATAAAAACGAACAATGAGGGAAAGAAATAAACAAAGCAAAAAAGAAAATGATAGAAGCATACTGGGTATGGGGCACTAAATCATGGAGATTTAGCCTGTGTTGATTATGGACTCTAGAAGAAGAAATGAAGAAGGCAGAGAAAAAGGAGGCAGTGGCCCCTACCAGTAAAAAGAGAACAAGTGTGTGTCTCCCATATATAGTTGTTACATAAGGACAAAATGGAGAATTAGCATCAACACACGAGAGAAATGAAGGCAAGTGTGGCCACTATGGTGAAAAGTGAGGAAGATTTAAATTACATAAATGAAGAGACATCGGTTAAATACTCCATCACAACAAAAACCAAATCACACCAAAAAATGGGATTATGTGAGGGTAAAGAGGCAAATAAATATTAAAAGTGATCCCAAAAAAGTAAAAATGGAGGTATAAATATCAGAAAGAGGCCAGTTTTACAGTGTAAAAGATACATTTGACATGGATACAATTTAATTAACCTTTATGGATCAAAAACTGATAAAATATGCAAAGTCAAAGCTAATTAAAAATATAAAGCAAACAGGAAATGAAACTGTATCAAACATTCCTGAAATTTCTTTATTCACACACGCCTATATATTCACAAATAAATCAAGGTAATCAGGACCTATGTAGAGTAGCAGACATTCTTCTTCTGGTGTTATCTTTTTAGAAATGTTCTTTCCCTCTCCTTTTCCCCCCAACATTTTCCACCCCATTCTTCAGGTAAATAATATCAACACTGTATGTTTTAATATTTTTCCTTATGCTAATGACAAACTGGTTATGCAAAATAATAACTGCATGATATTCCATAGCAGAGATCTTCCATAAACTAGTCAGTCATGCTCCTATTGATGGTTGTTTCTTTTACTTATCTTTTTCCTGTATGTACAGTCTTGCAGTACAAAAATTTAAGACATATATCCCTATGCCCTATTTTTATTATTCCTAAGATTCTCAGGACTGCATTGATGAGTGTATTTTTTTCAAGTTTTCAGTATACTCACCTGGACTGCTTTGCAAAAAGGCTATTTCAGTTTAAATATCCATGAACCATTTTTCCTACCTGCAATAAGTGTTAATGCTCTTTTGAAATTTTTCCCAGTCTGATAGTTGTAGAGTAATAACACATTCTTATTTATATTTTCCTAACTACCACTGAGTTTGAGTTTTCATCTTGTTTTGCCCCTTGAATTTGCTCCTTTATTATTTTTATCTTCATTATTCTTGACAATAGCTAAATTAATGCTATATTATAGATCTTAACTTTTTGTCTGACCCCTGCATTTCAATTTCTCCCATAAATTTTTGGTAGATCTATTGAGACTTTTAACTTTCATACAAAAATATTTCTACTTCTTATGGTTAAATATTACCTATTCTTTTTTGTTTATTTGTTTATTATCTGTACTTCTTGTCCTAACAAAGTTTCTCTAAGTCTGCTTATCAGATCTCTTGTAACAGTTGTTTTTTATTTTGCAGTTAACCCTTTAATTCAAACTAAATTTTATTTCCTGTATGGCATAAGATAAATGTATTGTTTTATTTCTATAGACAGGAGATATATATATATATGTGTGTGTGTGTGTGTGTGTGTGTGTGTATAAACAGTTAATATGTTAAACCAAGGGGCATCAACCCTTTTACTGTAAAGGTCCAGATACTAAATACTTTACTCCTGGCATGCCAGATGGCCTCTTTCATAACTACTCAACCCTCTGTTGTATCACATACAAAAGGAACCATACACAATATACAAATAAATAAATGAGTGTACTCAAATGACATTACAAAGGGCTGATATCCAAGATCTATAAAGAACTCTTCAAACTCAAACACACAAAACAGATAATCACATCAAAAAATGGGCAGAAGACATGAATAGACACTTCTCCAAAGAAGACATACAAATGGCTAAGAGACACATGAAAAAATGTTCATCATCACTAGTCATCAGGGAGATTCAAATAAAAACCACATTGAGATACCACCTTATACCAGTTAGAATAGCCAAAATTAACAAGACAGTAAACAACAAGTGTTGGAGAGGATGTAGAGAAAGGGGAACCCTCTTACACTGTTGGTGGGAATGCAAGTTGGTGCAGCCACTTTGGAAAACAGTGCGGAGATTCCTTAAGAAACTAAAAATAGAGCTACTCTATAACCCTGCAATTGTACTACTGGATATTTACCCCAAAGATACAGACGTAGTGAACAGAAGGGCCATCTGTACCCCAATGTTCATAGCAGCAATGGCCACAGTCGCCAAACTGTGGAAAGAACCAAGATGCCCTTCAACGGACAAATGGGTAAGGAAGATGTGGTCCATATACACTATGGAGTATTATGCCTCCATCAGAAAGGATGAATACCCAACTTTTGTAGAAACATGGACGGGACTGGAAGAGATTATGCTGAGTGAAATAAGTCAAGCAGAGAGAGTCAATTATCATATGGTTTCACTTATTTGTGAAGCATAACAAATAGCATGGAGGACAAGGGGAGATGGAGAGGAGAAGGGAGTTGAGGGAAATTGGAAGGGGAGGTGAACCATGAGGGACTATGGACTCTGAAAAACAATCTGAGGGTTTTGAAGTGGCAGGGGTGGGAGGTTGGGGGAACCAGGTGGTGGGTATTGGAGAGGGCATGGATTGCATGGAGCACTGGGTGTGGTGCAAAAACAATGAATACTGTTATGCTGAAAAGAAATAAAAAATTAAAAAAAAGAAGACTAAAAAAAAAGAGAATATACAATAAAACAAATAAGCAAGCAAATGTATTAATAAAGAATATGTAAAATAAATAAATCCAATCTAAAAAAAAAAGAAGATATGATCCATATATACAATGGTGTATTATGCCTCCATCAGAAAGGATGAATATCCAACTTTTGTATCAACTTGGACGGGATGGGAGGAGATTATGCTAAGTGAAATAAGTCAAGCAGAGAGAGTCAATTATCATATGGGTTCATGTATTTGTGGAACATAAGGAATAATACAGAGGACATTGGGTGAAGGAGAGGAGAAGTGAGTTGGGGGAAATTGGAAAGGGAGAAAAACCATGAGAAAGTGTGGACTCTGAGAAACAATCTGAGGGTTTTGGAAGGGATGGGGGTGGGGGATTGGGTGAGCCTGGTGGTGGGTATTAAGGAGGGCATGTATTGCATGGAGCACCGGGTGTGGTGCATTAACAATCTTGGAACACTGAAAAAAATGAAACAATTTTTTTTTTTAAATGAACATGCTGTGTTCCAATAAAACTGTACTTATGGACACTAAATTGTCATGTAATTTCACATAATTTTAATGTGCCATGGGATATCATTCTTATTTTGGTATTGTTTAAGTCATTTAAGAATGTGAAGCCTGTGTGAAAACAGATGAAAGATAGTAATTGACTCATGGCCATAGTTTGCCAAGTGTTAAGCCATTATTCTGGGTTATACTATTATATTTCCCATTCCTATGGCAATGTCATATTGACTAGATCACAGTGGCTTTATAGTGTGCTCTGATAGCAAATAAGGCTATTCCTCCATAGCTTTTTTTTCCCCCTACTTTTTCTGGTTATATTGGAGAATTTTGATAACATTCTTCCATTGTAAAATAAAATATTTGTTAATTTGGGGTGAATTTACTTTTTGATGGTTTAACTTATCAAAGAACATGGCATAAATTTCCATTTAGTTAGCCCTTATTTCATAACCATTAAAAACATTGTAGTTTAATCCTTCTGCATTTATTCTTAAGTTTTTTAATGTATGGTTTTCAGGTTGTAACAGGAGTATTTCTTTCATTTACATATCTACATAAATCTTATACAGATATATAAGAGAGAAAGTTGGTTTGAGAAAGTTGGCTTTTGTGTTTTATTTTCATCATTCTTCCCAAATTCATCTCTTAATAATAGTACTTTTAAAAATAAAAATGCAGATATATTAATATTTACATATTCCTTTCTAATGATTATAGCACTTATTTTCTTTTCTAATCTTACTGTATTTATTAGAACCTCTGAACCAGTATGTAAGAATACTGTGGTATTAGGAATATCAGTGTTAGTCTTGATTTTAATTAACTTGCTGTTTCATTCTTCAGAATAATATTTTCTGTGGATTTTATCAATTTGTTTTATTGTTTTTAGGCATATTTTCCTATTCCAACTATATTGAGATTGTATTAGAAGAATGTTGAGTTTTGCCATGTGCCTTTTTAGTATGTATTTGGATTTTCTCCTTTGTTGTTTTGATGATTTATTTTTGCAATGTTGATATGTTCTTAGAAAGACACTGTGAAATTTGGAAAGATGGCCTGTGGAGATATTGGAGCAAAGAGAGAACAGAGATTGCTCTTACCCCAGTAAATATTCTTTGAATTAGCTGGTGCCCCTATTCCTCAAGGAGCTGTGGATTAGCCAAAGATTTGTGAATAGTCTGCTATGTCCTTTAAGCAGGGAACGTACCAGCACTTGCCATCTTTTAAGCTGAGCAGACCAGGAAAGAGAGAGGTATGAATTGAGTGAATAAACAGGATAATGATGAGCTTCCCACCATTATACTATGTCATGTCCTTGGGTACACCAACAATGCCTCCTATAATTCAACAGCCTTTTGCTACAAGCCACAGAAGCTGGACCTAAGACCCAGGGAATAGGTAAATGAAAAAAAAAAAAAAAAAAAGAAATACAATTTAAAAAATATTAAAAGTGTCCAAAGTTCAAAGAGAAAAGAAATAAAACATACCCAGAAGACATGACTTCTAGTAAAACAGAATTACTGAAAGACTAGGTCAGACAATAATTTGAACAAAAACAGCAACAAAATAGCAAGGACAATTAAAATTTATAAGACAAAAAATTCTGTGAGAGAATCTTATTTCCAGCTAAAATATTTAGTAGCTGAAACATAAGGAAGATAATTTTAAAATATAATGAGATATGTGCAAAACAAGTAGTAGAAATAAATCACATGGGGGAGAAACATGGAAATCATAAAAATTGTGAAGAAAAAGCCAGGGACCTGGAAGATAATCAGTTGAACCTTCCATATAAATAGTGGAAAGCAAGAAAACAAATTGAAAAAGAAGCCTTAGTAAAATTAGATGTTGGGTGCATGGCAAGCGATTAGAAGTTGTAAAGGTAGGTGAGAATGAAGATGAGTGAGAAGATTAAAAGCCCCAATACTGAACAAAACAATCGTTTTTTCTTTTTTAGATATATATATGTATATATATAAATAGATATATATATATAAAAATATATGTGTATATATATATACACATATATATATCTATATATTTAATTTCTTTTCAGTGTACCAGAATTCATTGTTTATGTACCACACCCAGTGTTCCATGTAACACATGCCCTCCACAATACCCACCACCAGGCTCATCCAACCTCTCACACCCCGCCCCTTCAAAACCCTCAGATTGTTTTTCAGAGTCCATAGTCTCTCATGGTTCGTCTCCCTCTCCAATTTCTCCCAACTCCCTTCTCCTCTCCATCTCCCCATGTCTTCCATGTTATTTCTTATGCTCCACAAATAAGTGAGACCATACGATAATTGACTCTCTCTGCTTGACTTATTTCACTCAGCATAATCTCTTCCAGTCCCGTCCATGTTGCTACAAAAGTTGGGAATTCATCCTTTCTGATGGAGGCATAATACTCCATAGTGTATATGGACCACATCTTCCTTATCCATTCGTCCGTTGAAGGGCATCTTGGTTCTTTCCACAGTTTGGTGACTGTTGCCATTGCTGCTATGAACTTTATGGTACAGATGGCCCTTCTTTTCACTACATCTGTATCTTTGGGGTAAATATCCAGTAGTACAATTGCAGGGTCATAGGGAAGCTCTATTTTTAATTTCTTAAGGAATCTCCGCACTGTTTTCCAAAGTGGCTGTACCAACTTGCATTCCCACCAACAGTGTAAGAGGGTTCCCCTTTCTCCACATCCTCTCCAACACTTGTTGTTTACTGTCTTGTTAATTTTGGCTATTCTAACTGGTATAAGGTGGTATCTCAGTGTGGTTTTTATTTGAATCTCCCTGATGACTAGTGATGAATATTTTTTCATGTGTCTCTTAGCCATTTGTATGTTTTCATTGGAGAAGTGTCTGTTCATGTCTTCTGCCCATTTTTTGACATTATTATCTGTTTTGTGTGTGTTGAGTTTGAGGAGCTCTTTATAGATCCTGGGTATCAGCCTTTTGTCTGTACTGTCATTTGCAAATATCTTCTCCCATTCTGTGGGTTGCTTCTTTGTTTTGTTGACTGTTTCCTTTGCTGTGCAGAAGCTTTTGATCTTGATGAAGTTCCAAAATTTCATTTTTGCTTTTGTTTCCTTTGCCTTTGGAGACATATCTTGAAAGAATTTGCTGTGGCTGATATCGAAGAGGTTACTGTCTATGTTCTCCTCTAGGATTCTGATGGATTCTTGCCTCACGTTGAGGTCTTTATCCATTTCGAGTTTATCTTTGTGTACGGTGTAGGAGAATGGTCAGGTTTCATTCTTCTAGATATAGCTGTCCAATTTTCTCAGCACCATTTATTGAAGAGACTGTCTTTTTTCCACTGTATGTTTTTTCCTGCTTTGTCGAAGATTATTTGACCATAGAGTTGAGGGTTCATATCTGAGCTCTCTACTCTGTTCCATTAGTCTATGTGTCTGTTTTTATGCCACTATTATGCTTTCTTGGTGATCACAGCTTTATAGTAAAGCTTGAAATCAGGCAACGTGATGCCCCCAGTTTTGTTTTTCTTTTTCAACACTTCCTTAGCAATTCGGGGTCTCTTCTGATTCCATACAGATTTTAGGATTGTTTGCTCCAGCTCTTTGAAAAATGCCAGTGGAATTTTGATCAGAATGGCATTAAAAGTATAAATTGCTCTAGGCAGTATAGACATTTTTACAGTGTTTATTTTTCCTATCCATGAACATGGAATGGTCTTCCATTTTTTTGTATCTTCTTCAATTTGTTTCATGAGTGTTCTGTAGTTTCTCGAGTACAGATCCTTTACCTCTTTGGTTAGGCTATTCCCATGTATCTTATGGTTCTTGGTGCTACAGTAAATGGAATTGATTCTCTAATTTCCCTTTCTGTATTGTCATTGTTAGTGTATAAGAAAGCAACTGATTTCTGTACATTGACTTTGTATCCTGTGGCATTACTGAATTGCTGTATGAGTTCTAGTAGTTTGGGGATGGAGTCTTTTGGGTTTTCCATATAAAGTATCATGTCATCTGCAAAGAGAGAGAGTTTGACTTCTTCCTTGCCAATTTGAATACCTTTTATTTCTCTTTGTTTTCTGATTG